>NC_055658.1:12233822-12545465 GCF_017976325.1 Chelmon rostratus | reverse complement strand
AACGAGACGTAAGCTGGCAGTTATTTCCCAAAGAATTAGCCCAACTGCTGCCTTCTTGAGCAACAGCTTTGCCAGTTCCGCAGATGTTGCTGCCCAGGAAGACAAACAGTTGAAAGCACACATTATGACCAGTGTGCTTTCATTGTTTTCACAGCAACCACAACCTCAATCTTTTGTTTGTTTGTTCATGGAGCTCTTCTTCTCACTGACAAGTCGTCCACGATGGAGCCCTCAAGTCTCCATCCCACTGCTGAGTCTCAGGCTCACACATGCAACGTTTCACTGAAGTGTTTTTTGGGGGAAACATATTAGAATTGGTTTGTAATCAAGCTTATTTCTCTGACTTTGATTAATTCAGGAAAATTCGCTCACTGTTCTTATATCTCTGGCGGTTGTTAGTTTTTAATTATCTGTTGATGGTGCCAATCTGTTGCTTTCAGTTGCATACCAGGTCATTTTCTGAGGTTTATCAGGCCATTTATTTGTAAATTCAGACATTTCTGTGCAGTCAAATCACTGAAAGGTACGAGAACAAGGAACAAATCAAACTGAGTGTGAGGTTGTAGGCTGCATTTTGGTATTTACAATTTTGGTTAACATTTTAAAGTCAGAAAATCATTTTGCACAAAAAGGAATTCTTAAACTTATTTTTATATATTGGTGGATGTATTGTTGTATTATTGTTGATCCGATCATTTAGGAATAAAGAAAGGAGAACAATCTGTATGTCTGCATTGCTCACTGGAAGCACAGGCCTCTGTTAATTCACTGTTTGGTTTGTTTACTTCCTTAATATAATATATTTAAAATATAATGCTAACAGATTTACATCAGCTTATCTTAACACCCATGCAAATGTTTGCTTTCTTATTTTGCACTAAAAGAATACAGATTAAGGTTAAACACACACAATAAACAGTGATCTGCAAACCTATGGTTGAATTAAACTACCGCTGTTAATACAGATCAGTTTTGGTCAGAGTTGTTGAATTTAAAGTGTGTATGAAACACTTTGTCAATGGGCCAAATATAATAATAATACCTCTACTTTATCAAAGCAGAACTCCACATTAATCCTCTTCCTCCTGTGTGAGTGCCTGAATGCTGCGCTATTGTACATCTTTGAAAGGTTTCAACCCCTGCTCTGCATCCATAGATTAACCCACGCACATTAGTCAGATGAGACAGATGTTACTCAAATTTGCTGTATTCATGTGCAGAATGGATCAAAGTTAGAGCTTTTGTCAATCAACACAAAATAAGAACTGTTTTTGAGCCAGTAAAGCAAATTTGGTTGTGATTTGAGCCTTTTTGTACACTCAGTGTGTAAACTTGGTTCCTCTGGATTTAGGCATTTTATCACATGCATCCTTGCAGATTTATAGTCTGCTCAGTCATTGCACCCATCAGATTCTCTGTTTGATGGAAGTCTTTGCATAGCTTGGATCACTCATGGACTCTTCCACTCTTTTCCTAAAACCACCCTGGTGGTTGGACGTAGTCAAAGGTCTTCAGCGCTCTTGCTATTTCAGCAATCTCTCTGTGTCTGGCTCAAACCATCATTCTCTCTAATCTCACGTCTCACAGCCCTGATGCTAAAAAGCACACCTGCCGTGATGCTGCCATCGCTACGCTCGGAGAAGGAGATTGTGTTAAATGCATGACGGGTTCAGCCTGTTTTCTGTCGGATAGTGGTATGGCTGTAGAACTGAATCTTTCATTTCATCAGACTGCACGATCTTTTTTTCCTCGCTCCATTCTGCAATTTGTGCCCTCTTACACACTTACACTGTTTACACACCAAGAATAATCTACAGATGTGAGACTAACCCCTTGGTTTTTAAGAGAGGGTTTTCAGATATGTGAGGTAATTTACTGATTGTTGTTTATCCAAAAGAAGGTTACAGCCAAAGGAGTATAGTTTCACATTTTCTCACGTTCTAAATGTCTACTGTACTCTGGTGAAGGCTTGGCATATTTGACAAATGATTTCATACCCTCTCCAACACTTCTGTTTCTGACTCATACAGAATCAGGTTTAACATTTGATATGCACACTCTTTTGTAACAGCTAATAGATGCTCAGTTCTTCTGTAAGTCCCGACAATTTAATTGTCCTGATGTGCAACCACTCACCATCTCAAAGCCTGGATGTTAACTCTTTCAGTTAACGGAGACTGCTCTCATCTGCAGTGATCTCAGCAACAGCAGAGACAGTTGGTTTTGGAGACGGGGCTTCATTGTACAGTATCTGATCACCAGCCAACAGTAGGCAGACAGTTAGCGACTAGCTGGTGAACATGGTCGAGCATTTAGCGGCAAGAGCCGGATAGTTCCCTCAGGAGTTGGTGGAGACCAAAAACAGAGCTAAAAAAAGAGTAAAAATCGGACTTTCATCAGGTGGCCACAAACACGACTCCAGATTCATGAGACAGTTACTTGATTTTCTGGTGGATGTGTGAATAATTAATTGTTTGCTAAAATGTTTGTTTATCAGGTTATAATACGTCAATGATTTGTTTACAACTGTACAGTTGATGTCTAGACTACTACTGTAGCCTTGGCACCTCCTAGAAACTGAAATATAGTTTCTGAATCCAGTGCCAGTAGGTTGATGTACATAATACTGATGTACATGAGCTCAGTTGCAGTTACTGCAATGCCTTGGACTGTGATATAAAGAAATGAGGTGTGTGCACTGCTGTATCAAAGTTACTCTCTGTTTCACATGATAGCAGGTTACTGACAAATATTATCCTTCCCCGTTTGTTATGGTCTGTCCCTCTTTGATAGCTTCAGTGATGAGAGTCCCGAAATCACAGGAGAATTTTGATCAAAGCCTCAGCTCAGCCTTTTGAAAAACCGAATCCTGTGGCAGCGATGTGTGTAAAAATGGCGCTCTGTGTCTCTGTGTCCCTCAGGTGAGCACCTGCGTGTCTGTCCTCAGGGATACACCTGCTGCACATCTGAGATGGAGGACAAACTCAACCTGCAGAGCAAACTGGAGTTCGAGAACTTGGTCGAGAAGAGCAGCCACAATATAAGGACCACATTTGTCTCCAGGCATAAAAAGTTTGATGGTAAGCTATATGGATTTGTTTTATCTTCCTGATGTGCAGAGAATGAGAATTCAAATTGGTTGGCTGGACGTTTGCAGTACAAACCCAATTACAAAAAAGTTAGGACGCTGTGAAGGCATAAATAAAACAGAATGTGATCATTTGCTGATCCTTTTTGACACATACTCAATCGAATGAATTAGATGCAGCAACATGTTTTAAACAAATTGGGACAGGAGCAACTAAAGACTGGGAAAGTTGTGGAACGCTCCAAAAACACATGTTTGGATCATTCCACAGGTAAACAGGTTGATTGGTAACAGGTGAGAGCATCATGAGTGGGTATGAAAGGAGCATCCTGGAAAGGCTCAGTCATTCACAAGCGAGGATGGAGCGAGGTTCACCACTTTGTCAACACATGGTTGTATAGAGGGTGTTACTACATGGGCTCAGGAACACTTAAGTGAAACTGTCAGTAAACACAGTTCATTCACAATAATTGCATTCTGTTTTTATCTACGTTTTACACAGAGTCCTTACTTTTATGGAATCGGCTTAGTAAATATATTCCAGACAAGCACTGTCGAACTTGTAAAGGCGGACGGCTGATGCCACACTTAATAATTACTCTGACTCATATGACACTGTATGGGCAAATTGGTTTTGAAGACAGATTCTGAGTTTTGAGACTAAAACATCTCCTTTCATACATTATGCCCCTCTTTCTCTTTAGTACATTTTTGGGGGTTGTTTTGTCTCTTGGATCAAACCAGCTCCCCTATGAGACCTAGTCTGGCTAACTAGATATTATTGCTGTTGTTCCATCCTCACATAGGCTAAATGCTTTTTTGACTGACTGACTGTGTGTTGTGCTCTGTGCCACTCATCCTGAAGGAGCTACTGTGAATTTATTCTTTTTATTTTTACATGCTGACAGGACAAGACAACGCTAATGTGGCTTTGTGATGAAAAACGTCATCGACGTTCTGTGTGCTTAAATGCATAGCTGTCTGTAAATTCAGTACACTGCACCACTTATAGGACTCCACATGGTGCAGTCTTAGATCAAGGTGCTACAGTGTCTTCGTGCCACTTAGACTGTTTGTACGGGGACATTTCAGTGTCACACCAGCAGAGATATGTCGTGGAATAGCAAAGGAGTAATAAATAAGAAATACAATAAATAGAAATAAAAGAACTAGGACACAGTAATAAAATATGTGAGATACATGAGCAATGGTGTGCATCATAGTGTTAGTCGATTGGTCTCTGCCCTCATCATGAATCTTTTGCCTAATTTAAAAATTTTTACGGAATAAAAAGTCTTCCTCGACAGTGAATAGCACCTGATTGGATGTAGACACTGTTTAAAAAGATCAGTGAATTGTGGTCATGACCCGTTGTACTGAAACATCTATGAGCCTTTTCTCTTAGACTTGTGCAATTCTGCAAAAATAATATCTATGTGCAAGCGGGAGAAGGAATGCATGTCCTTCAATACAAGACACTAATGAATCTTGAATAGGACATTTTTTGTGGTCCTTGGCAAAAATCCCTTTTTTTTTCTTCTCTTTCCGTGATATCAAATGTGATATACACTAAAAACTGTGTGCCGGCACCAGAAAGGCTATAGCCGAAAGAGGAGAGATGGACGTTTCACCTGGCCAAAAACCATTAAGAATAGTTCCTTTCAAATTTGTCACTGCTGAATGTTAAATGATCCATCTGTCAGGTTGGCAGTCATCTGAGGACAATACCTTCATGTCCCTGGAAATGCTGTAAAGAAGGAATTCAATTGTTACTGTTTTAATTGGCAAGATTAGTTACCGGAGCAGATTTTGAGTGCGTGTGAGCCTGAAAAATCGTGTGTACAAAACATTCAGGTCGCAGCTTCTCATTTTTAGCGGCCGCCGTTATTAATTTTGTGAGCAACTTGATGCCAGGCCAAAATTAGACTTGTCAGTTGTTTGGTTAAAGTGCTGTCTGCCGCCAGCGTCTGGGCTGGACAAAATACTGTTTGTGTGTGAATGACCTTCACTCTGTAATGCTGCTCTACAATCGCGAGTGGACTGAGTGTTCCCGTGGTTCCCACAACTCCAACAGAGCAATGCTTCTTCTCTCTAGCTGATCAGATCGCCTCACTTTCAGGAGTCACATTCTCCATATTGTTTATTAATTAATATTATTCATCCAAGCTTATAAACTGAATATTTTTGAAGGTGGCTAAGGCTTGTTCAGTTAAGTAAGCTACAACTATTACAATGTGCAAAATATATATATAACCTACTTTTAGGTAAATAGAAGTATTTGGTTGGTTTATTAGATTTGGGCATCAGCAGATACTCATTATTTAAGGGCTGGGATCAGGATCAGGGCTAAAACAACATGGTAACACCTTCTATCATGGCACACATATATACTATATTAGTAGCATACTGGCTCTTTATTACTATAAAGCACTTATGCCTTATTTTGAAAGGCCATAAACTGTAAAAGTGTTTTCCCTCAGCAACCTCCTAATTGTTCTTATTGATTGCAAGTACGGAAGTTGAACTTGAATTACAATTTTACATGCTTTATAATGACTAATAAAGAGACAATATGCTACTAACATGCATGCTAATAAGCAGCTAGTTATTGGTTAATATGCGTGCCTTCATACAAAGTGTGACCTCCCTGAAAAGTTCTGTATGAAACACTCTGGAGTAGTAGGAAGGGTAATTCTTAACTGTTGTTTGACCAACTCTTGTTTACATCTGATTGGATTTTTCCCACCATCTTCCACCTAATTATGACAATATGACACTATTGACACGTACGAGATTTGGTCTATTTAGAGCTGAGGAAGTTAATTCAAGGGTTATGCTTTGAAAGGCCTTATTACGCTTTGCTGAAAAAGTAGTTTTTCACAGTATAGTGCCGTTAATGATAGGTGCACTGGAGAACTCAGGATCCTTCAGAAAATGCAAAGAAGCTGAAGCACACAATCTTTTGCATTTCTGAAAGAATGTGTGGGAGTTTTGTTTTTGGTGCTCACTTCAACCCATATTCTTCAAGTTTTAAAATTCATGATTCTGTATGTTTCCTTGCTTACTTGAACTAAGCTGGAATGAATGCATAAAAAAAAAAACTGTAAACCGGTGAAAAAAAAATAAGGATGTGACTTGATGTGAGGATGTCAAATGTACAAGACACTCAAGAACCACTAGTAAAGCTCCTCTGAGAAATGAGTATAATACAAAGGAGCTGATAGAACCAACAATAAAACAGGTTCAGCTCTACTTTTGTCAGACATTTAATTGGGAGCCATAGGTTATGCAAGCGTTGGTTGATTGCTGGAAATGTACAGTAAAATACCTGAAAGACTGGACTACATAATAGCACCAGTTCAAAGACGACACCTCTAGAACAATGTTCATGTATCTGTACCGTTTTATAGGAACAGGGGTGACACAGATCACTTATGCAATTCCATCTTCT
This sequence comes from Chelmon rostratus, assembly GCF_017976325.1. Classification (NCBI taxonomy): domain Eukaryota; kingdom Metazoa; phylum Chordata; class Actinopteri; order Chaetodontiformes; family Chaetodontidae; genus Chelmon; species Chelmon rostratus. Next base: position 12,538,926 of record NC_055658.1, on the reverse strand, counting down.
ACATAGGCCCATATCGCCAGGCCACTGAACATTACATTCCTTCTCCATCCACCTCATGGGGTTTGAATCATCCCTCATCAATTTTACATGCCCTCATTTCTGTCCCCAGTTATTTATAGGGTCCTATTATGAAAACCTTAACTTACTTTTTGATTACTGACTGCTTCCCCTGGAGGCCTGTGGGTTTTGATGCATTATCGAGCAGTCCTGATGCCATAAATGACTGCTGCACACAAGAATTAAGGTTTGGATATTCTGAATGTCCAATCGTCTGGCCGAGGAATCTTTTTCCCCTCACCTCTCAGTGTGCCTTATATTCTCCCAGGGAGACTTAGAGTCGAGGCCAATTGATTCACTGCATGGAGAAAGAAATTCACAACCAACTTTGCAACTCTGTATTCCTTTGGCTCAGTATGGTTGCACTCCCAACAGGTTTGTTTTATTAGTCTCTGAAAGCGTTAGTGTTCTCTGCTGTGACCCAGTAGGTGCCCTGAGGTAACTTGAATTCAGGACAAGAAATGAGATTAATATTTGCAATATTTATGCATGTGAGAGATAAAGCTGGAGAGACCGTGGCAGCGATAAAGAGTGAATGGCACTGGATGTGTGAAAGAGGCAGAGGGGAGAGAGAGTTGCATCGCATCTGTTAAAGATTAATTGCAGTGGATGAACCATGATAAAAGGTGCCTCATGCTCAGTCAGGTGAGTTGAGATTGAAACCGCTGTACAGAGTGGTTTGTGACCACAGGAGCTGTCATGTTTTTCTCTTTATAACATCTCTTTGATTTCTGGTCTTGTATATTTGAAATGTCACTATTTCACTGAAAATTCAATCAGTCATTCTGATCAGTCGCAGACACTGGTATGTATGTGTGGCGCTTAATCTGCTACCCACATCAATCCAATCATTTTACTTAGCTGGAAAAGTTGATTACAAATCCAAAGTGGTGGTATGATGCAGAACAAGGGTAACCTGAAGTATCTGTGGTGCTGCCATATTTATTGGTGGTCAGTTGGGGTCTTTCGAAAGGCCTGGTCAAACCGGAAAGTGGCAAAAACAAAGCTCATGAAATTGGTGGTGCTAGACCCATGCACTTGCACAGGGTTAGTTGGCAAACAACTGTAGCTGGGAGCCAACAGCTAGCACACGAGTGAACAGACAACATGCCAGTCAGTCACAAGTGCTCTCCAAGATATCGGCCTTGTTAGAGAAGGTCAATGACTAACTGGACGTTGAATTAAAGAGAGTTCACTACAGAGTCTTTGTATCATTCACTCCTGTCTCATCACTGTCGGCAAACAGTGCTTTTTTATTTGTGGAGCAGTTTGTACTCTAGTGAAAGAGGGTTACATAAGAGTTCACGGTGCAGCACAGCTAATAAGCTATCATCGATTCCTTTGTTTTACTGTCCAGCTCCCCGTTGCCTCAAAGGTCAGCACTGTGAAGACAGTTTGCTGTTTGTATTATAAAAAGTGTGTTTCAGATTTCACCAGTTGAGCTCAAGGCAGAAGACTTGCACAGATTTACTTGGCTCATGTTAGCAAATGTGCTTCTTGTGGCGCTAACATTGAAATGAACTGATTTCTCTTCAGCATTATTCAGTTTTAAATGCAGGTGTGACTGGGGCTTATCCGCTTTACCTCATTAGTTCATATGTGCAGATAAGTATTCATATTTTGTTACTTCTATAGTGTTAGCAACTAAATCATTAACTGCCCTAATTCAAGAAGACATCACATACAGTTTCATCTTAATTTCCTGCACAAATCAATTAATGTGATGTGAAATACTTACTTAACCTGCTTTGAGGTATAGAAAAGTTCTCTGCTTCATAACAGTTTAATAACTATATCATTTTGTTCCCATGCTTTGCTGGAAGCTACAATATTTCAACTTACATTGAGTGAAATAATAGAATATGCCATTAATGCCACTGTTTATGGCTACACCAATTGGATTTTTTTTTCCAGCATTTTATACATCCCTACAATTCAGCAGTATATTTAGCATCTTTTAAAGCCTTGGAGTTTAAGAGGTTAATTGACAGAACTTGAGAGGAGTTTGACTCATTTGTATCTCCAGTATTGCCCTCTCTATTAGCCATTTGTTTTTGTTGTATGGTAGATGCTCATTAGATTCAGTTTGGTTGATGCCTTTCTGTCGAGACCTCGGCAAGAGATTAGTGTGTGCGGTTGGTTGACTGAAGTCTGGGTTGAGCAGCAGCCTTGGTTGACTGACTTCTTTGATCCTGCCCCAGTAGAGCTTCTCTGCTCAACGCTGAGAGTTTGCAGCGCCCCTCATTCACTTCAACGATCCCTTATTCATACCCGACTTAAACCTAGACTGACTGGAACACAACACCCTATTCTCTCTAATCTGTGCTCTCTACAAATTCACAAGCCCCTAGTGGACTGTGTAAGCTGGCAACCAAACAGGGTAAAAACACGACTCCAGTTATTGCGTTTCACAGATGTATTCTTTATCCGTAACACTTTATTTCAAGGTGAATGCCTCAGAAATAGCGAATTTTGTCGTACCAGGTTTTAATGGAAAATAAAAGAATCCATCTTTCTTCTGTCAGATCGAGGCAAGTGGAACAACTGACACAGCTCTTCCGGGCCTCATTATTAAATTATGTCTCCATCGTTTTTACATTAATTGTTTAGTGCATTAAAGCTGTTTGTGCACCACAGAATACTAAGTCAAGAATTTGAAGAATAAGCAGCAAGCACTTTTTTTTATGCATGAAAAGGCAGTAAACGGGACCTAAAATATTTTACTCATCCTAGTCAACACATCGGTCCTGTGCATGATGCCGTGGCCTCTTTTTAAACAAAGAGAGGAAAAAGCAAAGCTTTAATGGGAAATCAGAGAGTGATGAATCACAGTTGCTTCAAAATCGACCCCATTAAAAACAACAGAGGGAAAGATGATCTGTAAACCGACATGTTGCAACTTATTATCTCAACAATAATGTCTCAGACTAATAGACAACTGTTTCCCTTCCATTTCAACAACTACTAAGAAGAACCAGACCTTTGTTTACTAGTTGACAAATCAGCAAATGCTTTTGATCCTTCATATCCAGTCAACAAGCCTTTCCAACTTCAGTACTGTGAGCACTGCTTCTTGGTGCATTAGGCGAGGCATTATTGCCATGTTTACTTTAACCCAAGAGCCCTTCAAATAAGGGCTAACCAAGCATTAAAATTAACCAAACAACCAACTATTAAATGCAAATTGGTATGCAATACATTTAAATAATGGAGCAATGTTTCCGATTATGAGGTCTTGAAAATCTTAAATTGGCCATCTGTAAGAGAGGAATAGATGTGATCATGGGTTCATTCATAAAATAAAACCATTACGTTCGAAATCCTTTCGGTCTAAATGTAACTAAACTAAGCAGTAAATGCCTAAGTCTATTATGCTGTTTAGACAAGCCTGATAAAAAGCTTTATTCAGAATAAATAAAACAACAATTAGCCTTGAAGCAAGATATTTTAGCAATAACAAGATTGATTGCTTTTGTGTTAGACTGACAAGGTAAATACATGGCTATTTTCCACTATGTTATAAGTGTGGAGGTTTTGTTAGATTGAGTCACACCACACACTGATGGATTGTTCTTTCATTATAGCATGTCTTTGTGGGTCCGTCTTAAAGAAGGCCTTTCATTACTATAGACTATGGTCGTGTCGCCTTAGCGCTTTTGTTTGAGCAATGTGACGTTCAGAATCTTCATTTATTGATCTTAACAGCAAAACAGTGTTTCATCCTGAGGTTCATCAAATTCAGGCCTGTGGTTTCATCTCAGTGCTAAATCTTCTGACTTCAAAAAAATATATATATGTGTGTGTGTGTGTGTGTGTGTGTGTGTGTGTGTATATATATATATATATATGTAAAACCTTTGGTGATCTACCAACTTCCCCAGACATTACCAACTCAGTCTTACATGTATTATTTATGTTTGACAGTCATTGAAGTACTTACCAAGTAAAAATGTGAAAATGCCCACAATTCAGAGCTGACATCAAGTGGTTACATCAAAACAGGATCTCAGAGGTCCTCATTAAACTTTACTCGCCCCAGTTCAGCTCTGAAGTTATGAACTGGAATTATAATTACCCACTTTGTGATAACAAGTGTTATAATCCTTTTAAGAAAGTAAACGATTTGTTCACTTAAAATTTTGATGGATCATCCCTAACACCCTCTGTGTGACACATTATGTCTGTTTTGCTTCTACAGACTTGAATGATACCTTGAACGCGTTTAATTAACCCGTGCACACACATGTGCTCCAGACTGAGTACTGAGTTTGTGGACTGATTTGTAATTCCCATTATCCTTTGTGCATAATATAATAGCCAACATTATTAATTTATACTATGAATAAATTGATTAAAGAGGTTACACTTAATACACAGTGCAAGATTCTGCTGAGATTCGGCCCCGTTTAGACATTAAAATCAAGTTGAAAGTTTGGCTGCTGTGGCCAGCTGGACACTAATTTGGCAAAGGTAAACTTGCTAAATTCATTGGGTCCTGTGAGGACTGACACTTATGAGCCAACAATGTAGAGAGTATCTTGGTATGTAATTAATACAGATTAATTTATAAGATAAAGAGGGCCAACAGTATGAGGCAGCTACTAATCGTGGTTGCCATATTTATTAGTCGTGGTTTGTTGATGAAGTAACAGAGCAGAGAAATGCAAAGGGGTCATTAAAGTCAAAAATCCTCCTGGGAACATCGATACACTTTTTACACAATGTGCCTGCTACATCAAAAGATATTATTTGAGCAAAGTCAACATCATGGTGTGCGGGTGGTCCTGGGGGGGAAAGCTAATGGAGTGTCCAAAATGGAAAATGTTTATCCTCTGGCGATGTGGCCAAAGATTTCATGGCATGCTGCCCACAAGATCTGAATATGTCTTGTGTACATTGTGCACATTTTGACCTGACTGGGTGAAATGTAATAATGACGAATGTTCCTCTGTGACATGCTCAGTCAGGTACACTCAGTTTTATATTTGTATAATTTCCCTCAAAGGGCTTAACAATGTTTATATATCATACTTTGTTTAGTAAGATAAACTCACATTAATTTTGTAAATCTGGACTGAGGTGGTTGTTGTTCCCATATGAAGCATTTAGATTAGCTAGTTACTGTGCTTGGAGAGAACGTGTGAGAGGAGGAAAAAAAAGCTCTGTTTCAAGATAAACTGTAGGTATGTTGCAGGTCTTTTCAGCATGCAGTTCATTCGATTTATTATTTCAAATATGCTATATGAATGAATATAGAAGAGCTTTATCATGTCGTACCATCACAGCCCTAATGTTTACTTTCAGGCAAACCAGACCAAATGTGAACTCACCCACAGGAAAGCTGCGTTTATATATCAGACTAGGCTAAAATGCACTTTCTTTTCTTCTGTGTAAAATGTGTAAATACCAAGGCCAATCAAATAGAAGATTTTTTTCCTGTAAAGATGGCCTTCAAGTCGATTTTATTCACTGTATATTGCTCAATATCATGAATCACACATGTGCCTCTAGGAGCTTTACTTATGCAGAATATGACACACATTATATTTAGACGCTGAATTCTAATAAGGGAAAACTCTCCGTCTCTCTCAGACACACACACACAAAAGCCTTTAATGTTGGAAAAATGGAAGAAACAATGACACTGACACCATGACAGTGAACCATACACATACCTGATACAGGACACATTACACAGGACATAAAACAAATGTAGGGGACACAAAGGACAACACAGGACTTGGTAACCGTCCAATGGTACAGGACCCTCATTACACAAGAGGTGACACTAAATTACACGCAGGGCTTGGCAGGACACCGGTGAGGACAGGGCACACATTGATTTAACCCCTACAGTCCATTGATGAAGCTGAAACCTCTGTGACAGCCGCATGTCCATTTCTAATGAAATCTAAAACCATGTGTGCGCGCAGTTCCTGGAAGTGCTCATAAATAAATAACCTCTGTTTTGATGTCCCTGTGTTATCCAATGTGAAAGTCAGGAAGATTGCAATTCTCTGAGGATTGAGGGAATGGGGTCTGTCCAGCGGTGCTTTAGCTGAGAGTTGGTGGCAGCCTCCATCATCTGGCACAGGCTGCAGCCGCGTGTCACTTTTGTACTTCAGGATGGATGGCTCTGTATGGCCTGGACACTGTTAACTCTGTACCATTGGTGAGCTTCAAGGAGAGGCTATGAGAGGCATACTTTTCCACAAGCCACTGCAGCGAAAATGAGGAGGAAATCCACGGGCCTGGTGCAATGCAATTCTTCTTTTCAATACATTTATTAAATTAAACTTTGTGTCAGATATTGAAACATATACACTGTGAAAACTCAGTTACAAAAAAATCCTGTCCTCGGGATATTGAGTTTGCTCAGGCCACAGCTGAGATCATGGCGGCTATTGAGACAGATGAAAAATGTCTCCGTTCTCCTGCAAAGGTGGTGATATGCCTTCCTCATAGATCCCCACTGTTCCGTGTCCTTTTTGATTTCCATGCCTTGTTTAAAATTGACCAAATGTGGTGATCGTGAGGAAGGCATAATTTTTAGTTGAGCATTTACTTGTGAATATGTGAATTTTAAAACCAGATTAGGAGATACGTCAGAGAAGCCGCACACACACACACACACACACACACATACACATGCATGTTTATACGTGTATATGTATGTATATATGTGCCCATATCCCAAACCAGTGTTTCCTCTACCATTGCCCCCCCAGGCAAAGAACAAAAAAGAAAGAAAATGTTGTCTTTATTTTACTTACCTAATGTATACGTGCACTCATTTCAGTCTTTATCTATTCTTTATTACTTGTTACATTACAGTAAGTGCAATAAATGCTTCCCAACAAGTTGAATTTATTAATCCATTTAAAACCAAAGATGGACAGACACTGACCCCAAGCAAGAAATTAGCTTAGCCAAAGCTAGCCAGCTAGCCAGCTAGCTCCCAAACACATGTGTATCTTGCATCCGTTGTTATGATGCTAGCGGTTAGCATGCTAGCTAACGCTGATATCTGTTTCTGTAGGTCTCTGTTTGTGCAGGTTTACGCAGTCACTGAACTTATGTGTGGCTGCTGAATGAATGACAGTCACAGATAAGAACTGTGAGGCAGGCAGAAGGATAATATCAGCCATGACAGCTGTCAGTCTGCAATGCAGCAACTAAGGAGCTGCGTCAGTCAGTGTATGGGTAACCCCCGGCCCATCTGCGGCCGCAAATATAGCGGGAAAATTTATGCTGAAAAGGAGGAGGAAAAGTGGCCGTAGGTTTAAGTGCTAAAGGGTTAACACTTAAAATGTAAAATGTAGGGTGAATTGTGGTTTGGTAGGCAGACTTTATCAGCAGGTCGTTATTATACAACAAGGTAGTTGTCATTAACCTATACTTAGTGTTAGAAAATGATTTAGTAATTGGTTGAGTAGCCTCCCGGGGCGGCCAATCATTTTCAGTAATTGTTGGATGACAAGCACAAAATCTTTCTGTGCCTGCAGCATGTTTGTGTATGTTAAGCCCATGGCTCATTTCCAGCTTAATGCAGAAAAATGGTACTGTGCAGAAATAAAGCTAGAAATTACCTCTTTGTACTGAAACGTGTGTACAAAAAAGATTTTTTCATCAAAACACTAATTGGGAGTGAGGGGGAAGATACTACTGGTTAAATGGCTTTACAGCCCTGCAACATTCTGTACAGCATACAAGTAATTGAGACATGGAACTCATGTGTGAACTTGGTGTTGTTTGCCTGCTTCCTCTGAAAGATCTGTACCAAAATTGCACACTAGAATTGTAGTCAGTCATATGAAAACAAGCAGAATAAAAACCTTTATCAACAGAAAAATATCTGTTTTTCCTTTAAAAATGTACAGCAGACTGCAGGCTGGAGCTTCAGTATTCTCACACAACAACCAGCTGACTACCCTGCGTGACTGACCACATCTGTGGCCATGGCACACAGTCGTCCTCTTGCCTAGACAAAAGCCAACCTTTCATTGGAAATGACACACTTGCAAGGACAGAAGTGAACACTACACTGTTTTGTTTTTTTGTTTTTTTTGCCTTCTGAGAACCTCAGTATCCTCACTCAGTCGCAGGAAACACTCTGCAGGATGGATTAGTCTGACAAAGCTCTGCATGGAAGCTTTCATGGGGAGAGGCACTCCAGCAGCCAGGTTGAGACAAAGCTGCTTATCCACGGGGTCACAGTAATGTAATGGTGTGTGCAGCCAATTTGCTCCTTGCTATTCAACGGGTGTGAATATCATCCATGGGAGGAAATCACTTTGATTTTCTGAGCCTTGCTAATTGACTTCTCCAGTGCCTCTCAACACTGAACTCTTTGTCAGATCTTGGAAGACACAGAGATGCCCTCAGCAAAGGTGGCTTTTGTCAATATAATTAACCGAACAGACAGGAGGACCTATAGCTTTGCCCCCGAGTGTTGGGATCAAGCCAAGCCTGAAAGTGGTTAAGTTGCTAACTACTTTCGTAGGATAGTGGCTCATGTTGTGTCATTAGATTGCGGGGCCAGTAAATTCTGCCCTTGGCAACACTGCTTGTGAGGTATCATAGCATTGTATTTAATTATTGTATTCATCATTTGGAAAAATCATACTGCACTATGTTATGGGAGCAAAGCATTGTGTTACATATACCAAGTTCTTGCATCATTTTGTAGTTGAGGTGCCACCCTCCCCCAAACCTCAAAAGAAAGCATTAGATTTTTATGAAATGTAACACCTGGCTTATCAGCTTGAAAGAGTGCTCCTCAAAATCGATGCAGTAGAACCAGAGATTTTTAGACATACATTTACATTACCTTAGAATGGAACCCCCACGGTTCAGTCAGAGGTGTGGGTGTATTAATGCTTGTAGCCGCTGATGTAGCCTCAAGCCGCTAGCCTCAAGCAGAGATGAGGAACGGCATATAGAGGTCTGGTAAGCTCACTTTTTTTTAACTCCACACCCACAGACTTTTTTCATTTTCAATCTTCTAGACATCAGACCCAACCGACACTGACTCAAGTAGTAGCCGACAAGCAGGCTTTGATGTGTGAAATCACTGGATTTCCCCTTTCAGGGAAAACAAGCAGTGGCGTTGCAGCGCTCGGCAAAGGCCAAGCCTTTAACTGTTTATTAATTGTCGGAAAATAAGCTTCACTGAACGTACAGATTTAAAAAAAAAATAGGGATTACCAATAGCCAAAACATCAGTATGCTCCATGTGTTGTATCCTGGGGCCTTCGGAAAGCATCTAAATGCAGCCTTCATGTGAGTCATTTGAAATTACTGATGAACAAACATAACACTGTACATTGAACTTTGTGTTTGGCACCACTCAGCATCAGTTTTTATCTCATGAAGGAGCACAATGTATGCTAACAAGGAGCACTGAGCATCGTGACCGAAGAGCAATAATTACATTGCAGGTTCTGCATCTTTAATGCACTGAATCTGAGCGCAGCAAGATGCTTGAAATGAGGCTTGTTGCACAGGCTTGGCGACTGATCAGTGCCCTGTGTAACGTCATTAAATAAACACAACCTAAATCGAAGTATACAGACATTTGCCCTTTGTTTTAGTTTATTAGGACAATAAAACCAACACTTTGCATCATGACTGAAGACTAATGTCAAATATTGTTATGAGTAGTATTAATAATTGATGTTTGTATCTTGTAAACCCAACATGTACTACGTAAATTATGGCTCTTGAAATCAGCACTTGAGGTCAGTGGAAAGCTTGGAGCATCGCCATCATCTCAATAAAATACTGTTACTAAATAGGCTGATTAAGAAATTATATCATACTTAACAATGCAACTATACATTTAGCTCTTATTTATGTCTGTAATATTCAGTTTGCACAAGCATGATCATCATTCTAATCAAATCATCTTGTGTCATGTTATTGCTGGACAATATTCAGTTTTGGCTAAATAAATTTAGCGATTTAAGGTGTTCTCCACTGGATGAAGCCAATGGATGATTTCCTCATTACAGCAATTGTGCAATAATATAATTACTTGTAATGCTAACACAGACCTTAGCCTAACACGCCAATAAGATTAGTCTTCAAACATTGATAGTCAGTGTGCTCTGGATACTGGGTGGAGGACACTGGCAAGGCTTTGCTGTCTGGATATTTCATGCTCAGTGTTACTGCAGCTTAGTAACACCCCCAGTGTTTCAGTGGATCTTTGGGAGTTTACTTTGTTATATTTTTGAGGGCCAACAATTTTATGTCTCTGACCCAGGGAGTGGTACTCTCAAACCATGAACAAATGGGATCAAACAACCAAAAAAAACATTAAAATTGGCCAAAGATCACACTAAGCTTACCAAGTAATACTCATTAACACATGCCTTTGCTACGCAGATTTACAACATTTATAATTACCCCATCTATGCAAGTTGATATATCTGCTGATTTGTGGACACTGTGATGTGAGTGTTTCTTTGCGAGGTAATAATAATTGGATTCTTCCTGTTGCAAATTAACAGCCAGTGTTATGCTATCTCCTGGCGCTAACAGCTTGTACACTGCTTTGGAAGGTCACTTAGTGCAGAGATCCAACAAAGTCTTCAGCAGAGAAACAAAGTAAGATCGTGAACTGATAACACTGCAGGTTTGTCGGTCAGTCAGCCTCACATTTATCGTTTGGTTTTAGTCCAAGCTCGGGGGTCTCACTCAGAAACAATCACGCCACATAGGGATTTACAGTGCTCTGTTATAGGCTTTAACAAACCTGCTTTTGATTCTGTCTTTTGTAGCTTTGTCCTACAGTAAGCTAGTTTTCTGTTTTCCATTTTGTTTTGTTTTAATCAGTGTGCCATGAAAACTGCAAGCTATTACAACATTCACCAAGAAAAGCCAAATAAAAGCAAGCAGCAAGCAGCAAGCAGTGGTTGGCCATGTGCCCTAGTTTCTGGTCGGTGGAGGTGTGGAGGACCGGAGGTGGGGATGCAAGGTGCAGATGAAAGAGATGGGTTTTCAGCCTGTGTTGGGAAATGGAGACAGAATCTGTCAAACTGACTGAGAAGGAAAGAAGAAACAGACCAGAGTGAGGGGCTGAGTAATGGTCTGAGGGTAGCAGAGTGCTACGATGGGTTACTGGGGCCATTGTTTACTGTTACGGTTGCTGTTTTGTCTGCCACGGACAAGATAATAACAAGAACATCGACCATATAATGCAGCTGAATGGCAATAATGACGACACAAAATACAGCCTCAAAAACGACCAAAGATTTGAGTCAACACCTGTTTCAGCATTGATTCAACACTTCAAAATTCACAAAATGAGCATTATTTCTAGGCTACTGTATTGATTCTATTTTATGGGTGTTATTTTATCTGCGCTCTGCCTTTGGGCTAGAATAGATGTGTACACTATGTATGATACTTCCAGCTGTTCCCACACCCAACAACTGTACTATGTGCACAAGTGACTGTCTGAACTGAAACTATTAGTAAATAGTTTGCTTTATAAAGGAAGGGAACAAATTCCACAACACAAAGTGGGAATATATCATTATTCTAATGTCTGATTGTTTTAGTTCCCCATCCGTTTCAGTTTCTTTTCTTATTTTGTCACGGGTTGTACAAACTGGAGGCTATCTCAGCATGCATTGAGCAAGAGATGGGGAACACCCTTTATTAATATTAAATGTAGATCTTAAATTTCTCTTGGCTTCATGTTTCTGCCCACAGCATTTATTTTAATAACCAAATGTGCACACTGTGTCTCATTAAATCTGAAGCAAAGTACGACCTTGTGTGGAAGCAGAGCAGTGTCCATTTCTCACAGTAATCGTGAGGTGTGAGAATGTGCTCTACTTTTCCCATTCCTAAAACTCTTCAAGCCTCATTAACTACGAAAACAAGCCAGCTAGCTGCTGTGAATGGTTTGTCTCCCTCCGCGAGGTACACAGTCTTTTCTTGGCTCAGGCAAGTGCTACAGAGTCCCCGCTGGACCAGGCAATCACTGAGGCGCACAATAACGGCAAAAGTTTCATGTGTTATGTGGTGTCTCATGTCCTGTCACGTCTGTAAATAGTGATACAAATCTGAAAAAGTTTTAGGCCGTTTTTATCTCGATTCTGCAAAGACGAGAGGAAATCTGCATTCACACAAGCGGTTCTGTGAGGCTGCACTCAGGCACAGTGGTGCTTTGAGCAAAATGCTGACATCAGCATGCAAACATGCTCACAGTTATGACGCTAACATACAGATTTTTATCAGGTATAATGTTATACATGTTCACCGTCTCAGTTTAGTGTGCTGTAACATTTGCTAATTATAATTAGAGCTAAACACTAGGTATTGCTGAGGCTGAGGGGATTGTCTTTAGTTTTGGACAAATAAAGGTTTTAAGTTGGAGGAAGAGTCAGTTGATCATGTTATTACAGTTTATCCTGTGAGGGACATGAATAGCTGCTCCAAATTTCATGGAGATACATTCAACAGTTGAGACATTTTGCTAAAAAACATAATGCCAACGTGGCATCACTGAAATCACTGGCACACATCTTGTTGTATTAATCCATCTTGTAGATGTTGACGTATTTCACAGGATAAGTAAAAAATATGACCCATGCGTGGCGCTAGAGTAAAAACACTATGGATATCTGTACAAAATCTCTTCCAATCCATCCGAGAGAGTGCTACAAGAATCAGTTCTAAAATCTAGAAATTAGCAAAAAGTCAGTGGCTTCAGAGATTTTCATACTTTGTTCTACAACATAAAATATGGGAGTTAATATTCCAGTTGTGAACTTTGAAGCTTTTACGTGTCTTACAAAGAGAAGTTATTAACAAGTGCCTAAATGAACCTACAGAGGTTTTCGGGGTCACTAAACGTCCTCACGCCGAACATGGAACCTCATCTGGTCACTGCCTTTAGAGCCTCATTTTACTTATATTTGCACTCTAGCAAACTCTCCTAACTCAAACTTCCTACTTGTAGATGTGTCAGTTTATAGTTAAGTTTGTATAACACAGTGCCGTAGAAAGCTTAGTGGTTGTGATGTTAAAGTCATGCAACATTGAGGTTCTTTTTGTAGCCTAAAGCTAGCTTTGTACTTCTGGTGATTGCATTTATGCTTCAAAAGCCCTAAAAGTGATATTAATTTGTGAAGATTCTAAACTTCTGGTTGGCACAGAGCTTACTTTCTGCAATAATCCAAAATCCATTGGAAAAATCCCATTGGCTTTTTGTTGAGGGAACCAGTGTGAAGCTAGCTTCCAGACTGGCCTACAAAAATGCATCATCCCTGCAGGACTCTATAGTTGAGCTATTGAGGCAGGATCAAAGTGGTGCATTGACACAATGACCTTGCCATCCCAAGAGCCACAACGTTAGCATAACTAAAAACTGCTCTCACAGCGTACTTTGTAGGCCATTACCATTGTTGCCAGCCTTATCTCTTCAATTCAGCACTTCTTAGCACTTCAATGACTCAACTTCTCAAAATTGATAAACAAGTGCTGCTTCTCTGCCAAACTTGTATGCTCATACACACACCAAGCTCATAAAACCAATGTCTCACCAGGAATCAACGCATTTGTCTTTTAGACACTTCTAAAAACATTTCCCCTTCCCCCAAACAAAAAATAATTCATACCCAAATGTCCGAAACAGACATTCTCAGCGATGAGCCTTAGAACAGCTCTTGGTCTGAGCCAAACCAACAGTGCTCTCTGCCAGAATGCTTATCCCTCTTTCCTCCATGGAGTTAGCAGGCTTACATCATGTTTACAGCTTGTATCCTTGTATAAGCAGAGAAAATTAAGATCCATTGCTTACTTGCACTCTGTGTGATACTATCATGTGAAAAAAAAAAACTCATATGAACTCTTAAATAAACACTCTTATGCTTTTTATCTCTGTCCCCAAACTGCTCGAATCGAGTTCAAGTGAATTCACATCCGAGCTTTCTCTCTGCTTCGCGGCTGTATTGCATGCGTGAGTCCTGGTGCAGTTATCCAGGGGGTTCTGTTGAGAGATTGGTGAGAAGTCATAAAAATAGTGTTTGGTGGTGGAGGGAATGAGAAATGGCTCTGCATGGATAAGATGTAATACACAAGAAAACTGCAACTCACCAAAGGTTAAACAGGCCAAAGAAATGTCATCAAAATGCCACTTAAACATGATTTGGCCTTTTGGATTCTTTCATCGCATCAAACTTTGTGCCAGCTGTGTGGCTTCAATGTGAGTGAAAATGCAGCACCGTCCCTCTGAAAAGGTCGATCAAGATCTGTTTTGAAATAAAACCTGGACTTTAAGATAAATCACAAAAGAATATATTTTATTCAACAGAAAGCATGTTAATTTTAACATTAACATATATTTGAAGCTTTGATCTGTCATTGAAAGGAAATGATGGGATTCAAATTTAATGATGGAGCACAGTGAGAAAAACAAAATGTAAAGACTCACACCTTTTTTTCTCACCAATACATCGATTGCCCAAATTAATATGCAAATGGTTTCAGCCTTTATGGATTCTCTGAGAGGTTATATTTTATGTCTTATCATCAGCCTTTTAATTAATGACTAACAAAGAACATCAGAGGTGTGACTTAAGAAAGCTGGGCCCTTGCAGCTAGGCAACTGGCTGAGAGGCTGTGCAGTGATGGCTTAATTAAATGTTCATACATGAGATTATGCTGCCCACTCTCGCTCAACTGGGCCTCCGCTCTGGTTTCTGGACTTAATTTTATGACCTGCTCAGGGCAGCGATGTTCTAAATTCATTGATGTATGTTTAGAATCAAAAGCAAGGGGAGGCACAAGTGACACCAAGCAAAACAAACAAAGAACGCTATTAAAGAACGCTATTTTCTCGCTTGTTGTTTTCCTTCAGTGTTTTGTGGCCTGCTGCACGTGCACATTAGTCTAGGAGGGTTTACAAATGCTGTACCTTTTTGGTTTAAGAATTGATAATACAGAGAGTAATAATTAACCTTGTTTGGAGCTGTAGGGGTCCTGCCAGCAGTTTTACAGATGTGCCAATGGAGTAAATTGGCAGCATGGCCCACCGGCGGTGTCATATCCAGCTCTCTTAATACATCGATGTGCAGCCACAACAACCTCCAGCAATAATATAGGCCAGCCTCTGTGGCCTGTGAGGTGAAACCCAGGGGAAAAAGGTTTGCAAATCACTTGCTTCTGCTCATAAAGCTTATTATTGTGAGTGCAGGGCAACAACAAATGAGCCTTTGAACATTTTAAACTCGTCTCCTCTCATACCTGGAGAAGGCAGCTGCACAGACAAATCTGCTTTGAGGGATTTTAGTGACTTAATCAAGTTAAAAATGTATAATATATATATAAACAGTGGCAATATTTTCTGCAAAACACAGCTAAATATAAAAGCTCACACACAACTAAGTTGCCACAGTAGCTGCCACTAACTTCAACTCCATTAAAGCTCTCCCATTCAACACAACCCACGCTAATTAGTTTATACCTGGCAGTCATCCCGAGCCTGCGGCCACCTTGGCTATAGCTCACCTTCATTTCCCCTCAGATACTAGTCACAACAGTCGCTGAGAGTGCAGGCTTTCACCCATCCATGCTTGAGCCTCAGGCTGATGGGCCCTATTCACAAGAAATAAGAGGATCAAACTGCAGTGGGTGTGGATGCAGTGCAGTCACTCAATACATTAGCAGGGACAAAGGATGGTGTCTATAAGACTGTTCGGTGAAATCTTGAAGCAGTTTAATGTGTTTGCACAATTTAGAGAGCTGTTCAAAATAACAACCTGTTCTTTTCACCTCTTCTTGTATTTTCAAAATCCTCATGTGCCAGATTGTTTCACTGACAGACGTGTGATGAAGTGTGGGCGCATTCTTTATTGTGCTAATGGAAGTTGGTGCAGTTATGTAGCAGTTTGGAGGAACATCGGGTGATGAACATCTCCTACTAACTTCAGCATCAAACTGGCCTCAACTTCCCTCAGTGTTTATATCCTGAGTGACACAGAATTTCAGAGTTCAGCAAAAGCTTTGGGATACAATAATGGTAGACTTTTTAATTGCTTTGACAGTTACCTCTGATAACAGTATGAATTGTCACATCCTTCAGAATCTTATCTTAATCTTTGAAGTGTAATGCAATTAGCCGTCACTGATTAATCTTCTCACATTACCAATTTTCATCGTGGTGGAAAGTGCTGCTTGTTTTGCAACAAAAAGGCAAAACATGTGCATGACAGAGATGATTTTGCACTCCAATCTCACAGGATTTTTGAAGCAGAACTTACTTTGGGGTGCCTTTTGTTATATTCTTTTTTTTTTTTTCATTTTGGCAAGAAAGAAACAAAATTAAAAAATCTATTTAGTTCTCATGTGCACAAACACGGTGTGCTAGGGGCAACTCGCAGTGACCCACCAGTTCAACTGACTTTATTAGCCTGAAAAATGAGGGGCCGTGCAAGAGATGACAGTGCTGCTGCTGTCATTAACTCTAAATCACTTTCCACAAAGAGTGCAACAGTGCACAAAGGTAATTAATTTCCTCAAGGACAATTATTTTAGTGCTTTGAGATAATGACAAGAACTCAAAGTTCAATCTCTGTAGATACTGTAGGTGGTTTTGAGGGAAAATGATCCTCAAAGGCCCAATTTGGAGTCAGTATTGAGCCATCTCTGGTGACAAAGTGAATTCACCACGCAGCTTCTATATATTTGAGAGAACACAGTATAGAATAGCTTAAAGAATATTATAGTCTGGCAAGCGCAATTAACAGCGCTACAGTATATATTAACACATGTAGGTAAAGAATACAGTGCATGGGGACAGTTTTAATTCTGCTGTACAAATATATTTATTACATAGCCCTTCAAAAGGTATGTGAATGATTGATTAGCATATGTTCCATTGCTGGTCACATTGTCCCATTAGCCTTGGGAGTGCCACCTTGCATTTCACTGCACATGTCGTATGAGCATGTTACAAATATCTTTTTTTTTTTTTTAATATTTCTCCTAGGTTTTAAGTAGATTGAGCCTTTAAGCAAGCCTGAGAGGTAAGACACAGCCAACATGGCAGCATGAACAGTGATGCTGTAATGTGCATACTGTGCAAGACACTTTTTAATATCACAGAATTAAATCGTGTCATTGTGTGTTTAGGATACAAACTGCTATTATTCAATACTGCCTAAGTCCATGTGTAGGTCTTGAAAAGGTAAAATATTGTTTAGAGGTGTCATTGAAATATCACTTTTTCATTTTCTCTTCAAATGTGCATTTATTTTTAAGAGTACATGTTGCGAAACAACTGGCCGGGCCCTGTCAAGTTGTGATGAATCAGCTGCACATAATGTGAAGCACAGTGAATGACACACAGGCACAGAAGGTAGGGTGATTATGGTTGTTATTTTTTGAGGACGGAAGCATATCTTACCTGCAGTGTAGGTGGGAGAGGGTTGGGATTAGGAAGAATGCGTTATCAGTAGGTGCATTGGGGTGTAGCATCAATCATGGTCTATCAGATCAGCTCCTCTCTCCTGTTAAAAAACAGCCTCTCCCCTACATGGTGTGCTGACACTTTTGCAATGGAGAGTAGAGTTAAGACTGGCTTCTCCCAAGAGAAAACAGATGTCCTTGTCTGGGCATTGCAAATACACAGTACCTCAAATTTGCCGCCAAGAGCAAACAGTGTCCTATTTTAACTCGAGTTTACTTCAGTTTCAGAAGCTACTGAAATCCCTGTCACTGTGTTTTTCATGTGTAAAGATGTGCGTCAACGGTTTTCGTTTGGAAGACATTAAATCACCTCGAAAGAGACTGTTGTCTTAAACGCTTGAGATGAAACTACGTTTCCCTGACAAGCAGTAAGGAGGTTAGGATGGATTGTTGGTCTGACACTAAGGGGATCTTTCTCAGATCTAAAACAAGTAGAGTCATTGCCTGATTTAACTGAACCTTAACCATATGGATGGCAGATCAGGAAATTTTCACGAGTTTGCTTCTGAGACAGTGACAATCGTTTTGAAAGGCGCTGACAAAGACCATCATGTATTAAATGTGTTATATGGCATTAGCATTGCTTCATTCGGTCACTGCTAGAAAACCAAAACCTTCCATGAAAAAGAAACTTACATATTTTTCAGCCTGGAACTTATTTTCCCATGTTTTTGTGTCCAAGTGACTAATAGGGACAATATTTTTTGAAACTGGTCCAGTATTGCAGTAGCCACGAAACGAGCTGCAATGTAATCCTGCAGGGCAATTACACACTGTCAATGCGTGTCCACTGAAGTGTTTGTTTTTGCCACTGACAGGCTCAGGGTGTTATTCTAAGTGTCTGACATTATGGAATAGATCCCGACAGAGAAATATATTTGTCTGTCCTGTTCACTTAGTCCAGTCTGTTGTCTCACCAAGTCTCGCTCAAGGAAGAGTCTGGTACTGAAGTCTCGTGAGAGGTGACTTGTTGCTGAAATCAGCTAAATATTCAGCCATGACACTGAAAATCTTTCAGTCATCACTAAGTTAAGCTTTTTGTACACCCAACTCTCCTCTCTCCATCGCTTAATCACGTTTCCACCGATGTCTTCCTGCAAGAACTCAAATCTTGCAAGATTTCTCCTTGAGCGAGACGAAGGTAGACACAATAACAAACAGAGGGGATCAAGCCAAAGGTAAAGAAAAAAGTTGTATTTCTCTGAAGGGTCCTTTTCATAATGTTGTCAGACATTTAGAATAACAGTCTGACCCTGCAGTGGCAAAAGCAAGCACTTTTAGTGGACACGCATTGACACCCGGAGGGATTACATTGCAGCCTGTTTTGTGGCTGCCAGCCGCAGCGCTCTTGCTAAATACTGGACCAATTTCAAAAAAATAGTTGTCTCCATTAGTCACTTAGACACAAAAACATGGGGAAATAGGGTCCAGTTTGAAAAACACCAGTTTCCCTTAAAGCTTAAGATTTTTAAATCACATTCTGGCAAATTCTAACTTGATTATATTTCAACAGTGGTATGAAAGGTGTTTGTAAAGCATTTATGTAGAAACCTAAGTCTTGAAACAATGCAAGAATGATAATTCATACGGATCCACGAGACCGTGAGCTGACCATCATGCTCAGGGGTCCACAGGCTACAAACCTCCGGTGATTCACAATGAAAGGCCCATGTAGCATACACTCATCTGCTTCCAGTGCTGGCACACAGGCCGCTGACAGGAGGGATGAGTGTGGGAGTGGATTGCCTCTCTCTTTACAGAACTAGCATGTAAGAATAACTCAGACTTGTTGGTTTTGACACAGATCAAGGAAAGATTCAAATGAGCAGACTATGCAGGCGAGCCTGGTCACGACCATCCAAACCACTTACGTTCATCATCTGTGCTTCGCCTTCTCTGTGCATTCTTGTTAATAAAGGCCGTTTTCTGGCCAACATTTCTGCTTTGTTGGTTAACTGGTCTACTATTTCTGATGAGGTTGTCAGAAAATGTTCGCGCCCTGGCACTTGGATCGGATTATCGTTTGCAGAGCTTCAGTGATGCAGACGCAGAGTGCAGTTACAAAGTTAAATATATGTGCCATGAGTTGATCTGTAGAAATAGATTCTGGGTAACATGTGACATCAAGCTAACCGCCGATGTAAGGCTCATCTCGCCTCACACACAGATAATGAATATTAGGAGAAGAGAAGAAGGTCAACATTCATTGGAGCTTGATGAAAGATCAAACACAAAGGCGACTTCCGCCTTCCTCTCCTTCTTATTTCATTATTATGCCCAAGCCATGCCTGTTGGCTCCAGTCCTCTCATATAATTTACCACTGTCCTTTATTTAAAAGGCAACTCCCCCCTGCTTCACGCCATCATTCAGCAAGTCTTAAACTATCATTGCCCTGTCTTATCCTCACCGGAGGCAGTCACAAATCAGTGTTCTCTCCCTGATTTATTTGTTCTTTTATCATGCTGCCTCCTGCTTCTCGTGCTGGTGCCAACATCAGATGATAGGTTCGGGTACAGAGTTTTGAATTGGAACCAATTTCACATTTACAAGAGCAGGAAATAATTGCATGTTTTTTTAATTCCACTTATTAGTTCCCTAAAGTGAAGTTTGGACAGTGGTGGACGACATATTCAGATCTGTTACACTATGAAAAATTATCAGTATCAGTAACACTGTTAAAATACTATATTATTAGTACAAGTGCTGCATTCAAAATCTAACTCAAGAAAAGTATGTTAGTATTATCAAAGAAAATGTACCATACAGCCAAAATGGGCTCTGCCAGTGTTATGTTATTATTACGTACTATTGGATTTTTGTTATTAATGTAATAACATGTAAGCTGCATTTTAATGTAGCCAGCCACACACACACACACACACACACACACACACACACATACAGTACATATATATATATACCAGGATATAAAGCTAAGCTCCACAAAAACCATTAGCAAACAGCAACATTTTGTAACCAAACACAAATAAATTCATGTCAACAGGTCAAACGTTTCCTGCAACATTGTATATGAATGCAGTGCTTTTGGATTTTGGCCACGTTTGTACTGGCTCAGATTTAGCTAATACTGCCACTTGCAAACCAAACACTTAACTCCAAAATCACAAATTATCTCATCATTGATAGCAAAAAAAAAAAACTTTACTGAAAATTAACGTGTTGTTAGTGCTCAACATATTTAGTTTTTTGTTTGCACTTCAATACCGTCTGTATTAGAAGCACCACCTTTAGCCACCACCAGTATCTTCACTGCATCCGTATTTATAGTATTGATGTCCAAGCCAGGTGATTATGCTGCTGACTAAGTAGGTTATTCCTCCCCATGATTGGTCATTAACCCCCAAAGTCAAATCAACTTTTTAATCCGCAGTGCCGGTAGCTCGTGTTGTATATGTGACTCATGTAAAAATAGATCTCAGATTTAGTAAACAGCCGTATGCATCATGTACTAATGGAGGACAAATCCTGTAGTGTCACTGGAAATACCAGCGTTCTGTCTGCATTCAGGAAGCCTGTTTAGCATAAAGTACAACTATCTGTGTCATTATTTCTATCATGTACTGTAGCTTCTCTGCATCTCCAGCCACAACGTACAGAGAAGATAAAGCAAAAAGCCTCTCATTAATGCATTTCAGTGATTTGTTCTGTCATTGAAACATACAGTGTTTCTCCCTCTGCTACGGGGGTGTTACGGTTCCACGGTGGAATATAAATTCAGGCTACACGGCATCAGGCTGTAATGACAGCAGTTCTTCATCTGAGTAACGACAACGTGTGCCAGGCTCTACAATGATTGCTGTACCAGAGTGTGTATTTTCATGTATACCGCTCTTGTGGATAGATGAACCAATTTAATGTTTAAAGGAATAGTGAATCATTGTCCCTGAAAATTTCAAGAAGACTAGATTAGTTAGTTGATGCAACCTAATTTATCATGTTTTCAATTCATGCTTTAGAACCCCAGATTATCCAGTATACAGCCGGAAGATTCATGTACAGCAGCTTACTATCAATAAGCATTAAAAAGGTGGTTATTTGTGGAAGACTCTTAATTAATGGCCTTGTAGTTGCAGAATATGGTCATGCAGCATAAAGCATTAATAAGTGCTTTATAATGAGTAATAAAAAGCCAATATGCTAATAACATGCATGCTAATAAGCAGCTAGATATGGGTGAATGCGTTTACCTTATTATGAAGTGTTACCATGTTTTTTTGTTGTTGTTTTGTTCTTTCAAAATGGGTATTTGACAACATTCCTTAATTACAAATTATTGGATACAAATTGTCTTTGAGCTATTTGACAAATCTGCAGAAGAAACTGGCTGGGATAGCCACTCATCCTTTATTTACAGAGCCAGATGGTATGTTGTATGTAACAGATGCTGAATTGTGAAATTTCTCTGTTTTGGCTAGATGGCTGTGTGCCATTACAACAAACTTTATGTGTTAAATTATGTCTAAAAGCCCATTATCCGAGCCCCCCTCCCCGCTGCTATCAGAGACCGTCAACTACAGCCAAAGTTATTTCTTTGAGAACAGAGAATGGGCTCCTTCTCAATTCAGTGTGTCAGCTCTCTGCATAAAAGTCTTCCACACTCAACCTTTCTCCCAGAGATTTCAGTGGAGATTCACTTAGCTGTCAGAAAACAATTGCTCTTTGTAAAAGGCAGCGGCTGGTGCAACTTTAATTTTAAAGATGTTTTAAATGAGCTGCCACCGTGTGATTGATGGGCTGTGAGAAACTTGCCTCCCGTCCCTCTGTATCCTACAACTCAGGTCTATAATTACAAGCCCCTTGTATTGATGCTGTCAGCTCCAGTGCGATATGCATCATGTATGTGGGGAGAATGGATTTTACCACCTGGCCGCCCGCTCCGTACAGTATCATTGCACACAATGTCATCACTTGAAAATGCATTGTCATCAAAGTAGAGTGATGTTGACTGAGGGATCAGAGCCTTTAGTATTCATGTATTCACTCATCTGTTAACTCTCACTCATAGTTTAAAGCGAATTTGATTTTGATTGATGAACAATCATGCTTGAACTGACCTACCATTTAATCAATATCGACTCTGTGTATGTCTATTTTTCATGCAAACAATTTAAAACTCTCCATGCCTCTCAAGAAAGAAGCATTTAAGCCCTCGCAAAGCAAATCTGGATCTCCTTCAAATGTCAGAGATGACAATCTCTTTGTCCATTCACTTAGACAGTTTTGAAATGCCAATAAAGTCACAGCGTGAATGCAGTAAAAAGCTGTTTTGAAGTATCCTTCACTTCAAATCTGGTTATGCCCTGGTTGAATAATTTCCTTTACTAAATGCCAACATCTCATGAATTCTCTAGCTATTTTGGAATAAAAGAAAAGAAACTTTGAATATTGCATTTATATTGATAAAAAAGGTCACAATGAAAAATAATATTTACTATTAATTAGAGATTGGTAATATACACAGCACATCAAATGACTGAGAAGGTACTTTCATATCATGATATCCACATTAATTGTGATTTTAATGTTCATCTAAGGGATAATTCCCAATATATTTATAGCAGCAGTTCTAGATAAAAGCAAATCTTCATCTGCTGCCCCAGGCAGCGTCCGTCAGTGATGTGCATGGTGATGCAGTAAGATTGAACGGTAACAGACAGTTGTGGTGAGTTAAAACCTCAAAAACAGACATGATAAAACATCAGTATTACAATCAGAGTAAAGCAGGGATGCTGATTCCCAAGTAGAGCTAGCTGATCTATCAGTACAGTAATCTTAATAGAATTAAATAAAAACAGTTCAGGAGTTTAAAAAATTTCCAAACAGACATGTACTATCAATGCTGGATTCAGATTCAGTTCAGAAACTCTGTGTAGATCAAGTAACTAGACGGAAATCTGTTTTGTGGCTAATCCAGTAAATGTAATACCTTTCCAAATCAAGGAGCTTAAACGCCTTCATGCACAAATGGATTCAATGTTGCCTTAAAGCATCTATGCTCACTGAATAGCAGAGTTTACCTCAGTGGCCTCATACAGCCAAATGAGTTTAGATGATTTAGAAAAATCTCTGACAGTTCACAGTTTGTATTTTTTCATACTTTGCTGTAACAGTGAAGTTGATTTCGGGAAGGCATAACATAATGACTGTTTACTTGAATGTAATAACACATGAATTCCTTTGGGAGATGGACTTTAAAATGTGCTCCCATTCCTATGCATTGAAAAGTTGTGCAGACTTAACAGACAGAAATCAGCTAAATAGCAAAGAAGAAATATGCAAAGCATTTCATGCTGTGCACCTGAACATAGCATGTTAGAAACATAGTCACGCTAATTCAGGATTCAGCATTCAGGCTGGATCAAGGCTGCACTGATATAAAGGAAGCATGGAGAAAAAATTCAGTCGCATGTAGCCATCGACTTTTACTGTAGTCCAATGTATTCAGATGTCTGCCTGTAATTTATGCAACTCAGATCACAGGCCAAACATGTGCCAAGTTAACATTTCAGCCTTGTATTGATGAAATTGAAGATTGCACAGAGAATAGGTTTTAATTTACCATGTGCCTACTTTTAATGAAATATATACAAAGTGTTGAAAAAAAGTGTATATTTATTGTAGAGGTTAATTTGTTGGCCTTTAAAAAGTCCCAAAATGTCTGGACTCAGAGAGAAGTGAGATCGTGGCGAGACTCACTTTCCCGCAGTCTGACCCGCTTTGTTCCCTCGAGTCCGTCGGCTGGTGAAAAGTTTCAGTGTTGGGTGTGATGTCACCGTTGCCGCCTGGAACAACGCCAGAGACTGAAACGTGCCCAGTATCAGTCTGGGAGAACACTCTGGTCTCTTCTCCTGCGCCCTTTACCTTTCCTCTGCACTGCAGTTTTGCAATTTATTGGAAAGTCAAGCTAACTTTCTGCTGTGTTCTCTGAAAGGACGTAATGAGAGTTCACGACGTCTGTGATCTCCTGTCAGGGGTTGTTCTTTTGCGAGGGGGGAAGGCCTCTGCTGCTCCTCCATAGTTGGATTTTAGGCAGCTATTATTGCCTCAGCTCTGGCATCGCTGAAGCTCTTACTTTCACTGCAGTGGTCCTCTTTGTTATAAATGTGGATGTTCTCCACTGACTAAAGTGACATTTCTCATCCAGTGTCATTAGGATATGTTAATTGGTGATAATTAAGGTCCCGTTATCATGCTTGCCATTAATGAATGATTGGCATTCATCAACATCAACACGGGTGTGAATGAAAACAGATGTTTCTTAATGTTTAATGAATCAAGCAGGAGTTTGTAGTGAGGATCTTCTCGTGCGTCCCCGTGTGTCTATTACTACTGTATCTTATGGTTTACGTTGTAGTGTAGAAGCTTCGAACTACAAATCAAAACTTACACTGAAACAGTGACACTGTAGTTTTAGTTTAGAGAATACTGTAGGTGTGTCTCAGGAACAATGTGCAATGTGCAGTTAGGAATAAAGAGTATAGGGAAACAGGACATATTTATACTCATTTTGTAGCAGTTCCACCCATTTAAACCAGTGTAGTATGTAAACAGGAGAGCATCACAGTACCAAATAAAGACGTAGAGTATTGCCCAACCGTACACGGATTATTCATTGCCAGCATGAAAATAATTTATTGCAAATAAAATGATTGCAAGCAATATTTTTTGGGGTGGTAAAATGAAAATGGAGCCTTCCTGTTTCATATACAGTATTGATTATGTCGATCATTGGTTGGTTTGCTCCTGACACTTAAATAATTAACCACAAACTGAGGGGAACCAAAACATCCTTCATGATTGTTTGTCCATTCTCGCTGTCTCTTCAGGGTAACAAACAGGACAGAAAACAATATTATCATAATTGGCTGAAGACACGCACACGCACACGTGCACGCACGCACACACACACACACATTCTGCTGTATCGTTGCATCTTGTGCAGGTAATGAATATTGGAGAAAACTAAACAAAACAAACCATGCAGTCATTTGAAGTATCTGTTGCGAAATAGAGGACTGCTGGCTTTAAATTGTGAATAACAATTGGATGAAAATTGACGGGATGTGTTTTGTTTGCTCACCAGAAGTACACAGTGCACGACTGCATACACTACTATTAACATGTACTGGGGGTCATTCATGAAGGAAGAACATAAGAAGACACTAATAAAGAATGTAATAAATCTGGAGGCCATTATTGGGGTCAAACATCAGGTGTTGGTGTTTGTCCTTACAATCAAAGAGAGCGCTTTTTGTCTTCACATTAACAAATATCAAAATAACTTCACTCTGTCCGCGTTTGGCTTGAGTGCAGTAACACACTGGACATAACAGCGGTAGAAATGTGACACCTTTGTCTTCAGCCTGTAATATGAAACACTAGCCATGTCTGTAAGAGGATCTGGATCACGGGGGCTGACAAGGTCACAGATGTGGTTAGGTGCTAGTCCAGCACAATTTACTGGTCAGCCTTAAAGGTGACCATTAAATTCTCAGCATCAATGTTATGTTGACAAGTCTGGTGAGAGAGTGAAGGGCAAGGCGTTTGACCACGTCAAGTGATATCAGTGTTACAGTTGTCTAATTAAACAAGACTAAAGCTGCCAGCATGCTTCTTCAGAAACTTGTTGGATGGTTGAATAGCCGCACACCTGCAATCACACCCGCATTGTGTCAATGGTGGGGGTTCCTGTGATTGGCCACCTGTGTGGAGGTGAGAAAAGAGCCAGGCTCTGAACTTTTCAGTCTTGGTCCAACTTTTTCTGCCACTTTTCACTGTCTCTACACTATCTCTACACTGCCCCTACCGTTTATGAGCATATTGCATCGTGCTTACACGTAGCATTCATTTCTGAGGACATGCAAAAAATGGATCATGCACTCACCAACGTGTAGTTAAAAGCAAGTAGATCTCCAGCCTAAGAGTGTACAGCCATGCTAGCGGCTCTGGATGCTGTATTTAGGCACAATGGTGCTTTGAGCTGAATGGTAATTGTCATGCATTATTACATATTTCCTTTTACATTTTGTGCAATATTACATATCATTTACTGTTTTGTATATTTTATTCTTCTGTGCAATAGTAGTAACAATTTTATTGTTATTTTTAATCTGAAGGCAGCTTACTTTTTTTCTTCCACAGCTACTGGGCCAATACAGAGTTTTTACATATTTCTTATATATATTTTCTACATATTTTATTTTTCTTTTATATAGTCGATTCCATTTTGCTTGTATAATATGTACATATATAGTCTACTTTTTATTTTGTATTTTATTGTTTTCAAATGTTCTCTACCTCTGCTGCTATTTTTTTCTTCCCAATGCTTTCAATGCTGCTGTAAAGCCCAAATTTCCCTGACTGAAGATAAATAAAATTTTATCTTATCAATAAAACATACTGACAATCATAATGAAAAAAATTGCTAATTGGCATTAAACTCAAAATTCAGTCGAGAGTGATGGGAATGTCATTAGTTCTGCAGATATTTGGTCTTAAACCAAAGAATTGGACAAATTAAATATTTTACCTGATAATGGTGCTAAATGAAAAGTCAGAGGATCAACAAAGAATAAATTGAAATATCTAGCTTTACTAAATTACCTGGCTATCAATCCAATAGTCATGGAGATATTTCGGTCTGGACCAAAGTGGTGGACCAATCAACTTGAGTTTACACTGCTGGAGCCACTAGTGCCACTGCCATGGCTAAAACTCCCTGTTTCCCAGTCACATTTTCCAGCAATTATTTTGTTCCACCTTTTTTTTTTGGGTGGAGAAAATCACCACAGCAGCAGTTACTGCATTTTGAAACTTTCCCCACACTCTCACTAAGTACACCAGCGGTGAGAGGCAGTTTGGATAGATACTCATACTGTTAACTTGCAATTCAAGTGGTTCACTGGAATAAGGCTGTTACAATTCTTTTCCCCCCAGTTTGAAATAATAACGTCTTTGAGAAGCTGTCAGCAAGCTGCAGAACATGAAGTCGAGACTGAACACTTGTGGTCAATATCAAATATAAAGCTGGATAGATGATGAGAGCCCTCCAAATGTAGACATAAGATTAGATATGTATGTGTTTATAGGAGTGTACAGGTGAATATTACCAGGTACTTATGAAGCAGATTCTGGATTATGTGGAGGAAAATGTATATTAATCTGAGTTTCATTCATTTTATGACATTTAAGAAAAAAGCAAAGCTATTATTTCTTTTGTATGTAGGGTAACTGTCAGGCATTGAACATCCTCTAGCCATTAGACAGAGCGCTTTGTCTCTCTGACTCCTTTCAAGATGCATTGCATTAACAGGCTAAAAGATATAAAATGTAGTAATAACCATGCTAAGCTTCGTACAATAACTACCCTCTGGTCATTTAAGACTGCTGGACCATTAATTAAAATTAAGCCTTCATAAACCATACCAAGAATTATAGATTCCATTGTTTGAGCCAGCAAAAAATGAACGACTGCCTTTTCAAATAGTGTGAAGTAAAATTAACTGGCGAGTGCCGTTTTTAGTTGTTTTCTTTTTTTCTGTGGATAAAGTGTTATTATCAGAGCAACAGAAAGGTCACCTTTATTAATCATAATAATTATTTACAGTAATTAGGCCAGATATCAAAGGAGCACTTTGTGCTGCACCCGGAGAAAATGGATTCTTCACACTCAGAATTACTTCAAGGGTACTAACACGTTGTATATTTTTTATGCTATATGAAAATTACAAAGTCCAACCTCAATTATGCCTGGCACTAATGTGCTGCTTCACTTTGCCACGGTTTTTACATTGATTATTAGGCTTTTTATTCGTTGTGCTGTCTTGTCAGACAAACCCTGAGAGTGACTGGATGAATAACATCAACAATGATCACAGGTGATATTTGTACTGCAGCTTTTTGTAACTGATCTTTTGTGAACTTTACAGAACTTTACAGATTTTAAAATACTCTGTTACATAACTAAGATACTACATTAAAATTAATCAATACAACAAAATGAAAAGTTGTCATTAAATGATTCAAAGAAACTCTGTCAAGTACAAAATGAATATGTTTCCAATCCTGTTTCCAAAACAGTTGGGACGCTTTAAAATGTAAACAATGTGATAATTTGCTGATCCTTTTTGACACATATTCAATTAAAAACAGCACATAGACAATATATTTAATGTTTTAGCTCATTGACTTCATTGATTTTTGTAAAAATATCTTTATTCTAAATTTGATGCAGCAACACGTTTTAATCACATTGTGACAGGAGCAACAAGAGACTGGGAAAGTTGTGGGAAAACACCTGTTTGGATCATTCCACAGGTAAACAGGTTGATTGGTAACAGGTGATAGTATCATGATTGGGTATGAAAGGAGCATCCTGGAAAGGATCAGTCGTTCACAAGCAAGGATGGAGCGAGGTTCAACACTTTGTGGACACATGATTGACTGTTTTCTTTAGCAAATGATGGCATGATTTTTTTCCCCCTTTTTTTCACAATGTTTTGAATTTGCAGGCACACAAAGTGTCAGCTGGGTTTTGTCCATTGCCTCACCCCTTCACTCCCACCTCTTTTTGGGAAAACAGACAATGCGGCTGTTGTGAAACCCGTTTGTATATGTGCTTGTCTCTCACAGTTAGTTTAGCCCTGAAACTGAAGCCCTCCCAAGTTTGTTGGCTTGATTTTTTTCCCATTTTGATTCGTACATGTTTCATTACTTCAGAGATTTGGATTTGCGATGATTCCTAAATGTATTGTGTCAGGAAGCATACACCCATGTATCAACATGTTTCCAAGTATGAAGACCCGGAAGGCCGGATAGCTGAATGTTATCCAAGGTCAATAACTCTCAATGATAATTCCCTGGCCAAATATGTATTTTGGCCAGCAGAGAGCAATTCACTCTTCATGAGTTGGCAAGCTGGAGCTGCTATCTGAAACTCTCAGTACATTCTGTTTTTCAGGTAAAAGGCCTTGTAATCACATAAAAATTCAACAGTTATGCAAGACATGGGTGGTGGTTATTTCAGTTCAATTGCTTATTAATCCAAAAACTCTTGGGTCCAGTTTATGTAACTTTAAACTTTGGTCAACTTTGGCTTTGTACTTGCAGTTATCTACATATATGTCATAAGAAACTTTTTAAATGTAGACTTGTTTGTAAAAGCAAAGGCTTTTATCTGAAACGTATTTAAAAAAGTCACCTGATAGTTTCCAACATTAATTCAAACTGGACTGTTGACGCACACAGGCTCTCTAAACATTAAATGGCACACAGCAAAGAAGAGCTAATCAACCAACCGACATTGTTGGCCATTTTTACCATCGTTCTGGTTTTTAGTCCAGCAGAGTCCACAGAGGCCCAGAAAAACAGAAGAGCGCTGAAGTCAGTCATTTAATAATACTTTTGATTGGAAATCAATAACAACAGCTACGAATGACTTTCACAAGTAATAATCACAACTTAACTTATTAGCAGTCTTTTAGAGTAACTTCACACCACTTCACAGGATACTGTGTGATCTGTTTGTAATGACCGCTCATGTCATCGCCTTATTTCCATTTGTTTCATGGAAATAATGGCTTACGTAAACAGTGCAGACAGGAACACTGCCCCGATATTGTTTTCCAACCAATACCCCAGAAGAGGAGGGGGAGCTTTATGCAGAAAAATGAAGTATAAGGGACAGAGCACAGGTTCTCATGGGAGTATTTATGTTGCTAACAATATGTTTTGTTTAGTTTTCACTGTTTCCTCTCACTGATGAAATTCATACATGTCAAAGACTGTCATTTGATGATTAAGATAGTTAGACTCATCTGCCCTATTGCTGTGTGACCACAGCCCTCAGCATTCTGCGATCTGAAGCCTGAAGATCAGCAGCTTGGCACATAAAAAGGTCATGATTTGCTTACTCAAATAAAACATTTTGAGTCTCAATTGAATTGAAATTCAGTCTAAAAATCTGTATTTTCCGCACACTGGTGTGTGGATAATATTGTGTTGCTTTTGTTTTATGATATGCGTCACCCATCCTGAGAGCTATTTAAATGGTAGCACAGATACAACGTTGCATGCACAATACACAGGGGCTTAACGCGTCCTTGATTCCGGACTAATTGGAAAAATGGAATGAAAAAGGCCCTGCAGGCTCATAATATTTAAACAAATGTAGGTGTAATGGCAGGTCACTCAGTTGCAAAGAAACTAGAGTGAGTGACTAGGGACCGGTCTACCTGTTTTAGGTGTGGACATGGTGTGCCATTTCAATAAAAAGAAAAGAGGATTGGCTAAATGAAAGGTGAGGAATGCAAAGCTGGTCAAAGGGTCCAGAGCAGTTTCATATGAACTGTGTCTTGGTAGTAGTGGGCCAAACCTCTGGTAACATAAGCATGTGGAGCCATAGAATATGCAGATATATTAAAGTAAGCTTCTTGGGCTCTCACACTGGTGGTTTAACACACTTTGCAGAGCAGTGAATTATAATGCAGGGTTCAGGATTTTTTTCTTGACTCTTCCACCCGGCTACAGAATGAGTGTTTGTATTATTCCAACACAGTCGGGTTCATTTAAACATTGCCTTTTTGCCCTAAAACAGTTTCGTCTTTGTCGAAAATATGGTTTTGCAACATTGAATTGTGCCCACAGAATGAGTGTAGTGACTGCGGGCCTGATAGCCTGAATTATCCATACTTCTGTTTACCTTTTTTTGAAGATTAGCAGCATGATGGGTTTTTTATTAAGTTTGTGATTTAGTCTGAATTTCGGAATAGTTTTATAATTAGTCATTTCTGTTAACTGGTACCATAAAGTATAAAATAATTTAAAAAAAATACTTAATTTAACTGCCTTATTTGTTCTTAATTATGCAAATGAATTAATTGGCATTTTGCACTTTATCTTGAATATACTTTAAATAGCTCATACAGTTTAATATTTCAGATCCAACTGAATCATTTTTCAGATTTGGCGGCTATGTCCACTTCTTTTATACAGTCCATGTCATCAACATTCCAAAGAAATGTCAGCCAGCCAGAAAACCCAACCAGGAGAAGAGCTCCCGTATGATTTATTAGCAAGTATGACACATGAAATGTCTGCAGCATGCTTGTTTAGAAAGAATGGAGAAGGGAGGAATATTTGACATTTGTGCATGGAGAGATGTGTTATGATCTTCTCAACATTTACGCCTTTGCACTCAGAAACATGGGATCCTATTAGCAAGGCTTCAGTGAGACTCCCCAGCTCATGCTGATTTTTCCCTCTATTTTTCTCTTTGTTGGCTCAGTTAATGCTCCAGAGATCAGGTGCTCACATGGAAGAACGCCTCTTGGGCAGATGACAAAGAAACAATGATATAATTGCTGCAAATGGTAAATTTGAATTGCATTGTTACACTTGCGCATTCTGATGTCTATGTTTGAAGTAATTTACAATGTAAAACAGTACATAGTTAAGTTAAAGTAATTTTTTGCTAAGAAAACAGCATAAATATCCTGACTGGTGTACTTATTTATCAAAAAGAAGAATGATTGAATTGAATTAATACTATGATATCACTTTCCACATTAATGTTCTCCAGGGACCTTGAAGTTCTGGTTCCTCCTCACAGTGCTATAATTTAATTAATTTAACATCTGTGTAGGTGGGCAGTCAAAATTCTGTCAAATTCTGTCACACAGGCAGTTGACATTGTTAGCAATTTCTTTGTCCATTCTGTGATTTGAACTTGTTACTCCATTTGTTCGTCCTGCTGTATCACGGGTGATGTGCACACGCTGAGGTCACAGGACTGCTGGTTGCTGTGAGTTCTTACAGTCTGGTTATTCGCCGTCACCCCATCCGGACACATGAAAGACAGCTGAAGCTAGCGAGGCCGCCATCCTGAGTATAATGTGAGAGAAACAAACACTGAGTGTGCAGGAACTGCAATAATAGTAACAAACAACAAATCATCTTAGCTTGATGAGGCCGTGAACAGCATTTGTATCTGCGTGAACGATGGGATGCATGATCCTAACACCGGCTCTGTCTCAATGGACATAAAACGCTATTTTCACAAATACCACTAAAAATGTGTTTGTCCTTTTGAAAAATGGAAAATTCTGCACAGTGTCTGCAGAAGCATCATGGTGTATTCGTCCTTAAAAACTGAGAAGATGTGAAATTTTAGTTCAGCGTTAAGTACCGTTCAACGACATTTGCTATAAAGTTTTATTTTTGATGGTGTAGAGTGTGTGCACTGAATCAATGGCGTAAAAAAGAGATCTGCTTGTCTCACAGTGAAATTTTGTATCTTCCGTTAAACAGACTCTTTAGATAATTTGATGTGAATGAAGCTTATTTCGATGCTCGGTGCTGTAACTCAATATTCAGTTCTGTGCTCATCGGCCAGCTTCCTCGGTGGACAAATAAATAGTTTCAGTGAGAAACTAATGCGTCTGGGAATAATGGCCGGTGCTCAGGATGATAATGTAGACTAGTGTCTGTGTCTAAAACTTGTGAATATTTTGTTACAGTATGCAATCAGAACCTTTACATTAATCATTCATAGTCCTTGTGGCCCATTATTTCTGCAATTAAATTATTAATGCTTTGGACTGACTTTCTTCTCATAATCAGGTGTTGGCTGCTATACGTTGCACTTGAACCTATGAGAAGACGGAGCCATTAAATGAGACATTAAAGTACAGCAGCTAGATTATACATTGCTCTTATGCGTCTGAAGCCTTTTGTCTGGTTTCTATTGTGAGAAAAGATATCGGATACTGTAAATATCTACATAATGACCCAGCTGTTTGTCTTTTCCATCCCTCCCGCCTCTCCCAAAACCATCCATCCATCCAGAGTTTTTCTTGGAGCTGCTGGACAATTCTGAGAAGTCTCTCAACAGCATGTTCACACGGACGTACGGGAAAC
Source organism: Chelmon rostratus (assembly GCF_017976325.1). Taxonomy (NCBI): domain Eukaryota; kingdom Metazoa; phylum Chordata; class Actinopteri; order Chaetodontiformes; family Chaetodontidae; genus Chelmon; species Chelmon rostratus. Next base: position 12,505,448 of record NC_055658.1, on the reverse strand, counting down.
TGTATATGCAGAACTCAGAGGTGTTCCAGGACCTGTTCACTGAGCTGAAGCGCTACTACACGGGGGGCAACGTCAACCTGGAGGAGATGCTGAATGACTTCTGGTCCAGGCTGCTGGAGCGCATGTTCCAGTTGCTCAACTCCCAGTACCACTTCACAGACGACTACCTGGAGTGCGTCAGTAAATACACAGATCAGCTAAAGCCCTTTGGAGATGTGCCCAGGAAGCTGAAGGCCCAGGTCACCAGGGCCTTCATCGCCGCACGGACGTTTGTCCAGGGGCTAATGGTTGGACGGGAGGTCGCCAACAGGGTCGCCAAGGTGAGCTCAGTTTTTCTTCTCATAGCCGCTTTGACTGTTGTTGTGTTGCTCAGCTTTGAAGTGATGCTGTGCTGCCGAGCAGTTCTTTGCTTTAAGCGTTGCTTTATGTCTCTTCTACAACACTGGTTTGTGTTCATGAGGCCATAAATTATTCTAGCCCATATTGTAAATATTCCAATTGATGTCAACTCACACAAGAGAAAACGTGTTTAAATAAGACATTTAATCATTTGTATTGATGCGATTTTCTGCTGTACCTACTGTACCAAGCATACTCACAGTACCAGTGGTCTGTCCACCTTTGTGAATGACCTGCACTATTCATCCTTTAATACATTCATTTCATGTATTTAATACAGTCTTTGAAATCTCTTCGATGGACTTTACATTGCCGCTGAATTACTCAGAAATCAAGAACAAGCATTTATATTCCATATAAAGATCTTTTACGGATGCACTTGCTCTGCGGGTGTGAGGCCAGTGTGAGACTTTGTTTTCTTTGACATGACTGCTGGAGTGCACAGCACACTGTATGCTCCACTTTTCAGAAGAGTCACCCGCAGTGAGCCAAGCTTTGCAGAAGAGGGAAGATTAAAGCGCATTTCCTCTGAGACTTCTAATGTAGTTTTGTTTGCAGTGTGTCTCTCTATTCTCATTTTGAAACTGGTGACATATACCATGCTGATAGTTAATTTGGTGATTAATATTGTTTTACTCTGTCAGGGTGTTTGAGAAATTGGTGCATTAGATTCAGACAAATAAATATGTTTTTAGCGTGTTATTAAATACTAGAGATTAGAAATGTGTTTCCAAAGGCTTAGGGGATATGTTTTTTTCTGCTGTAAGTCCATGTTAAACACAGAAAGTTATGCAACAGTTTTTTTTTGTGGATGTCTAAACTATAAAAATTATATAACCAAAGCTGTTTGCTGCTGGTGGTACGTTGCACAGTTGCACTTTATGCAATAGATGCAAAAAGCAGCAGGAATGATAAAACCGTTTACACACATTCAGTTATTTACATTCAAATTCCATCATTTAAAAACATAAAGAGTTTAATACAGCGTGGGCTCCCTGGGGAACAGTGGACATAAAAGTGAAGGATGAAGCCGTCATAGGCTTAGTTTACCAAAATTTTAAGGTTTTTTTTTTTCCTCCCCAGCTTTTTCCATCACAAACATGCTATGTTTGATTCTGTTGGTTCACAGTTTAAGTAACACAATTTAAAACCTACCAGGACATGCGTGAGCATCGCATGAATAAGTAATAATGGAAGAAAATACTCACTATATACTTCTTAAACTTACGAAACATTTATAGACCTATTGCCTTTGATTTGTCTTTAAAGATAGAAACTATATTTAGGTATCTTGCAACACTTCTTCACCTACTAATTCAGTTAATTTACTGATAATTCGTAATGACAGTGTCAGTCTGACAAGTTCCTGACCCCTGAAAAATGAATTTTCCTCACCAGGAAGTAGACACAAATGGTGTGAAACTGTAGTTTTTTTCTGCAGTTGCAGAGTTCAGCAGTGATGCGCTTCCTTTTTATCTGCCTCCTAGTTTGATGCTCGCTGTCCCTTTCAGTCGAACAGACAAATTGTCGGGAGAGGAAAGAAAGAAAGTAGCAGCAAGAGTGAGAGGGCAAAAAAATAAATGAGATGTGCTCACTTCGAGAAAGAACTTTAATCAGACTTATGTTGGAGGCTAAACCAAGCGTCTGCATTTAGCTCACAGAGACAGATCATAGAACTGGGTCAATTGTGAACACATCTGTTTGCATTATCTTATTTCACAACTGAAGTATATGACCACATTTCAATCTTTGTTATATTCCAAAAAGATTCTGTTTCAACAAAACAATAAAGTAGGACAACAACTAACAATTATTTTCATTATTGATTAACCTGCTGATCATTTTCTTGATTAATCAAAGGGGGGTTCTTACTTGAAAAATGACTGAAACCATCAATCAATTATCAAAATAACAGCCTGTTAATTGTATTCCAATCAATTAACCATTGCAGCTCTGCAGTCAACATTACCACATTAAAGCCTATAATATTAACAGTCAAATGATTTAAGTTTAAATAAAAGTGAAAATTCAGTGTTTTACCCCTTTAATTAAACTAAAAACCCTATTTAATTTCACACTTAAACTGCTTATCTAGCCCGCTGATTGCTCTTTTGGCCAGGGCCATCTCAGTGGGACTCACCTGTTAAATAAATGTTTCATAATAATAATTTTACAGCGAAAAAACAAATATGTGACTCAGCTCAGACTTAGTTGTTTTTTCATAGAAGTGCCTGTTAAAAAAATCACATCTTGCTTCTGTTGATCATGTAAAGTTTTTTTTGGTGTAATGTAGTAACACGCTCAGATATTTTTTTCAGAACACAGTGTGCGTATGCAGGTGAATGCCAAATTCTGTAACAACCAAGAAAAGAATCTCACTATTGTGTCTAGCAGCTTGATATATTACCACCCTCCACACTGCGCTGTCACATAATTATTGGGGATTATGGGAATTTACATGATGACAGGATGTGTTTAAGTGCTATACCCTCCCTGCTGCCGCATATCATCTCCGAAGAGTCGGTCATCTTAAATTGTTCATCGCCGTCTTTTAGCTCGAGCCAGCTTTCCACCAGGCCTTAGTGGCACGGCATATTTCAGATGAGGAGTTAAAATGAGCACCCCTGCACATCTGTCCCAGGCCTAAGAGGCACCCTCACTCTGGATCAAATCCCATACTCCTGCTTCCTCATCAATTATGGAGGGCAGCCAGGAAACAGTGTGGCATTGCTGAAGGCTGTCAGGCTGGTGAACAACCATAGACCTCCAGGTGAAAAGTTGCTCGACTTGACAAATCACCTTGACCTAAGAATCACCCTCCGCACTGGCTGCTCTCAGCGACAAACAACTACCTGCATCTCTTTACAGCACACTTTGAAGTTCATACCAATCTTTTATTCAGGCATAAATGCAGCAATTTTAGTGAAAAAGGCATTTTCTATTCAATTTGATGTCTGTCAGAGATGAGCATTTATATGCTTTATGGTGGAATGCTACATACTGCTGCTGCTGTTATTTTAGCAGATGACTCATGAGCAAATGGCGGCCAAACAAACCTCACAGCTGGACTGCTGTGACAGACAGGCCGTGCTGTAAAGTGGCGTTCTATACACCATCAGCCTCCAGGGTTGAATACTGTGTACTTTACTTATCCTGTGCAACTAGCAGCAGTGGAAGATGTGTTGATTCCTAAAGATAGATTCCTAAAGAAAGATCCAGACATGTGTTAAGATGCATATAAAACACTGTACATTGACTAAAACTGTGTTTCTAAAAATGTTGTTATCTGGTTAGATCCTTAAAATTGCATCTACTCCTTCTCCCTCCTTAAAAACATCCTGAATCTATAATTATACAAACATGATTCATCTCAAAATTTTAACTACTTCACAGGAGACGTCTCCTACATCCATCCTCAAGTTTCCACATCACACTTTTGCACGGTGAATACTGGACCAGGATTGGGTCCCGAACTGTTTGTGATGTCACAAATCACGCCTCTTTAAAATGGGGTTTTCAGTGAACACAGAATGTTTCCACTTTCAGCAGATGAATGTGAAAACAGCCTCCTAGTGTCAGACTCTGCACATACATCATTCTGCACAGTGGAGCTCAAATATTCAAGTGGAGGAGCAAGAAGAAGAAGAAACACGTTTGTGAGCAGAGGGGAACTTATTAGCAACAGTGCTAATATGTGACGTACAAATGCTCCATTTCAACTAAAAGTCCAGCCTTTAAATGTGTATTAAAAAGTAAAGTAAAAACCAAAGTCTTTACAGCAAGTGATGCACTGATCAAAGGTAAAAGTACTCATTATGCAGAATGCATGAGTTCAATGTACAGCTGCTATTAATCGATTATTGATCAGTTGCTGCTTTTCCCTTGTCAGTCATTTCAAAGTAAATATCTTTGGATACCGGACTGTTGGTCTGAGACGAGGGAAGGCAGTCGCCTCAGACTCTGAAAAATCTGTAATTAGCACCTTTACAGCTCTCTGACATTTTACCGACCAAACATTTAATCGCTTAATTAATCAGCAGATTAATCGATATTGAAAATCATTGTTAGTTGCAGCCCCGGTCCAGTGTGTAATATAATTCAGAGTGCGTCATTATTCCTAATGCATTCATGCTCAAGCAGCATTTGATTGTTGCTGCTCTACTTGACAGGACAGTCTCACCAGAAAGTCCATTTAGTAGTTGCTCTTGTCTCGAGGATGCTCAAGGAATTTTTAAAATCTCTGTTTATTTCTGAGCACTTTGAGGGTTTCTTGTACATGTCGGCTGAAAAGTTAAAACTGAGAAATCACTGGTGACCTTCGGCTGCTGCTAATTTTATCTACTTTTTGTCTTATTAGGCAGTTTGTATCATATCAATGCATGGTGACATGCGCGTTAGATGAAAAGAGGTACATTTGCCCCAAAAGCAATGATGTACCTCTTACTACACTACATGTGTTTGCTGTGTTACTAACTCTTCCGAGACACATTTTCATCTCTTGCACATGTTACGATGCGTTGCTATGACACATGTAATTAAGAATTAGTATAAAGCAGCATATGATCATACTTCTTAAGTACAGTGCAAGAGTGAATGTATTTAGTTCCTTTGCACCTCTGAGATTTCGGGTCTGAAATTAGTGACAGTCATGTAATCATTGTCAATCTTTGAGCACCCTCAAAATCATGTAGTTTGGCAATTTAACTGAATGATATTTGATCTCATTAGTCATACATAAAGCACCTCAACAGCCTCCTCTTGTTCCTCTACCATGACTGAATATGTCGGAAAAGTAAATCCGTGCATTAAGACCTGCAATACTTTGTTGCTAATTTTGGGAGCTGGGGAAGTTAAAATGAGAAAATTCCTACTGCGCTATGAGAAGCATTATAATATTATCTTGTCTCTGCCACAGGTCTTAAGTCCAATTTATAAGTGAAGTATTGCATATTGTGCATGGCCCCTGGTGAGTGGCTCTGAGGAGCCGGGCTCTAACTCAAATAACCAAATCAGTCGTGAAATTCACAAAAGCCGAGCTTTTAAAATGATAAAACGCGCCTTTTTTGTGTGAAATAACTGCCTTCAACCATCTGTCTGTTCAATTTTCCATGTTACTTTAACACAGGATGATGCACCAATGACGATGAGCTGTACATAATTACTGCTAACAGACAGCTCTGTACGCAGTGAAGTCAGAACAGGGGAGATATCGCTCCATAAAATGGGATTGCGCTCGACTTGTACTGAACAGTTTCCTGGACCTCGATCCTGGATTAAGAGCAGAATCTCTCTGGATTACAGTTTATGATGACCATTAAGAGTTTTATCCTGGGGGTACTTAAAACACAGTCCAACCACATTAAGACCTGCTCAGAGAAGATTGCAGGGATTTGGACCTTTTGAAGGGTTTAAAGTTCAGGCATTTAGAGCACTTATCACTCACTCTGCATGCACATGAGAAGCTGGTCTAGTCCATGGTGCATATTTAGTCGTGATGATGGAAGGAAGTAAGGTATTTTGTTCTGAGGGATTTGTTTTTCCTGATGGCTTATACTGTCATGTTGATCTCATTATACACTCATTTCCTACCACGAACTGTCACATAATTTACCATTGAGCTGCAAGGCAGTTTCTAATCTTTACACAACATTTACCTTCGATTAATGCGCTGGCAGATTACGCTGACATGTGAGAAATATCAGCATCTGTTTCATGTGGTTTCCATAGTTTTTCTTGGGTGTCCTTTTTCTTGTCTACTTCATGCACTCACTGCCATATTTGAGCGTATCCCACTCGCTGTCAAGGCAAAACACTGACGTGCATTCAACGCTCAATAGTGCAGGCTCAGACAACAGTGTCATTTTGAGTCAGTGCATTTTTTTAACAACAATAAATGGGACTAAAGTGATGGAAGCATGAACAGATGGCTAACACTCTGCTTTTGTGCTGCTTTTTGGATCGAAACAGCCAAATCTAATCGAATTCAACCTTAATATTTACTAGAATAATGTTACACATCTTTATGTTTTCACACTTATTTTACAAATTTCCAAAGTGACCACAAATACAATTATTATTATGTTTCAGTTCTATTCTAACTCACTATATACTACGTGCTATATGCTAATAGTAGTGTACTGTTTGTGCAGTAAGTGTACAAAAAAAAAAACTGTGACTTTGGTTGCAACTGTCAATTAAACTGTTTCTGATTAATCACTTGCTTTTTCATTCTGAGTATAGATTAATCTTTTCAGTCATTTTATGAGCGACAATCTCTGGTTTCATCTTTTCCAGTGTGAAGATCTGATCATTTTCTCTGTTTTATACAACTGTAATCTGAATATTTTTGGGATTTGGACTGTTGGTCTATGATGTTTACAATGTTCGTGCATGACAGAAAGTCTCATGGACAGATTCATTGGAAAAACAAAAAACATCATCGGTCCTCAGACCTTCATCGTGACTGAGCAGGACTCAAATTAAATTCTACATTCTTCAATTTCTGACATTTCATAGAAAAAAAACTATTATTCAATAGACAAAAACAATTGGCATATTAATCAATAAAATGATTTTTAGTTGGCCCTAAATCATAATTGAGCAAAATGAAATTGTTACAAAACACACAATAGGTTTGCAGATATTGAAGACTATTTTTAACTATATTTCTGGGAGTATTTCCTGTTTTGGCTACTCTACACTTCTATTTGGCTGCATTTCAGAGCTCAATATTGTACTTTTTACTTTTCTACTTTTAATTGCGAACATAAGAAACCACTTTTGAGATTAATAAGACAAAAAATAATCTACAGATAACATTTGAATGTATTAATATGCTTTGAAATAGGACTATATTGATCCTAAAGCTTGCAGCACTACAGAAAGCAGTTCAAATTAGCTCCACCTTTACCGGCTCTGACACTGAAGTGATGCAATGATCTGCCCACAAGCTCCCTGACAAAGCAAAGCAATGCCGATGGAACCGGCTGCAGTTATTGTGTATGTACAAAGTCTGTCACTAATTAAAGAGACACTGAGAGCGGTGGTTGAAGAGACACAAAGACAAAACGCCTTCATTTAATCAAGCAGAATGTATTACGGTGTCCTTTGTGTGACCTACATGAGTCTGCTGTATAGTAGTATATGTATTTGTGATGAATGTGTTGCACAACCAGAACAATCTGACAGCAGATTCTGCTCAGGGGCAGATTAAGTGACCTCCTCCATGAGAGAGTATGGTCCATCCGTGTTTCTCAGCTGAGGCCCACTTCTACAGATGCACCACACAAACTTGTCTCTCACTCACTCACAATCTCTCTGCCTGTCTCTCTTTTTCTGTCTCTCTCTCTCTCTCTCTCTCTCGCTGGCTCTCAGCTCCCACAGCTTGCTGGGGATAAGGCCTCAGCCACAGTGCTGTGACGGCAGATGGCAACTGGCTCAAAAAGGTTGGCACGTCATCGGGAAATGTGCTGCACCAAAGATGTCCTTTTTAATTAAAAGATTTTGATCTGTGGTGAACTGCAGAATGTTGGAAAAAATGAGAGACACCATGTGGTCTGAAATACAAGGACATGATATGAAAGGATAATAAAGAAATATACTGTATACTCTCCGCTGTATATGCCCCTCCATTTTATACTAAAAACTCTCAAAGATACAGAGTCAGTCAGCCTGATACTGAGTGGGAGGACAGTCAGAGCAAAATACAAAAAGATGGAAAATTGACAAACACTGAGGGAAATCAGAATTTTTAACATGTTCTAGAAAACACGTCTTATTCATCAATGAGTGAAAAGATGTCACATCTGTTGACCGTGCCAGGCCAGATCACATCTTATGGCTACTTTTTTTGGCACCTTGACTGAAAGTGTACGGCACCACATCTTTATTTAACAAGCACTTAGAGAAGGTTGTCAGCACCGATGTTGTGACATTTGTCCAGAGGTTTCTTGGCAGCCGCAGGAGACCTGTTTGCCCCTGACATTCGGGCCGGCCTGCAGACCCTCTGAGTCAGATGGAGGCAGGGTGAGTGCTGTGCTTTTAATCCAGGAGGCACCGTGGCAGATGGATAACAGTATAGTCTATGCAGGTCTTGTACCCACTAGAGATGCTGCGTGGCTCCTGGTCGAGTCATCGAGGAGCGTGGGCTTGGCTTTTAACATGTTTGCACTTGTCTGGGTAAATTAAAGAAACAGTCCCTACTGCTACTCCAGACATGCCACATAACATGGTACACGTCAGGGCGGATCAGCCGGTGATCCCATGCCTCACCAAAGACAGACACTTGAGCTGACTCGTGTGGGTCGCAGGGGCCCCCGCCTAGTAGCACTGTGTTGTTTCATGAAGGCACAGCTGCTCACACATGGATTATGCTGTCAGTCTCAGACATTCATTGATTTGACAGCAACTGATTTTAGTGCAGCCTCTCTGGAATTGTCTTTGGCTCCATCTTACATTTAACATGCCGGCTGGTGGGAGACTCTAAAGTTCACAGAGATGCGCAGAAAGGAGACGTGATTAGTGAACATACAAAGCGCTACAGACCGTGTTTTATTATCGTGACAACCTCAGTGCATACAGTCATATTTTGCGCAGTCTGTGACAGTATGTACAGGAGGATTAATATTCATCTCAAGTTTACTCAGCTGCTTATCTTAACTCCCCTCTCAGTCACTAAATGTATTTTTGAATTGGCATGTTTTTGCGGTTTACCACAGCAAATATATTTGTGCATCTCCGTCTATTTGTGCGGATTTTTGTGAAGCTGTTCTAGCAAAGTGTGCATCGCCAAGAGAAACTGTGCTGCTTTCAAAATATCTGCACAGCCGTCTATTGTATTCAGTCAACAGCGTACTCTGCACCTCTTAGGTTCGCACAAGATAGTATAATAATAATTCTATACATGTACATTTGGAATTGAACTGCAGTGTCAAAGTCAACAAATTTACATGCTCAAACAACAAAATATGGCATTTGTCAACACCGTCCACGAGGACCCAAATGAGCATTTTCAGCTCTGGCACCCTTGTGATTAAGATGTGGCTATGTTTAGGCAACCAAAACTATTCGGTTAAGGTCGGATCACCTTCATGGTTAAAGGAGCAAGACTTTTGTGGAGAGGACAGTTTATGCAAAGCACTGCAGTCGAGCACATTCGTCACAAAAATGGTTGCCATTTGTTGCCTTTTTCATTGCATTATAGGCAGCGTGAGTCGGAGAATCTAATAAGAGAATAACTGTTTGTAATATCTGTTTTTATACTTGAGAAATTGCAATAATGTAAGCTGAGTTTTTGCTTTGGGAATGTCTGATATCTATTTTGGTTCCGCCCTGGTCTCGCCCTCTTTTGAACATGTTCTTCCTTAAAAATCTGACATATTTCTTGCTCAGCAGGAGGAGTCTCTCTCGACTTTTATACCGTCTGTGCCACCAATAATACGAATAACTGTGCCTTCAAGCTGGAGAGGATCACACTGATGTCTGAACCTGTGAGAGGTTTCTGGTCTAACTCCTGCACACTCCTGACTTTCTACAATCCTACAAATTCTACGAGCTTTTCACCTGTGAAACTTTGTTGTAGCTACCAAATGAAGCCGTCAGTTAAATGTAATGGAGAACAAATCCAATATTATCAAGTTTCAGAAAAAGAAGCTTTAGCTTTTAGCTCAGTACAGCCACAGGAGCTCTGCTGTTCATCTTGCTGTATGTGATAAGCCGTATTTGTATTTTTTTTCTACTTTTTTAAACATGAACTACTAGAAAGAGCAAATGCAGACATACCATATGAAAGTACATATTAAGTATATATAAAAGTATATAAGTATAATTCAAAATGCAGTACTTCAAACTCCAGCTGATGTTCAGAGTTTTCTTTAATCTAACGAATTACTTTCAGATTTTTATCACACCCACCTTTAGCATAGTCCTTTGGTCGAGAAGAAATAAGACCTGAAGTGCAGACGTTTGGTGGCGAGCAGGCGCATGCTTCTCATGGTAGCAGATGGCAGTCTGATTTGCACAGTGACAGATCACTCATATTGCCATTGACACTAATGGCTGTGGAATTGAGTGGGGACACTGGGGCAGCAATGCAGTCTTACATCCATGTCCAATCAGTGCGAAGCAACGCATGCTGTCACAATAATTATGACAGAACTATTGAGACAATTTTTGGGCGACAGTCTCGTCGTCCCACTAGTGTTCCCCTTGATTGGCCTTGGTAGCTCGCAAAGTCATTGTCATTTCTCACAACTTCATTACTTCATGGCACAAAGCAATTTCCATCGTCTGTGCTCTTCCCACTCTGTTACGCCTAAAGGGAGTTCACGCCATATGTGCATGACAACGCCCTGTCAGATCGGCAAGGTGACGCCTTCTAAGAGTGCCATTTTAGAGTTATCTCATTCTAATATTCAGACTGGTCTTTTTATGATAATGCTTTAGTTATCTTAGATGTGTCTTATTGCTCACACTGAATTCAGGTGGCTCCCAACTGTGGCCTTTATAGGTTGAAATTAGGAATGGATTGCTTTATTATTGCTCAGGCTCATTGCATTTATATTCCTACATTTTTAATCCTCAGTTAAGTTAATGCTCACATCAGGAGTCTGGCTGAATGGCTGGCCACATCTTCGAGCTGCTCTTCTAAAGCAGCAGGCTAATGGGTCGGGCGCTGTTTATGCTTCAGCCTGCTCTCGTTTGTAAGTGGAGTATTTTTCCGCAAAACGCTAAATGTGACCTATTTTATTCACTCAGGTACTGTACTTGAGTAAAAATACCGCTAACACTTTATATTAAGGTGTTCACCATTAACTAGTTGCTTATGAGCATGCATATATCTTATTGGCTCTGTATTACCCATTATAAAGCACTTATTGATACCATCATGTGCAAGGCCATATTCTATAACTAAGAGTTTTTCCTCAAAAATCTCCTAAATACTGCTTATTGATAGTTAGTTAGGAGGTTGAATTACAGTCAACCTAACCCCAACCTTTAATAAGCCTAACCCCCATAATAAGACATTAATAAGTGCTTTATGTTGACTAATCAAGACCCAATATGCTACTAATATGCATGCTAACAAGCAACTAAAAGTAAAAGCTTGACATTTAGAGTTGTAGTTAAGAAAAAGTACAGAGGTATTTACAGAAAAATTTTATCAAAAGTGAAGTAAATACGAATTTGAGGTACTCGGGTATTTTTCATTTCACCCTTCATTATACTTGTACTCCACTTTTCATGCAAAATATATGAAAGGCTCATAAAATATGATTCTTAAGTACTGGATAAACTAGCTAAAATGATAAATAATACAATCAGCTCCACCTCAACCAACTGCAACAGTAAAAAGATAATTACACGTTAAAGCATAGTTAATAGTAATTCAATAATAAAATATATAATCGTCATTTTTTTCTACATTATGAGTACTTTTGATGCTTATAGCACATTTTGCCCATAATATTTCAGTGCCTCAATGTAAGTGACAACTTTTATTTGCAACAGAGAATTTTTGTAGTATTTTTTTCTTTTAGTAAAGCAGAGGACCTGAATACTTTCTCCCCTGCTGCAAAACATAGCAGCAACACACTCTGACTGGCACACAAACATATGCTCTCCATGCAGAGTTATCATAGCACTTAAACATCAGATGAGTAGATTAGTGTTTTAATCTCGCTCTGGATCTGAGGCATCTCGCTCCACAGTCCCACCCTCAGCCTGCTGTGAAATATTCCATCCACTCAACTGTAAAGAAGTGCTAACAAGATTATCAGATTACCCTTCATCCAGGGCACCCAGCTACTGCTGGGCACACTTACTGCAATGATGTTAAAAAAAAAATTATCCCTGCAAGATAATTGTGTTAGGAGGCGCCATTTTAATGCAAATCTTCCAAACACTCACAAAGCTTAAGGGCAGCTTTAAACGCCTTTCCTATTTGCAATAGAAAAAATATTTCTTTTCTTGCCACTAACAAGCCACATTGAATGTAAAGAGTGTGGTTGGAACAGGTCTATCGTTAAGAAAACTCTCCCTCCATGTCTCTTAACTCGGCCGTCTAGAAACTGGGCCAAGTTTAATTGAATTGACAGAAACAAATTAATCCCGGTTCTTTTTAAAAAATGATTTCATATCCTCATGAATTAATACTGTACTTTATTGTACAAGCTGAAAGAAAAAGTACGGTGGTGTTAAATTGTACAAAATGACATTTGCAATGGTTTGCTGATGTTGAGTAGATGACACAGTATGCTATGTTTTTATTAGGGCTCCTCTGTGATGCTGCTATCATTTATACCATGGCAGTGGAGCTGCGAATTTATTGTGTGAATATATTCCAAAGTTAGCCTGTCAACTAGTTTTTGTTTTATGGTTGCGCTTTAAACTGGATTTAATGCCCTAGCCCAGGTACAGTGATTGGGTGGGGCTGAGCCAACAGAGAAAACAAAAGACACAAGCTCTCCCTCTCCTCCGTCTGTCACCGCAGCAAATATATTTATATGCAAATTTCCCTGTGAAATAAAATGATTCAAATAGCTTGATAGGAAAACGTTGTATTAAATCTGTGGGGTTTGAGTCATTGTTGAGGGAGAGGTGGTGGTGGTGGGGGGGGTTGCTGGAGATGCATGGTGATGCAGGTGGAAGTGGAAGTGCAATCTAAAAACTGTCTCGTCCCTGTTTCAGTTACAGTAGACTGGTGAACTGCATGCAGCAGTCTCATGGATTCATATGTGAGATAATAGTGCAGAGTGACCAGACTGAGATCGAAAGGTTAAAGGTCACAGCTAAGTACTATACAAGCACACTAAGTCAGTAAATTAATGAGCAATAGAGCAAAACTTAATCTGGCATTGGTCGCTTTTGTAATCCTCTTAGAAAATATGACGTACTTCAGGAAAATACATCATTACAGAAGGCAAAAAGTATGTATTTGCAAGTAAAATTTCTTCGGGAAGAAAGAGTTCTCTCCAAAGCAAACGCTGTGATTGGCATGTACTTGGTTCTGTTTCTCTGTCCAAATGTGGCAGTAACACCTGCCTGTTCCTTCTGTTTGCCTGCTAGTGTCTTGTCCGGTTTTCTCCCCGTCTGCTTCATCTGCATCTGTCTCTCCGTTTTCTTCGTGTTTCTCTGCGTCTTTGGCAGCGTCTTTGGCTTCCTCCACAGTCAGTTCTTTGTCTGTTTGCACTTCTTTTTTTCTTATTCTTTTTCCTGCATCCTGCGGCGCTGCCTGTGAATTAGAAGATTTAGAAATTAAACACTCGTTATTGTTGTACATGAAGTCTCATGACAGTGAGGGGCCCATGGAGACTGATAGCGGTCACAGACAGCATTATTATTAATATATGAATTTATTTTAAAATGTATAGCTTGGCAGCACTTTAAGTATCCCAATTTAGCATTTATAAACGATATATAAACATGTAATAAATGGTTTATAACACACTATGCTGTAGTTGTAAAGCAGAGGCTGTAGCCTATAAACAGATAATGAAAAGCAACGTAGTGAAACAGCTGTAATAATAAAAAATATGGACAAGTTATAATTGTTGATAATACTGTACACTAATAAACACCTAAAAGCTGCATACATCTCCATTATGTTGTGTTATAGACCATTTATTAAATGTGTATATACTGCTTATAATCTGGCACTCAGCTCTCTGAACCCCAGGCAGTTTTCTGTCACATCCTCGCTCACCGTGGCCTTGTTTAATACTTCAACATACAAAGAATCTGCATCTGTCCTCTCGTCGTGGCTGCTGGCTCCTCCAGTGCAGCCCAAGTTTCACAGAATTTTTGTGACGTGGCTGCAGGTCTCAGTCGCCACAGCTTCCCAGCTGTGCTGAGGTAGTTTTGCAGGATCTGGTTCAGGCAAACTGAATTTGAAATAAGACATGTCCACGAGAATAAAGTAATTTTGTTTAAATGTTGCTGTTTTAAGCTTAGATTTGGTTATTTTTCCTGACAGATGATCCGTTCAGTGACCATCAGAAATGTAAAAATCCAATGATAATTTCTATTTTTACACTTTCTGGTTATGATAAATAGAAATAGAAAGAAAACAGGTCTTTCAAACCCAGCAGCATCTTATGGTGTTCAGGGGGTTAAAGTAGAATGTTACCTACAACGATTTGCATTTTTCCCATAAGACTGTTGGCTTTAGTAATGAAGAAACTCAATTAACATTTTGTTACTGTCGTTTTGTTATTAGTTCAACACCATTTCCCACAAGGAACAGAAATACTGCAGGTGCACACGGGCACACACAAATATTGCCACCTATGAACAATTAATTTAGTTTTATTGAATCCCAAAGTAATATTTTAAAATCTGTTCCAAGTTTCATTAGTCGCATCAGATTATTTTACCTGTTTTTCTGACATGATGTCGCTGAAGCCTGACACATAAATGGTTTCCATGCATGTCAGCAGTGAAATGTGTTCAATCAAATTAACCTTGTTTGCGATACTGTAAATCTCCATATGTTAACCACACTCCCAGCTGATATAAACAATTTGCTAGAACACACACCAGCGGATGACGTGCAGCGGTGGAAGTGACAGGAGCAGCCTGGTTTAATGGCCACCTTACAAGACATTGCGTGATGTCTGTGGCAGATTGCAAATGTCAAAGATGTTTCATTTGATCCTTGTAGCCTGCTGCCAAGCAGAAGTGAAGGCAAATACACTAATAGCATACGTCTCTGTCTTCCCCCTCTGTCGCTCTCTCTTCCTCTCCCTTATTTTCGCTCTTCACACACACGCGCGCACACACAGGTGG
The DNA here is from genome assembly GCF_017976325.1 of Chelmon rostratus. Taxonomy (NCBI): domain Eukaryota; kingdom Metazoa; phylum Chordata; class Actinopteri; order Chaetodontiformes; family Chaetodontidae; genus Chelmon; species Chelmon rostratus. The sequence continues at coordinate 12,490,265 of NC_055658.1, read as the reverse complement.
TTTGGTCAGTGCAGCGGTAAAATCAAAGGCATACAGTGTTCAGAACAAACCGGGTAGAAGACTGAAGCTGGGTGTCGTAGCACAGCATCAGATGTTGCCATGGAACTACAAAAGCACACTCATGTTGTTTTTCTTTTCCAGGTCCACCTCGCTGTTATCCGCAGTTGTATTTATATCACCGAGCTTTGTGTTCTCTGCTTCTGCATGTTCGTCGCATGTTTTTTCTTTCTTTCTTTCTTTAGACTGTATTAATTTTAACAAAAGTTAAATTAACGCTCATAATTCTAACAATGAAAATGGTGAAACACGAAATGAGTAACGCAGAAAAGAATGAGTCTCTCTCAGACTGAAACTCAGTGTAATTGCTTGTCTCTGTCCTTTGTGCTGCTCCTTCTCGAGGTTTCCTCCTTTGTTCGGTTAAAAGAGTTTTTATCTGTACTGAGAGTCTGAGGGTCGAGGGTATCTGAGGCTGTGCAGATTGTAAAGCCTTCAAGGCAAATTTGTGATTTATGATTTTGGACTGAAACCTAAATACAACTTCCTTGACTTGACCTGACTTGTAGATTTGGCAAATTAATTTTGCCCTGATGAATGAACATGAACACTACTTTTTTTTTCTAAACTGCCTCTTCAATTATTTTTTCTGTGATGGGGTAGGTTGGCTCTGCTGCCACAGCTTAGCCCTTGTAGTATAGAAAACGGTAGGGCTGTGGTGAATAGTATGAAGCTTCAAAACTTTATTCATATAGTTAACATTATAATTCTAAATCAACATTCAAATGCTACACAGCTACACAGCCCTTTTTTTTTTTTTTTTTTTTTTTGCTTGGTTTGTTGTTGCATGGTCATTCTGTTTAAACCTGCTACTTCTGCACAGTTGCAGATAAAGATTGTGCTGCACTAATTAGTTTTATACTATTTGTAGGATTAGATTCCAGTGCCGGCTGCGTAGGATTGTTTGCGACTTGTGTGATACAATTTTCCAACAATGTCAAAATGTATTGAAAAAAGATGGAAGCAATCATTTCCAATGAAATATTCAGCTTCAAGGCATTTGTTGGCTTTTAAAAACAGCATTTTCACTTGCTCTCCTGTTTGCACACACGAATAAAGACATGAACGTGTATGAATAGGGTGGTCTAGCAGCATCTTAACAGCACCATAAATTGCATTTATGTAACCACGATAGCAAAAAATCAATCTTAGTTCTTACTCATTCAATCTGATGAATCACTTTATTCAAATTAAAGATTTTGTAAAAGGATTTTTTATTTTTTGGGGGGGGTGATGATGTCATAAAATATGACAAAGTTTCATTTCACTAAAGAGATGCTTTGAATGTAAAAGAATGACATTCGGGACAGGCCTGGAAAATGGCCTCCGGTTGTATTGGCCCTACCACTGACCGATCTGCCAACCTTCCCCGCACACACACCCACACACATACCAGCAGTCTCAAGAGTGTGTACTGGACAAAATCTAAAGTCAAGCATGAATACAGAGGCTGACAGGCCAATTATCAGATGTACTCTTCGTTCTGCATCCCCACCTCTGAGGGGAAGCAGATGTGAGAATCCTGTCGCTTCCACTCAAGCCGGTACAATGACATGGCCCAACAACAAAAGGCACAGCCTTCACAAGGAATCGAGATGGACAGAGTTGTAAACCTCGTCTTGTCATATGGCTTTATCTGGTGGGTTTTCACATTTCAAGCTTCGGACGTGTGCTGTAGTGTGGGGATGTTTGTCAAAAGTTGAAATGCCTCAGACTTTTTCCCCCCCTGAAGTTTCTATTGGGAATTGCATTCCTTACTATTGATGCTTCATGACCACAGACTGTGGTATGCAGCCATTTCTGTGGAAACCTCATGCAGAAATCTAAAAATGTGATTGTGGTAAAACATGACTCTTTTTACCTCAACTCCTCTCTACCTTTTAGGAGTTATTAAACAATTAATGAGACTGAATTAACTTGACATAATAGGAGAACATCTCTTTATTTTCTTAGGTGAATGTAGTTCCAGCATGTGTCAGAGCCTTGACCAAGATGCTGTACTGTTCCTACTGCCGTGGCATGCCTGGGCTGAAAGCCTGTCACAACTACTGTCACAACGTTATGAGGGGCTGTCTAGCGAACCAGGCAGACCTAGACGCTGAGTGGAACCTCTTCATCGGTAAGTAAAACAAAGATTTTTATTCAAATTGAGTGCCCTCGCGCCTCTTTCACATTTTCTCTTTGTAATCTTTGTCGGTTTGAGTGTCTGTCTGCATGCACACCTGAGCTTGTACAGTACTCCAAGTCTGCATGTTACTTTTCCGAGGCAGCGTCTTTGACTAGTCTCTGTGGGAATTCAGTGGGATGTGCTGCGTTAGATTCAGCTTTAAAGGATTTACAGAGACAAAACTGAAATCTTATTTGTGCAACCATTCCTTCTTTTTTTCTGTCATGAAATGTTGTTTGCTGTTGCTGGAACCTTGGCATAGCGCTTAAAGCTCTGGTCCCTGCTGTTTGGGATTGATAAAGGAGAGCAGATCCTAGGCAAACACATTTCTATAGTGTTTCCAGCTGAGCTTGGTGAGTAATGTAGCACTTCAGTTCGGCTGTAAGTAGCTGGCTGCTGTAAGCCCTCCTGTTAAATGGATACCAAGGAGGCACATAGAGTGTTCCCTCTGGATCTTTTGTAGGCCAATGCTTTATTTGTTATGTACCCCAATCCCATCCTCCCACCCACACTTACAGATTTTTTTTTTTTTTTTAAAGGGTGATTTTTTTTTTTTTTTTTTTTTTTAAAGAGGCATCCCTGAAGACTGTGTGTCAAGCGAAGTGCACTTCTAAGCTTTTGGCTGTTTTGTGACAGGCCTGTCGTTTGAGAAACCCATCAGATGACGTACCGCTTGTTCTCTCTGATGGCATGTCTGAAGTCTCAGATCAACACAGGCCCCTGTGCACGGAATGAGATGTCTCGCAGCTTTATGACATGTGTTAAAAAGTTAGTGTCTTGTTCAGTTGTGAAGAGGCAAATCTATTGCCGCAAAGGGACGCTGGGCTTGACAGTAATGGGAAAAGCTGTTGTTGCAACAGAGTGATGAATCTGGTTAGACAAAAACACCCTGGAGGCGTAGAAAAAGTGGATTTTTAATTTTGAACCAGTTTTCGTGCACTCATTGTTTTTTGGTTTGGAAAGGCGGCGTTGTTGAGGGTATTATAATTAGAAATGTAGAACCCAGGGGATGTTTATTTTCACCATGAAAGACTCATTTCTTGATGTCTGCTGACATTTTGTATTCATTATCTGTTGCTAAAGAACTTCGATTTGCTTACTATGCAGCTCGCAAGAAATATTGATTTGCCTTTCAGAGACAACTTCTAAATGTATCACAGGTCAGCTCTCACCACTGGAGCACATCTTTGCATTATAGAAATTTATGGATTGAGCCCGTACACAGTCTGTCATTGTCATCCCTTCAAATCATCACTTATTAGAGGAGGTTAGATTAGAGACAAAGCCTCCCGTTTTTTAAGAGCCCTCAGTGACATTTACCTGTGGACTTTGTTCATGCTTAAATGTCACTATCGATACCATTGATCGGTAAGGAGAAAGGAGACTCGAGGCTTTTTATTTACTTTGAAACTTGCACAGAAGGAGGGAAAAGAGAGATGAGTTCTGAAAATGGCCCCTAATCTCTCTAAATCCTGCTGAATCAAGGACATTTATGTAATAAACAAATTTTTTGTTCCCAGCTTTTATTAACAGCAGTCCAAAAAAATAAAAACTGAAGGATGCCAAGTCGGCTCTGCTCCATAACGAGTGGAATTAAAACCAGATAATGTTTTTTTGCTCTAATGGACGAGGTTGAGTTGACCTCATTCTAACATTAGTGCAACAACTCTAAATTAAAAAGACTTTTTGGAACATCTCTTTTAGATTCCTGAAGAAACACTGAAAAAAACAAGGTAGACTGATTTATTTTAGATGTAGCATTACATATGTGTTGTTGCATTTATTTCAATACAGTAAATCAATAAAAACAAAACCTCTGTAGTTAATTACTGAACATTAACAAAGGGTATATTTCCTTCATTTTTAGCAACATGCTAGTTGGTGCCAGAGTTGAAGTCGAAGATTTGCATTTGAAGTTCTACTCGCTGTTTTGTCTATTCTGACACCATATTTACCTCTTGTCAAATCGTGTAGTCCATTTATGCAAAATCAGAAGAGACTTTTAACATGTTTTCAAGTCTGTCTTTGCTGTGAAAGTACAGTTAGTTATTAAAAGTTGGACAATTAGCAGAAACATGCAAAATTAGACTGACTGTTGTGTTGTTAGTTTCTATTGTATATGTACTATATATTTTGTATTTTGTACATGCATGTATTGTGTGTGTGTGTGTGTGTGAGAGAGAGAGAGAGAAAGGGAGCTTGCTCTCGATGGCCCTTTCCTGATTTAAAATAAAGAAAACAACACATACTTTTGGCCAGCAAAATGCTTCAACAAGGTTCAAATGTACCAGCGCCATTGTGAAGAAACTCGCCAGCCTATCAACATTAATTCTATTAACAACCCATCATATTTTTAGAAATTACAGGCTAATTTTGTAGCATCCAAGGAGGGTTGAGTCATGAGCAACTGGACTTGGTTATAGGAGTGTAGTTGTCCTTGATTCAGCCTTCCTTGAATAACCCTGACCTGGATGACAAAAACACCAAAGCTGCATTCAATTACATATAAGGTACAGTGTATACTGACCTACAGACATGACTGTTACATTTATAGCCATTTTTAATGGTGGACATTTTGAAATGTCATTGATCAGAATGAACAGGTGCAATACATTAATACTGACTGATATATAAAATCGCTGCTGTAAAGGAGGCCTTTTATTTTAAACTGGTATATGCAGTATATGCAACTACTTTAAAAAAATGTTGGGACACTGTGTAAAACATAAATAATATATTTTTAATGTTTGACCTCATCAGCTTCGTTGTAAATATCTGCTTATTCTGAATTTGATGCAGCAACACATTTCAAAGAAGTTGTGACAGGAGCAACAAAAGACTGGGAAAGTTGTGTAACGCTCCAAAAACACCTGTTTGGATCATTCCACAGGTAAACAGGCTGATTGGTAACAGGTGATAGTATCATGATTGGGTATGAAAGAAGCATCCTGGAAAGGCTCAGTCGCAAGTGAGGATGGAGCGAGGGTCACCACTTTGTGACCACATGCTTGTATAAAGGATGTTACTACATGGGCTCAGAAACACTTAATGACACTGCTGTCAGTAAACACAGTATGATTGCATTCAGTACATTTTATGCAGCATTCCAATTTATTTGGGAACTGGGTTTTATTATATGGAAATATGAGCTGTGATCACAGTGAGGAAAACAGGAAGGAGACACTTCTGAGCATTTTCTTCTGAAAATGACTCAATTTAACAAGCTGGCTTCTAAACATTTTCATTCACTTTGAGTTGAATTGCTTGATAATGATTGGCAGTGTCATAATGTGTCAGATGATGTAAGTCTTTTCATGGTACAAGCAGACTGACAGCGTGTGTTTATGTGTCTATTAAGCTCTTGGCTCATTTCCAGCTCAACAACAGTTAAAAAGTAGAACTGAGAAATATGGTTAAAATAATATCTTAGCATTTGTAAGCCTCTAGGGACTTAAAGAGTCCCACAGACCATCAAGATCAAAACATGCTGTCATTAACATTATCAAGCATTTTAAATATGTCCTTTAGACAAAAACAAATTATAATAAAAGTGCAGTCTAACTAATCAGGTTCTGGCTAAGTGGCTGTATAGCACTGCAATATACCACAAACAACTGTTAACTGTTGTTAAAAAAATGTAATCTTTAAAGCCAGTTTTCAGTAGACACAACATGAAGCGCAGCTGCGTCACTCTATGAACTTGTGTTGTTTTCCTTCTTCCTTTTAAACATTTATAGAAATGTTCTTTGCATGTTCCCTCATTCCCAAAACACAAAATGCGTGGAGACACCAGCTACTGCTGCTGACATGTCTGCACACAGCAATTTCTGGCAAGTGTGGAACAATAAAACGGAGCCTGATTATTCAGATTCACAGCAACACATGAAAGTCCCGTCACGAGCCTTATTTTCTGTTTTGTCTGGGAAAATGAAGATCACGAGTTATCCGTCACCATTTCGCCGCAGAAAACATGCGTTTCATGTGATGAAATAAAGCAGGAGACGTGTTGCCTCTGCTGAAAACGTGAACAGGGACAGGAAAGTGTTGCAGTAGTTGAGCTGTTTAATGTAATGCAGTAGATCTCTAATTAGCTGAAGCATCCTGCACTCTTTTCCACATAGTATTCAGGGAAGCGTTCACTTCTTTAATATACGCCACACTTTGTTTCTTGGTGTGTCGTGTTTTTAATTTATTTTTCTTGTTAATACTAGATTAGAACAGATGTTAAAATATCACATATTGCCTTTTGTTTTTTGGTTTTTTTGGGGGGGTATTTGGAGTAGAAAATAAATGGATTGTAATCCAGGATGATGATGAATAAAAGCAATAACAACAGAGCGTGGCTTTAGTTGTAGTCCTGTCAAGCCGGTGAAGTCAACTTTCGTTCAAGTGCTCGAAATGCTGCACCAAGCCATTAAAAAGTCACTTAACAGAAGCAGAGGAATTTATGAGACACGCTGCAACACCAAACAAATCAAGAACACTTACATGCATGAGACTGAAAGTAAATTCTTGGCATTCTAACAAATTGATAGCCACTCATGATTTTAATATACGCGTATAAACACAAGCGGTGTGGATGTCAGTGTCACGCTGCACAAAGGATGTGCCACCGCTGTGTTTATTCCTGAAATCTGTGTAACACTGAAACAGTAATGACCTTGGATGTAGCCCACATCTCACTATGCAGAAGAAGAGGGATGATTCCGGCATCCATGTCATGCATTTCAAAGTCGCCGTCACAGGACAGTAGTTGACAGTTTGTAAAGGTTACTGTAGCGACCTCTTGGCTTCCACGCTGCAAATGGAAAACAGCTGTCAGTGAACAATGAGCATACACCTGAGGAAGGAGGTGATTTACCTGCTGGTGCCTGCGCTGAGTGATTTTAGGCTTCCTAACTTTCAAGTGCGTGTGTGCATGTGTGTGTGCGTTCGAACGTTCAGGGAAAGAACTCATGGTTTGGCCAATGGAGGATACCAGACCATCAGTCACCTGCCATTGTGACAAATTTACAGAGCTCTGCATCATGACAGACACATCATTATCATTTTTCTTGTCAGCACCTTGTTAAAATACCCTGGGAGTGGGAGTGAGAGAGAGGACGCAGTTATTCACACACCGCTGTAGTTTTTCACGCTTACACCGTGATCAATGCCATTTTTGACAGGCAAGTGACATCGGTGTAACATAATTTCAGCTACACATTAAAAATGTAGCGGCAGGTTTTCATTGACTGTTTGATAAACCTCTTCTTCAAACAGCGATTGTCCAATTATGGCTTTGCAACCGCTAACTGGGCTCGGCAGGCCTGTCAGGCTATGGATGTCAGTATTATACTTGGCATCTAAAGAGATTGAAGGGTGGTGTCTTTTATCAGCCTTGCTCTAACCTACAATCACTAGCATGCCAAACTCACCAGTTTACAACCCCGATTCCAAAAAAGTCTGAACGCTGTGTGAAACATAAAGAAAACAGAATGTGATAGTTTGCTAATCTGTTTTGACATATTGTCAAATGAAAACAGTACAAAGAAAATGTGTTTAATGTTTTACCTCATCAGCTTCATTGTTCTTTGTAAATTTACGCTTGTTCTGGATTTGATGCAGCAACCTGTTTCAGACAAATTGGGATAGGAGCAACAACAGACTGGGAAAGTTGTGGAACGCTCCAAAAACACCTGTTTGGATCATTCCACAGGTAAACAGGTTGATTGGTAACAGGTGATAGTATCATGATTGGGTATGAAAGGAGCATCCTGGAAAGACTCAGTCGTTCACAAGCGAGGATGGAGCGAGGTTCACCACTTTGTGACCACATGGTTGTATGAAGGATGTTACTACATGAGCTCAGGAACACTTCTTGAAACTGTTTGAAAAAAGTTTTTTTGCATTGTGTTGTTTTGGAATTGAGGTTGTAATATTGATAGATTGATTGAAAACATAAGATAAAGAGAACATTTATAGAGTAACACTTTTGATATTTCATCTTTAAATAATCAACAAACTCCCTTACAAGTTCAATTCTAACAGTTCTCTCACCCTGAAAGCAATTGTTTCTTATTATGGTAAAAGTGAAAACATGAATGTATGTAAGCTAAGCAACCAAACAGTCCGATGTCATTTTTCTTATCATGCTTAAAATACTCGGATTAAAGACCTCTACAATGCAGTACAAGAACAACGCTTATTTTTTAGCATGATAACTATATATATGATAAATGGCTATATGATTTTTACTATGCAGAAAACACGGAAGGAATCATGGCCAATTAGCTAACTAGCTGCAGTTGATAAAATTGATCAATTGTTGCTGTCATTCCAGCTGACAAAATTGACAATCACAGGCTAAAAATGAAAAGCCTGCTTTTGTCTACTTTTGTCTGGAATAAGGGACCCATTGTTTCAAAAATTACGAACAGTTTCAAGTGGCAATTGCACTGTGATTATCATTTTACAGTATGTGCTGGCCAAGGATGGAAAGATTGACAGGCATAGCAACAGTAACTAAGGGGTTAGTGAACTGTCTGTTCTATTTTATTAGATTTACAGTTTGATGTAATGATCTCCGTCTGGCCTTAAATGAGAAGTGATTTGTAAATACCACTGTATTCCCGCATTGTGCACTCAACTGGGCCTGTGTGCCCATTATTTTCTTCTAATTAAGATATAGTCTTGTGTTGTCCTCTGTTGAGTCCTTTGACACCACAGTGTAAGCGATCCTCATTGATTTTATTTGCTCATTTCTTTTTAATTGCATAGATTGTGTCCCAGTGTAACCGGACCTCCCCACAACCCGCCAGTTTGTGAGAATTCAAGCCAACGTTTTTTTCTGTCCTCCAGCAAGGACTCTCTGTGATGCCTGAGATTATGAAGACTTAAAGATGTGTAGGATTCTTTACCTTTCAAACTAAAAACTCACCAGTGTCACTCAACATCCGTCCATGTGCTTTACTTATTCAGTGGTCTGTAAGATTCTGCAAGTATGACACAAACATACTGCATCTTTAAATTAAACCTGAGACATTTTGTGGACACACACATACACACACACACACACAGGCTGACTGAGTACCAAGCATGATGGTCTCAATAACAGACATGACATGACAGGAACAAACAAGCTATAGCTAGTGGGTTTCTGCCTGCCAGGGAGCTGAAGGCTGGATGAGTAAGTGAGTCACTTAGCCAAGTGGAAGTGATCTCCATATCCTCAGCATAATCAAGAGAACCCATATCTTTTCTTTCTAATTGCTACTGGCTGTTCAGAAACTACAAGATGCAGATTTTCTGTAAGTGTGGCAGGAATGCTGACGCAGCCACGCTTTATATACAAGCATCACATCATTTTTGCGATGCTATGATGTGAGTGGCCACGGCTGATCGCTTAATTGTATTGCCTCTGCTCACATGCACACTGAATGTTGTTATGTTTTATGTTGGTTTTTTTGTATTTTTGGAAAGCATGTTATTGCATGTTTTAGCCCATTCAAAACGCATATGCTGTACCTGAGGAAATCTTGTGCTTACTAGTACTCATTTTCAAGTGAATTGAGGAGATAACTCTCAAGTCTGTACAGTAAATATGAAACTACAGCTAGCAGTCAGTTAGCTTAGCTTACCGTAAAGGCTAAAGGCGTAGTGGCTGGCTCTGTTTAAAGACACTCGCAGCTCTAAAGCTCACTAATTAATACTTTCTATCTTCTTTGTTTAATCTGTGCACAGGTTGAATTTGTAATCTGTGTTCTTCCTATTTCCAGCCTTTATGCTAAGCTAAGCTAATCAGCTGTTGGCTCCAGCTTCATGTTTACCATATACCCATGAGAGTGGTATCAAACTTCTCATGCAGCTCTTGGCAAGAAAGCAAACAGCTGTTTTTCCCAAAATTAAACTTTCATCATTTCATATTTCGTGGCACGATTCCCTTTATATGCATTTATTACTGTGTGACATACAATTTGCAGACTCGATTGTCACACGCTTCAAACTCCCTTTCCCGTGATACAGCTGCGTCCCTGCCTTTACCGAAACATGATCAAACACTTTGCAATATGAGTAAAAGATAAAACGAAAAGCCATCAAAAGCAGTGTCTGCTGTAGCGACAGAGGAAAGTGTTAATGTAAAAAGACATGAGAGTTCACATGTAAAGAACAGCAGACATGGTGTTTAAGGCTTCAGATGAGCAGAAGTAATCCAAACGTAGCCAAAAGCCAATAAAAGCGAAAAAAAGAAAACAGCTCTGTCAAGAATTTTTTGCTTATGCTGTTATTGAGCCACAGTCCAGCTGCAAGCACATGAGAGAATGCCTCTGGAGACTCCCCTAAGACACACAGATATGTTGGCAAGTTAGTGAGTCTGTTGAAAATGATTCACCTCTTGCAGCTGCAAACTTGGGGGAGGGGGGGGTTACAGGAAACTTTTATCAGAATGGTTTTGGCAGCTGTTCGTATTTAGACAGAAGTGCTCCATGTGAGAATTGTTTCACTTGTTATGCAAACCGTCACCTCCTTCAACATGAACACAAGCGTTGTTAGTTTAGCGAAGGTGAAGAATGCAGTTTGTATCTTGTGAGGGATACTGACTCTGCATCACATCTGATGGAACAGCGTTAACAAGCTGATATGGAGTTTTTCCTACTTTGTTTCCTTTCTGTTTGTTTTATTGTTGAATTATGTGTAACATCTGCAACACATTTTGAACTGTGGTGCTTAAGCTAAAACACCAATGCGTCACGGCACTGTGGAACACATTGGCAGAGACATAATGTGATTGTATTCCACTGTGTATTTGAGCCTGAGCACCTCAAAGAAAGGTCAGAGAGCTCAGTGGTGTGTTGGAACAAAAATTAATCCATGGCCTTACCCCAGTTAGTCTCTGCTGGGCAGTTTTAGGGTGCTGGCTGCTTCAAAATAATCTGTACTTTTTGAATAATCGTTCAGCTTTCCACATAACGTTTGTATAGCATCATAAACCATGTTAAGAATTCATGAAATGGTCAAGAAGGAAATGAAAGTGGAATGAAGCCTAAATTTTCCCACCTCCCAAACAATTTAATCCAAGTTTTCTCAGTGCATTTCAAAGTGATGCGCATGATCATTTAAAGAAGACTTTTATGAGAGTTTTAGTCTCTGGCCCCAAAGGTAAAGATGGCAGTAAAGACCCTGTTTCTATTTCTTATTTCTGCCTTTGGCGACTCCTTATGCTAATATCAAAAAAGTTAGTGTCGCCTGGCCAAAGCACGCCGCACCACCTTTGACAAGTTTCTGAAATATCTAGTCTGTTGACCCCCCCCCAACGCTGTTTTGCAAGGGCACCGCGGCTGCATCCCCGGCTTTCACTGCTGGTGCAGTGACCCGAAGACGACTGTGATTGGTTTAAAGAAATGCAAACAAGCCAGAGCATTTTTCCCCTGTACAAGACTGATAATGGGTTCAGCCAGACCTTTCTCCCCGTTGACACAGCGCTGTGGAGATAGGTCTGACTATGCGAAACTGCAAATGCCTTTCAAGCTTCTTTGCTTTTTGTGTTAATTGTGGCCTAGTTTACTATCGCCACAAAAACAAGTTTTATTGTTTCGGCACAGCAAGCTGTGATGCTCTCACATATTGCTCCAACGTATTGTTTTGCATCAGGTTCAGTCTGCGACCTTTGTGGCTTTTGCAAAGAATTCATAAGCCAAAGAAAACCAGAATATGCTGTTCACATGCAGAGTATTTCTAAAGAATGGTGAAGTTATATTGTGCTCGCTCTGATTACATCACAATCTTATTACAAGTACAATAAGCTAATAATAAAAAAGTGTTGTACTACTACTACTAAATCATCATGGTCATTTTATGTTTTCTGGAGGCATTTGACGCTCTTGAGGAAATGGTTAAATCACTCCCCTCAGTCAATAGTTAGCCTTTTACAACATGCATTAAGGAGAGAGGGAGACTCCCTGACAAGTCACCAGGTCACTGTAAGGCTAGCATGGATTAACTGTCATATTCACCAGTCACCAATCAATATTTAGTCTCCAATCCATTAGCTGTTGTTTCTGGATAGCAGGAGGAAACCCACGTTCATGAGGGCCATAAATCAAAGCCAGATCTTTCAGCAGCACTAAAGGTAGAATCATGATGCTGCCCAAAATAGGAAATACAACACAGTAATTATGATCATCACTAAAATGCAAAAAACTGAAATGTTAGCTGTCATATTTTTATTTTACATCATCATCTGATTTTTTTGATGAGGCACTTCATGGGATCTTCACAGGTGCTGAGCAGCAATTACATGCTGTGATAGACAAAAAAAAAAAGAGAAAGAAAAGAGACATCAGCACAGACCACACATCAAAGAGCCATAGTGTTGCGTTTAGGTGACACATTCCCTCGCTGAACAGAGCCAGAGTAGTTTTCCTCTCAGCTTGTCAAACCACCAAAGCATGTAAACAAGGAACCGCGTCTCCAAGCATACTCGCTGAGGCAGTGATGCCTCCCTGACATGGAGCTACTCCGCAGATCGAAGATGCAATCGCAGAGTTGTTTTTGTTATTTCAGGATAAACTTACTGTACTGGCCATGTTCATTGTGTTACCCAGTGATAAACAGTGATATGGCTTGGACACAGAAAACCTACCTTGTAAAACTAAAATTTAGTGTGTAAGGGAATCTGTTGATTGATAACATTAAATATCAAGTGTTATTCTATACACTTAATGTTATGTTTGTCATCAGTATTACAACCACGGTTCCAAACAACTTGGACGCTGTGCAAAACATTAATTAAACAGACTGCGATCATTGGCAAACAAACTGCCTTCGCTGACAAGTGTTCCTGAGCTCATGTAGTAATATTCTTTATAGCATCATGTGTTCACAGAGTGCAGACCCTCGCTCCATCCTTGCTTTTAAATGACTGAGTCTTTCCAGGATGCACCTTTCATACCCAGTCATGATGCTCTCACCTGTCACCAATCAAGCTGTTTACCTGTGGAATGTTCCAAACAGGTGTTTTTGGAGCGTTCCACAACTTTCGAAATGTGTCAAATGATCACATTCTGCTTTGCTTTTGTTTTTTACAAGCAAAACATAAAGTAATGACGAATTTCTTTGTTACATTTTCATTTGAGGTTTGTCGTCTTCAATGCACAGACTTGTAGGAAGAGTTCAGAAAACACCATAAAACACCATAAAACACCTGTCATCACGAGTGGTGTGGAGAACCCCACAGAAAGCTTTCTGTTGGTGAGTGCATCATGTTTGTATGCAGACTATTTCCTCCAGTTTGCACTGGCAGATGGTGAAAGTTATTTTTTCCACTTTCATCGCTGAGGCTCATCAGTGGGCAGACTTGTATTTGTGGGCACACGATGGCAATCCTCTTTCCATTGTGTTCATAATTTCCGTTGCAGCAGCAATCACTACCACCCCCCACCCCCCCACAAGTTTGCAGTAACAAGCTGATGCTCATTGGGAACATATAATCAAGTCAAATTGACAAAGTTTTAGGGAGTTCAAAGTATATTTTAAAGAGACAGTCTATTGGAAAACGTTTAGATACATTCATCCGTGTTTTACACCTTTTCCCCAGCCTGAAGAGAATGCCAGACCAAACGTGACGATGGACCTACCAGTTCACATAATTGGGATAGTGATAGTTTAAGGTCACACGGGATGAATTCTTACACAGTCTCAGCTTGATTGGACCATTTCTGCTCTTCTGAATTTGACACTCTGGTCCTCCCATTGACTCCAGAGCAGTCATGCAGAGCCCAGTAACAACTTGGGCCAGTCTGGCATATGTGGTGTGAAATAGTCCAAGATTTTCCACCACTGAAGTCTGAGAGCCATACTCCCGACGGCAAATGAATGGGAAGAGAAGTCATTATGAACTCCCACTCTCAAAGATTTTATGGCCATTAGATTAACTGAGGTAGATCTCCCACTCCATCCCTCAAAAACTAATCATATTGAAAGAAAATCAGCAATGTGCCTGGATCAATGACATGATGTCAGTAAAATTAGGAACAAAGTGAAAGAAAGCACAGACTTGCTTTATGTCAGTGTTATTCTTGTTAGTATTTTAAACTATGTACATTCCCTACAATGGGCAAGACACCAGAGAGCCCATATATTATTAACTGATTTAAAATGTACTTGCTCAGGTTGGATCTAGTAGTGTGTGATAAATCGATCTTACAGTGGGTGTATTTATTGAACACTCCAGCACCAATCTCCACATCAAAACTCTGTTGGCTATCCAGTGACCAAAAGTAAAAGCAGCTAATTTAATGAACCGCTGGAATCAGAAACACATTGCAGAAATGGCCCCTGATAATTAAGATTACCCTTTATTTGTTTCTCAACACGCTCACATAAAAGTTGTTGATTTGTTGCAGATTCGCACATGAATGACTGCTGTGTTCCCTCGAGGGATCGCTGCAGGTATTTTGCTGGAGTGGCTCCACATCCCTGCGGGTGAGAAAAAAAGCAGAGTTTTCCATTAAAAAATAACCAAGCATGCAGCCTGAAGCCAAAACCAAAGGCAACAGGCAGCCAGCAGTACACAGCCATGCCAATACAACCCATTGCGTCAGTTAATGGTTGGATGGATGAATGGTGGTACAAGTTGATCATGTATTTGTTAATACAGAGAAAGATAAATGAAGTATTGCATCCTTATATGAAACAGATGCCACAACAAATAGATATCAGTCCAGATCAATAGCAGATACACCAGGAAACAGAGAAGCATTCATAAAACCTTTCATATATTAAAATTGTCAGGTTATTGGTCCTAGTTAATAGTAATATTGATAGCATCCACATGGAAAGGTTAGGGTATATTAGAAAGTATGTACCCCATTTTTATGTAAATCTCATATTTCTAAAAATCTGTTGAAATGTTTTTTGATCATCCAAATCTGGAGCTCAGTAAGCAGTCAGAAACACAGTTATCCCTGAGTGTAAACTGGAAAAAAAAAGAAAAGAAACAAAATACTCACCAGTGGAATTTAAACAAACGCCGCTTTTATTGCCTGCAAGCCTGAAAATGGCATACCCAAAATAAAACGGTTGATTGAACCCTTTCGATGAAAGTCCTGCTTCCGGTCTCTTCTGAGAGTTAACTCTTAGGACTGAACCATCAGAAAGTCGCAGTCAGTCTCCATGAAAGTGATACAAAATAGGCAGCCGTTGTTTGGGAATCTGAGAAGGGTTTTCCACAAATACAATTAAAAGGTTTTGTGCTTTCAAATAATGTGTAGTTTGTCTGGGCCAGAGTCGGGATTCAATGAGACGCCATCGCAAATAAACAACGAACAATCGGGGTCCAGGACAAGTATCAAGTATAAGACTCTTACATTAAGCAGTACTAGCATAGATGATGAGTTACAAGCTGAGCATAACCTGTGCCTGCTAATATGTGTTTTTCTCTGCCCTCCTAATGATTCATGGTTAGAACAGATTAAGAGTTTTTCATCAACAGCCCATCGTTTGTAAAAAGTGCTCCTGTATGTGACATAATTGCAGAAGTTATTTAAGCATGTAGAAGCAACCCTTCCCTATAGCAATTCATATGGCTGACTCATACTCGCAATTCATCAAATATTCATTAAGCTATATGAAAAATAGGTTGTCAGAACTCAGCTGAGGATATCATTTAGGTCTTTGAGTCTTTTATGGAATGAGTAACAGAACTGCTGCCAATTTCCCCTCTACTCTCACTCAGTCCCGCTGAGGCTTTTTCTGCGGTCGCTTCAGAGCAGTGCGCTGCTAAACATAGGCTGCCGCGGACTTCACAGGACTCGGGTCGGTCCCGTGCAGTGACCTCCAGCCTGCTCCTGGTGGTAATCTAACCAAGCGTCACGCCCAATTTGAGACTTCAGAGTAAACAAACGGGAGTGCTCTTCAAAGGCGCAGACAGAAGAGGGGAGTCTGTCTGCAGCTGTATTCACCGTCAAGGCCCGCTTGGATCACACAACCTGACACATGAACATGTTTATTTAAAAGAAGAAAAAATAAGTCTGTATAATGATGTTTTTGTCCAAGATGCTCTGAAGTTGTGTGTAAACTGCTATCAGACTGCCAGATTTTGTGGCCGGGTTATTGGGAGGACTTGGAGCTCAAGTTTGGACGTGTGAATCGTTTGAGGTTTGATATCTTGGCTGAGCAAAAGTCTTGCATCGTGTGCATTTTAGAAAGCAGAGGGAATAATGGAAAGATTGATGATATACACCTGGCTAATCAGTAACAAGATGCATCATTTTTTCCATCAAATTCAGATTGATGTTGCAGTTGGAGCCATGAAAAGTAAAACTGTGTTCCTTAATTATACAGTAGCACCCTGATACAGCCAGTAAATGTGATTAAGGTGCATCATTCTTCTAACTTTGGTCAATATCTGTCATGACCCTGGGGGTAACCTAGTTGTGTGTTGGTGGAAAATTTGACAAGTCTAATTTCTATTCCTGAAGCACGTTTAGAAACAGATTTACAGGTTTAGTCAGAGTTACTGTTGGTTGATCGTGGTCTGCCATCTGGGTCCTGAACTGAGTTGATCATCTGTGTCTGAATGATCTGGCTTCAGCATGGCAATCACAAATTAACCGTTTGCTTGTCCCAAATGTTGGTTATAATTTGACTCTGTTAGCCTTTGATTTTCCAATTAAACCCAACAGAGTGAGTGGAAATTACTACCCAGACTCCAGAAAAATTGAGAATTGTGTAAAACATAAACAGAATGGGATCATTTGGTGATCCTCTTTGACATACGCTCAATTGAAAACAGTACAAAGACAATATATTTAATGTTTGACCTCATCAGCTTCATTGGTTTTGGTGAATATCAGCTTATTCTGAATTTGATGCAGCAACATGTTTCAAACAAGTCGGGACAGGAGCAACAAAAGACTGGAAAGGTTGTGGAACGCTCGAAAAACACCTGTTTGGATCATTCCACAGGTAAACAGGCTGATTGGTAGCAGGTGATAGTATCATGATTGGGTATGAAAGGAGCATCCTGGAAAGGCTCAGTCGCTCACAAGCGAGGATGGAGCGAGGTTCACCACTTTGTGAACACATGATTGTGTAAAGGATGTCACTACATGGGCTCAGGAACACTTTGTAAAACTGCTCTTAAGTCTCATAAACTATAACTTTTTAATTTTGGTTTGTTTCATTATTATAATCAAAATTCTGGTTTAGAGCCACTGAGAAAATAATGTTAATGCTATCTGAATGCATGGCATCATGTCCTGCCTTTCCCATTATCACCAATAGTTCTGTCTGAAACATAATCATTTGATCTGGTCTTAATCCAGACTCACCTCCAACATCTCATCATCTGATCACATACCCAGGATCTGTCCACTAGATTTTTACCAAATCTGTTGCTAACTCTGTTATCCTGTTAACAAAACCTTCATCTCTGATGGTATTTGTGTTGACTTATGTGAACTTAAATCCCACAGATATATATATATTTCAGTACTTTGATGAGGTTGTGTAGCAGTGAATCGTAGGCTAAGACAGGGCCCCTGGATATAATTACAACTTAATTCAATATTAATTGGCAGCACCGCGTTTGAGCATTAATCTTTATGCTTTTAATTCACCCCCCTTTAAACAGGCTAGCTGTTCTCTGTTCTCACTTGTCCCCTAAATCACTCCCCTCAGTCAAGTGCATGAGCTTAATATCCTGCCCTGTCAATAGCCACAGAGAGGAGGGACTTTATGTTCCTTAGGTCTCATGACAGGCACTTTGAAATGCTGGCCTGAGGGCAGGGGCTCAAACTCATTCTGCAATGGCTGCTCAGGACAGTCTTGAATGGTATTGGCTTTCCTCAGTGCCGGCTTGTTACACTGTAATTGCGAGAGCTATACCTGACTTGCCACAATGATCTTATTTGTCAATTTTACAAGGCTCCTAAGCTTTTCTCACTGAATGAATTAAAGTTTCCATAGCGGGCTACCATACACACTGTTAAAACCGTTGACGTTACACCAGTCACTGCAGTACAAAGTGTGCAGCTTTGACACTTGAGATAAGGGTTCGTGTGGCAGATGAGAAAACACTAATGAATCATGCCGCCAACCAAGGCTCTGACAAATGACCCGTTTTGCCTTTTACGTAGGAGGACATCTCGCCCTGATTTTCTTGAAGTGCTCAGTTTAGTTGTGCTTCCAGACATCCAAGCTTTCTCACAGCTCACTGGTGTTGTTTTGAGACTGAATTCTGAGCCGTGCTGAAACACTGAAACATCGACACTTTTAAGGCGGCAACAGATATATTTTTCTTACTGTCAACAAATTCCACAAAAAAACTGAACCCAGCAATGAATTGACTCTATTTATGAGTATTTTCCCTGCATCCTCTGTGCCACAGACTTCCATTGTTGGTGTTGCACTGGCTCATACGTTTCTTCATTATGATCAACCTGGGCACTGCAGTGTATTTTGAGATGATCCCTCATACACTGTCCTGTGGCTGTAAATACTCACTGGTGCATCAAATCTGCAGCTGAAAATAGTCCAAACAAAAACGATATTTACTCCTGTTTTGAGTAAGTTTTCTAAAAGCCACAAAGCCTAGCTCTTGTCATATATTTAGCATTTAGTACAAGTACATAGTGTATTTGTGATTTTAAAGATTTCCATCTTCAGAGTCAGAATCATGATTTAAGAGAAACAAACAGGAGCATATCATTAGGTTAGCATTAAAACTGTTTTTACTCAGTGGTCGGGCTTTGAGGGTGTCTGGTGATTTATCACATTAACTGAATAGTTTGTCAAATGTCAGCAGAGCAGTTTTTGGTGGTTTGTATAAGGTACAGCCACTTAGCTAATGGTCTGAGCCCTGACTTAAGACAGCAGGGATGATGGAAGTCCTGCTTCCTGCCGGTGTCATAGCGGGGTGTGTCATTATCAGGCGGTGCCCCTTAAGCCTATAGAGCAGCACTAGAGGCAAATGATCACTCCACATAAGAGTTCTAGCTATGACCACTTATGATCTAATGATTTGCACCGCCGTTCTGCTGCTGCTGAAAACTCGGGGGATGCGGAACTGTGTTTCTGCTGCCCTTTTGTAGGGAGCAGCTCCCGTTGTGGTAACTAGGCTTTTCGTGATTGGTCCATAGCCCTGCAAATGTCAGCGCACAGAGATAGAAGTCTGTTCTGTGCCCTGGCCACTTAACCAGTGCCAACCCCTCCAACAAGACTTGATGGACTTTTAATTACTTTTTTGAGAGACAAGATAAGAGTCCAATGAAAATATCAAACATGTTATTTTTACCACTGACATCTCCCAGTCTAAGACAATCAATAGCACCGTCCCTCTGAACATATTAATATCTCACTGTTTTAATGACAATGAAAAGTGGCAGTTTGGTGGGTAATCTGTTTTAGATATTGATTCACGCCAAGACTCATCTGGAGTAATAAGGTCATGGTCTTTGTGTCTTTGTTGTGTTTTGCTTATTTTGTTGGTAATTCTACCTGTTTGTTTAGTACAGAGAGGATTCTTTATGTTTTCTCCAGATTAGATTAGATAAGCCTTTATTGTTTCCCTCAGGAGATATTTTTCCTCTGAACGTAGCAGCACACATGTACAATCGAACAACAGATAACGTGCAGTATCACGTCCTTATCTACTCACACCAGAACATACACACCAAGAATATTGTAAGGTGCACCAAAATATTGCACGGGAGCCGTATATCATACGACAAAGACAACAAAATGAATACATAACAAGGAAACAACAAGTATAACACTGTATGTGCCTGATTTCATGCAGTAATCAGGCTCTGTCTGTCAGATGTTTTTAAGTGATGCACACTGGCAAAGCTAAGTGTGCGAATGCGTTTGGTGTGTTATGGAATTCATGTTTGACGCAGCGAATTTAGGGATGTAATTAAAAAGTAATTACTGCCATGATACATAAACATGCGTTCATGGATTTGTTGGTGTGCTCAGAAGTCTAACTGGAGTTATCAGTATGTATACAAATCAATGATTTGTTTCATGTATAAGCTATTTGAAATTGAATTTCTACTTGCGGGTGCATACCCTCTTACACGCTCAGTGTTCCTCTGTCTCCCTGTCTCTGTCTGACACTGTGAGTGTGTGTTTAGATGAAGGTGCTCGGAGGTTCCTTTGGTGTTGGTAATTATTGGCTGTCAGCACATTTGGAGAAGGCACCATTGTTTGTTCTCTTACTTGGACCCATGTCGTAGACACATGGTAGAGCGGAGCGCCCTGAGGGTTTCGAATTGAGTGTTGTTAATCCTCAAAGATAATGTGAGCATATTGACGTGTGTGTAAACAGAAGCAGCAACGTGTTTAGTATCTCTGAGCTGACATGCGTCCTCTGTGTTATGACAGATGCTATGTTACTGGTGGCAGACAGACTGGAGGGACCCTTCAACATCGAAGCCGTCATAGAGCCAGTCGACATCAAGATCTCTGAGGCCATCATGACTATGCAGGACAACAGCATGCAAGTGTCAGCCAAGGTACTGTACTCTGAATCAGCTTTGTTCACCATGCATGATGTGATTTCTAAATGCAATGTATCTTTACACTGAAAACATTGTATTGATGCTTTAAATGTGAAAAGAAGAAGAAAGGGGGAGAAACAGGTAATGTTACAGAGTAAATGAGAACAGTAAGTAAGTTGTCATGATGGGTGACATACTGTCACACAGAATGTTGAAACGTAGCAGAAATGTAATAGCAAACATCACAGTAAGCTTTTATTAATGTAATGAGGACTTGTGTTCACTCATCCACTCATGGCAACAAGCCTGAGACAGGATGAGTTTACTTTCACCACAGCTGGGTTGCAGGACAGGAACTCTGGTCTTCAGCTTTCCTCCAAAATGTAATTGGCAAACCGTTTAGTTGTATATAAAGGTGTTTTGTTTTTCTTTAAAGAGACAGTTTAACATGCAAGAGATGGAGCTAGTTTCCCCTTTTACCCTCTTTAGAATTCAAATTCCTCATCAGTCTTAGGAATAGCAGCACATTCAGGATGTTATCGCCCACAGGATAGTTTTTCACTGTCTTTCTTGTCGAAAGGCAGCTTTATCAGTTCAACTTTTCATTCTGATCCTTTGGTGTATTCTGCCCTATCTCTGTTCCACAGTCACAAAGGTCAGTGTGAATTAGATGTCACATTCTTTTCCATATCAAGAGGTGGGAATTTACAGCCTGACCCATTGTACTCGTAAGCACCTGACGTTCCATCCCTGCAAGCTTGTGCGTCACTGACAGATTGCTCTGAGATTACAATCTTTCCCCACATTCACATTTTAACCATATGCAGTCCTTCCCCAATCACCAACCTTTGGGGAACATGTCAGGCCACATCGCGCTGGACCTCCGCTCCTGCCGCGCCGACCTGTTGAAAATCTGTGTGATGTACAGGATAGTGGAAGTGTAATCATGGTGAAGAATTGATAAATATTAGAGAAAAGACAGCCTCTTGTCTTGACAGCCATGTAGCACATTAGAGTGCTCCATCACATTCTGAGCCAGGGGCCAGCAGACAGGCCAGAGAGGAATGCTAATGAGCCGTGTGCCTTGGAGGTGTGTTGTTTGGGCCCTAAGAGCCTGTAGAGACCGAGCCATCTGAAAACAATCTATTCTCACTATGAACTACACATCGATTAATGTAAGCTTCAAGTAATAATAGATCAGCACTTCTATTTTTGGAAGCAACAAAACTTTAGTTTGAATTTCAGGAAAGTTAAATAACTTTCTCTTTGTAAAATTCAGGATTTGTCCGAGTGCAGTCCTCTCTGATATATCCTTATTTTTATGCATCACTCAGCAGCTCATTCATGTTGAATTTTTGTGATAAATGTGTTCCAGTCTTGGTTTTGACCTAGAAATCCTGGTCAAATGTGTTTTTATTTTGAAGGCACTATGTCAGATTGAGACAGTGGCTTTCAATTGCTCACGAGAAGCAACTTATAAAGGGTTCATTCGTTTTTTTTTTTTTGTTTTTTTTTTTTGCCACCAGTATGAGACTTCCTGTAAAAGGAGACTCTGGCACTGATAGACAGCATTGGTTCCAGGCTGGCTCTGCTTGGTTTTCTATCTCAAATCACAGACCAGAAATGGTGCTGTGAGCAAATTGACACGGGCTTTTCTAGGGAAAATATCAGTGCTGTAGGAAAACTACAACTTTTGTGGGATCAAAATGGATGTGTATTCTACAAAGGAGTAGACTTACATGCAGCCCTGGCTCAGTGCAGAGTTCATGCAGCTTCAGATTGCTGATAACCTGCTTTCTAACTGTTCAGCACCGCAATGAGAAGCTCGCATCTCAGAAAAATGAAGGAATATTGTGTTAATGTTGCAAAACCAGACAATTTCCTCGACATACTGTGAATGCTTAACACTCTTAACACTGTGCTTGCTACCGTCTCTGTGGTAATTGTATCGCCCTCTGTTGATTTTAGGTTTTTCAAGGGTGTGGCCAACCAAAGCCATCAGGAATAGGCAGGTCTGTACGCGGCATTTCAGACGTGTTCAGTGCTCGTTTCAGACCCTACACCCCTGAAGAGAGGCCAACCACAGCAGCCGGAACGAGCCTGGATAGACTGGTACGTACAAAGACAAGACAAGATGAGCAGTGTTGTAAACTGTGACTGGAAAATACATTCATTTTGTTTTGCATGTATAGAGTTTAATAGTGACAAAATAATTGTAATTGTGTGTGTGTGTATATATATGTATATGTGTGTATATAGACTATACAGTAGACATTTAAAGCTTCTCTCTAAGGTTTTTTAGAGAGATAACTATAAAGTAGAAACTAATCTTAGGTCAAATCATTTGTATGAGAAAACCAGCATATTCTGAAAATAAATCTCTCATTATTGGGCTCACTTTGAAGCCTAATTACGGCTGTAGCAGCCAATTCACAGTGGATTTTACTGAAGAAGTCCATTTTCTACCAGCAAATGATGAATCAGTTGAGCTGTTAAAATGAAGAGTGAGAAAGGAAGTGTTCACTCTGTATGTTAACAGCTCAACTGATTTTCAGAACTGTTGAGTGTTGAGAATTTCTGATATATTACTGGTGGAGTCCTGCTGAGCTTGAGGACAAACTTACTGGGGCTCAAGTCCAAAGGTCAGAAAAAGATAGAGGCCCTGACAAATTCCAAGAAAAATCATTATGAATCCATGTTCATGTAATCCATACAGACCCCAGGTTCTGTATGTCTTCCACCAGGCTGCACTCAGGGCTAAAATATTTTCAGCTTCATGAAACCCTGATTCCAAAAAACTACAACCCTATGTAAAACATAAATAAAACAATGCGATAATTTGCTTATCCATTTTGACATATACTCGATTAAAAACAGTACAAAGACAATGTATAATATATACAATGTCAGGTAAACAGGTTGATTGGTAACAGGTGAAAGTATCATGATTGGGTATGAAAGGAGCATCCTGGAAAGGCTCAGTCATTCACAAGCGAGGATGGAGCGAGGTTTACCACTTTGTGAACACATGAATGGATAAAGGATGTTGCTACATGGACACAGGAACACTTTGTTAAACCATTTTACACTGCATCCCAACTTTTTTGGAATCAGGGTCATACACTCTCAGCGCCAGAGGTTGCAGAAATGTCAACTGCTTGGACATATTGTTTACCATATATTCCTCACAGCGTGTATTGCTGCAGGAAAAGAGCAGAACAGATAATGAAATGAACCTAATCACAAAAAAAGACCATATCCCAGAATTTGTACTGCTCTGAGAATCAGTCGTGAAGAGGCTAAAACAGATTCCACCCACCAAACTTCAGGATGATGACAAATCCTAAGACATTAATTGAGGCTATAAAAAGATCCATTGCACCACCTCGTGCCACTGAAACACAATGTGTAGGAGGCCGTCTGTGTCGAGCTCCAGTATACAGCTTCACAGAGGCCCTCAAACTGACAAGATGTTAAATCAGGCCCCACAACTCTGATGTCTTAGCCTGCAAGTTGCCAACAACTCTGCGTCTTTTCCTCTTCTGCTACAAAATGTTTGCAGCTGTGATGTCTCTGAGTGCATACACGGGTCTCATAGATATCACATTTTAAATATAATATCATCATGTAATTGTTAAAGGAGAAAATGATTCCATAAACCTGTTGCTATGTTTTCCACGTCAAGCTGCATTATAGTCACACATGTGTACGTCAAAAGGAGGACAATTAAATCAAACTTAAAGCAAACTTCAATGGCATAAGCAGAGCTAATGAGTAATGTTCTAATAATAACACTATAGTATCTTGAAAAACCCTTTGGTCCACAGTTCCCTTTAACAAATGTATTATTCCACTAAAAGACATTTCAGTGGATAACAACTACAAGACGTCAGGCCATGTATTGGATATTATTCAACCGTATTTTTATGCCATCAAAGGACAAATCGTCTGCTGTATGAGTTGTTTGTCAGGATTAAAATGCAAAATATGCAGGAGAGGAGAAGCAGATTAAAGGCTGGAGAGTGGATTGTGTCTGTCTTCATTCAGTGGTCCAAACTCCCCAAAGTCTAGCTCTAATTGTAAGAAATAAACTTGTGAAGGCTACTGCAATGGTTGTGTAAAACATGGCCAAATCCTTTCGAATGTTACTCTTGAATGTTATTCTTATCTTTACTCACAGGCCTCGTTTGAGAAATCTAACCAAACCCTCCTCTTTGCCTCGTAACATACACATCCAAAAGGGTGGGAAAGGAAAAAATGCTAAAAGGCAAAAGCACGTTTAGAGAAAATCCACAGGTTTCACTATCTTTAATAATTCATTTGTACATGCTCTCAGGCCAACTTTTTGTAAAAGAAAAAAAAAATCTTCTAAGAAAATTGAATTGGCCTGTTCAGGGGAAGACTTCTTACTCACAGGGAATATATCTGTGCTAGACACTGAAACATTAAGTGACTATGAACAGTATATTTTGCCAAGCTGAGCTGAATGAAATAGCAGCTGTTATTAGAACACTTCAGACTAACTTTGTATGTAGCGCTGCTGTATGTATGCAGCTCCTGATCTTTGCATTGATCGGGTTTGACGGCAGCTGATTTCAAACTGATTTCACAGTGAAAAAATTCATTGCGAGTAAAATGGTTTGAGGTACTAAATCTCACAGCGGGGTGAGGCTGGTGGATGGAATATTTCAGCGGCACCATTTATCATTTAACTTTTTGCTTCACTAACTAATAGACATTCTTTTGCTTCTGTTCTCTCCCTCAGTCTCTCTATTTCTCCGATGTCCAATTAAATCTCTTTCTTCTTCATTTCTCTGCTGCTCCCAGAGGGTTGTGTGGAGGACAATGCAACACAGTGTAAGCCATTCATTCCTCCTCTTTCACCAAGTCATCTGTCTTATAGTGTTTTAATCAACCTGCCCATAGAACTCCACTTCTTTACATTATTCAAAGTTCATATTGATTGCTTGTTTGTGACATGGCTGTTTATTTACTTTGGCTGAATTATTTGGACTTTTTTCTCGCCTGGAACTGAACTCGGCTGCCTGGGTCGATATTTAAAGCTGCCTTTCTCTGTTTCTTGTTTAGTCTAGAATGATTTAGACTGGCATCATGGTGGTAAGGGCGGTTCTTGCCTTACAGCAAGAAGGTTGGGAGTTTGAATCACCTCCTGACTAAAATTAGCATTTTCTCTTTGGGGTTCCTTCAGTTTTTGTTCCACTGTTCAAAGACTTGCGTTGATGGGACACTTTAAATAATGTGCACATCGGGGCGATCAGCATATGTTAACGTTAACCCTGTGATGAACTAGCGACAACTTGCCCTTCCCCCAGTGCATGCTGGGATAAGCTTGTGCACCAGCTGTGGTCTAGTGTAGCGATGGAAACATGGAGTATCCTCTCTTGCTTTTGCTTGATGCTCTGCATGAATGTTTTGGATTCCGCACATGGGCATCGACGGCCTGAAGCAAATTCTCTGAACACATCAGCTGATTATCATTCAAAAGGAGATTCTGAAGGATTTTGTTGACCAGGGTTTCTGACAATTTTAATCATATTTTTACTCACCTTTAAAGACATCATGAACATGTCTGGAAATACTGTTTGATGATATAAGTAGACTATTAAAACCCAAATTTCAGTAACTGGTTTACATCTTGCCAGAATAAGTAAAAATCACTGCCTCTAACTTGTGTTCAAGAGCATAATTTTATTTGTTACATACACGACACACGCACAACTTGTGTGCTCCTACTATGACTGTTCTGCATATTTATGGTGATAGTAATCATATTTCTTTGCTTTATACCTGAAGGTGAGGGCAATGAGGTTTATGTACATGACACCACAGGGCAAAACTTCTGTGTCCTTTGTTGAATTTAAACACAATCTGCATGTAATTAGGGTCTGATTTCCTAAAAAGTGACTTAATCACACGTGCTGTAAGGTGAAGGAAAGGTCAAAGGGTGCAGTTCAGTGGTGGGATTTGTCTGAGATCAGCTAGTTTAAATTGAAACATTGAAAACAAGGAGCAAAAGGTTGAGTCAATATGATTGTGGTTACCGTTGAGGCTCTCATCATCGCCCCTTATGTGTTTAGTCAAGAGTGTTTCCTCTTCTGATCCATTAGTGGCACGTTTCCATCTCCCCCTGTTTTTGTGTGATTTGTTCTAATGTATCTCCAACATCGAAGGCTGTCATCCGCGTCTCAGATCAGAAGTGAATGAGATACAAGTGATTACATGCTGCCTTAATCCTCTTCCATCTCCAGCTCACTGCTAAATGATTTAAAGATGAAACAGGTCTGACTTGGTTTTTTTTAAATAAAGAGTCCTGTAGCTGATTTATGTGGACGAAATTCACTGTAAATACAAACAGCAGTACTGGCTTAAACAGTGGCTTTTTCTGAGCACATAAAAAACATTTTCTCTTTTTTTTAAATGTGCTTTGATTTATGATCATCTTGGTATATTTTGCTTTGTCTGTGATTCTTAATTTAAGTGAGACCACTGGGCTATTTTCCCATTTAACTGAATCCTATTTTCTTTATGATTCCATATAATGTATATTAATGGAATGGCCCTACAGTGTTTATAATGAAATCTGTCTTTCTGCTGTGCTGATTCATCACTGAGACTGCATGACCTTCTCCTTCTAATTCAAAGGAAAGCTGCTGGCTGCTGTTAGTGTCAGACAGGGCTCCTCTACACAGCACTGACCACAGGAAGCATCCACTCTCAAAACATGTCTGCTTTTTCAGAGTTTGTGTGAATATAGTGTCTTGTTTTCTGACACACTGACTGGTTTAAAAAAACAAAAGGCAAAAGTTGATGGCAGCACACGAAGGCTTTGATGTTTAATTTAAAAAGATTGCATATTTAATGTCAGCTACAAACCCACAGCTTAATCTGAAAAACCCTAAAAAAAACTGACCGTGGTTATGTGGTTCAGTATTGTTGCTGATTTTGTTGCTTCACTGAAAATGTCTGAACAACGAATAGATGGATTGCCACGAAATTCATTCATGGTCCCCAGAGGAGGAAGCCAACTGGAAGCCACCTTGAGGTTGATATTTGTAGTTTTAATTGAGATGTCTGGACAGCAGGATGATCCCCAGAGTTTTTGTAACATTGCATACATTTGATCTGGTTATAACTGTGACTGGACCAGCCAGTGGTGCTCCTCACAGCTTTGATGGAAGGAGTCGGAGGAAAAGGGATATGTGGATCAGTGCCATGAAGACTGGGCTGAACAGCAGCTCACTGGTAGACTGGTGCAGGAGTGACTATCGTAGGAGAGACAGCTTGATTTGTTTGGCAGACTGAGGAACCTGGGTGACTGTCCGCTCTGTCATCACCCCCTCTGAGAGTCACTCTCCAAAGGCTCAGTTTGATCCAGACCGAGACCACCAAGGTCCAGCTGTTTGGTCCAGAATGTTGTCCAGGGGAAGTTTCACACCTGTAATTTTGGTTTGGGCCAAACTGAGAAGTCCAAAAGTCTGGATCAAAGAAGGAGGTGCCAAAGGAATAAAGATGTTAAACTGCTGCTTTGCCTCAAAGGGCTGCAAGCGTGGCTGCAGACTCTTAGCCTTGTTCTACTGGACACCATCATTCATTTGAAAACACTGATGAATATGATCAAGACAAACTAAGAAGCGCTGTCCAGCAATTAAAATATAACATTGATAAGAAGCAACCCAACTCCAGTGGTGTATTCTCACCATGTGTTCCTTGTTCACATTTCTATTCTTAGGCCGCTTTGAGAAGAAGTCCATACCTTGGGTGCACACCAACATTTCTTTTGTCCGTTTATTTTGCCAGTGATAAGCAGATGTCTGACGACTCTTCTGAAAGAAATGGCTTTGTTCTCTGTCTGCTTAAACGAACATTGCTGACGGGACATTACTGTGAATTCCTCCATTACACAAATGTGATGGATGTCCTGAGGGGATTCCATTACTGATTTATTTGACCAGTTTCTAAATATTTTGAGCCTCTCTAATGGGTTGTTTGTTGTTGAGCACCGTTGAAATGGGGACGCAGTTGGAAAGAAAGTAAATCAGTCATTAGCGGTGGCCAGGCCTTTCTCCACGCTCCATTTGACGTTTCAGCAGAGTGCCAGGGCCAGGAAACGATCTGGCAACGACCATTTTTCTCAGGAAGGAAAAAGTGTAAAATAAATGATCAATGTTTTATTTCTTCAATCAATCACAGTAATCCAGTGTTGATGGGCACCACATATCTATACTTTAGAGTGAATTTGTTATTGTAGCCACACTATACCGAGAGGACTAAAGGGTTTTATGGAGATTCAGGGGAACACACTGTGAATTTGAATGCACAGAAAGAAACCCAGAGCTGAACATCCTTCAGCGTCTGAATGGGAGTAGAAATCACTATTCCCACATGAAAGCTTCTTCCTGCCAGAGCAATCAGTCATTGAGAAATCAGTCCGCCCAATGCAATTGCAGACACAACTGCCAATTATGACCGATGGTAACACGGCCAAATTGGGGAAATTCATGAGTCATGCCATAAAATGGATCCAGTTACAGCTCTAATGAAATTCTGGCTCGTACTGCAGATCTGTTCGCTACGTTTTGTTTTTGTTTTTTTCCCTTTTTAATAGTCACGATTTCTGTGCAAATCAGCAGGGGAAAAAAAGCAAAAACAAAAAAAGAAGAAGTGTTAAGACCGGTTGATCGCTCTGGAATGTTGCTTCAGTATACTGCGCATGCTGAGCTAATGTTGCAGCAGCAGTAACAACCACGGGGTGTGAGTGCTGTTAGGGTTTCTAAACTCTGTTTTACATTGTGCTGACAAAGTTCTGGAGGAAAAAGAAGTGTTTACTTTGTGGAGACAGAACTTGACTACACTCTTAGATTAAATGATTGTGGGTATGTATGTAACAGTATACTTTTGACTAAATCATTTCCAAATCGATTGATGCTCTTTTTTTGCTCTATATACTGTTTTTGATTGCATTGATTGTTGTTATTATAGAGCAAGACCGTCACAACACGACAGCTTCAAATAGGGACATGAAGTTACAGGGCTTGAGACTGGTGCTGTGCCCTAATTCAGCCCCATCGCTATAGTGTTGTGCGTGCGTAAGTGCAGTAACCACACTGGCACAAATTGGACGCAATTTTGTGTGTGTTAGATGGTTTTGGTGGCCACAGAACGGAGGAAACATGCTGTTAAGGCTTTGTTCATGCAATGTTCCAGTAAAAAAAGTGGCAGTTCAGAAATATTTATTCAAGAAGTGAGCTTGAGAGCTTCCAACATGTAACCAGACTGTTTTAAATCATCCTTCTCTTGTAAAGTTAGTAACCTTCTCCCTTGTGCCTGGTTGTGACATAATCCAGGCTTTCTGTTATTCCTCTCCTGACACAGCATGGCTAATCAACCCCTTCTTTCATCTTAAATGTCCATTTCCTGTCACAGTGACAGATGGCAAGGTGCCTCATTTAGAATCAGCTTTGCAGCTCTGTTCCAACATAATAACAATAACTTTGACTGTTTGCCCTTTTGAACCATAGCAACAATTGCTCGTCTGTTGCCACGGCTGCTAACGTTAGCAATGCTAACTTGCTATCATCTTTGCTCTCTGAGATGAGTCCGTTGTGGCTCTTCTTTTTTCAACTTATTTTCCTTACCTTCTCATCCTACTGTTAAAATTGTTCAAGTTACAAAACAGACACACACACACACACACACAAAAACGGGATGGTGGCCAAGTATTCTCAGATCCACTAGGGTATTACACATAATATTAAACAGACATGGGCCGGACCCCACTGACCATGAAAAATCGTGGATCCAAACCCGTACAGGTCCCAGGTCGGGCCTCTGGTCCTCAGGTTGGGATCGACCTGTGAAGACCTCTAAGGATTAGAGGGTGATGGATCCGTCAGTCCAGAGGTGATTCTCTGTCAAAAGAAATGGAAATCTGAAAGAAACTGATTTGTAATCGCCCATGCTCGCTCAGCAGAGACCTGTCTCTGAAAATGAATCAGGATTAATGTATGTGGACAGACACAACAGATCAGTGTGGCCACCTCCTAACTCTTCAGTGTTTAAAGGCAGCTGTACTTCCCCTCACCCGTTTTTCTTCCCCATGGTTCATTTGGAGTAGTTTGCCCTTTTTATATCTTTTATATGCCCATACCTTTCACATTAATCTGTTTTCTTGCCAGTACTTTCCTGCTTCGCTAAGGCAGCGGTGCACACACCAACTGATGCATCACATACGATGCATTAAGCAGTAAAAGAGAGAGATTTGGAAGCTCTAGACTGTCGTAAAAACACATAATCGAGCAAAACTGTAGCTTGAAAAGAAAACGTCAGTGTGCCGGTTTCTGCTTAAAAAAAAAAATTAAGAGGGCTGGACACCTATTGTGGTGGACAGCTGCTTGGGAAATGCAAACAGTACGGTTCATGCTGCAGGCAGATATGCTGGTAAATTACAAATCCACGTGATGTTTTGTTGTGTGGTTGTTTCCAGTTCCTCTGCTTTGTTTACTCTGCTGCTCATTCTTCTGTGAATTTCTCCTTACAAATCCTACACTGTAAGACAGCTGCATGGCTTTACACTGACAAAATCCACAGCATTTGAAAACTTCTGGCTAAAATGGCACAAAGATGTCCCATTATTCTCCAGTTTCACCCACTCAGTAATGAGCGTCAGCGACAGCCTTTCACACCTGGACGTCTCACACACGTGGACTCAAATTTCAAAAACCTGGCTAAAAACACCACAGAGCCTGAAGTTATGTGCGACAGGTTTGCTACAATCCTCACTGCATTGTAGAAAAATACAACAGAGGTTATTTTGGTTGTTCGTTGTTAGCAGGTTGCTGCAGCTTGCACTTGGATTTAAAAGTAGAAGACAGTGCTGAATTTGTGTTTCCACATACATTTAATGAAGAGCAGTAAACCTGGCATTCAAGGGGAGAGGTGCTGGAGGCATGCCATTATCGACTTTCTTTGGCCACCAGCTCAGTATTGTGAATATTTATACATTTCATTGCACATCTTTCGCTTGTATCTCATACAGCTGTGTGCTGAATGCAGGAAAACAGGTTAACATTCTGCTCTATGCAAACATCAATTTGACCAGTACACATTGTGATGCTGTGCACAGACTGTGTACTGTAGCGTTTTCAGTGTGCCGGCCTGGAGACAGTCTGATTAATTAACCAATCACTAGACTCTGTCATGTAGCAGTGAGTGAAAGTTTCCTTGTTAAATCACCAACAGACAGGATGTAATCATCTCTGCTGCCATTATTCATAGCTGCTGCCCTCAGAGAAAACGTGAGCCTGCAAGTACAGTATGTCCATGAGGTAAACAAGGAGACATCCTCCATCACTGACAATTCTCACTAACTCACAGCAGTCTTTCCCCGCTCCTATAGCACACACTCTGACCACCAGTCTCTCTTCAGTTGCAAATGAGAGTCATTTCCCATCTCAAGCTAAATTTGGAGCCCAAACTGGTCCACCAAACCTGGCTGCTTTACCCTCTGAGCAGCTTGTCAGCAGAGGCTGCCAGGAAGCCACAGCATGTACTGGAATCTGCCTCAGCTCCTGCCTCACTGCTCATCACCGGGCTCTTTAGCCCACCACTGTTTCCCATGACATAGTGTGGTTTGCACATCTGCCTGAAGGTAGAAGGTGTTTACCTTGCTTTAACACGACAGAGCCTTGTGAGCTAAACTCATCTATGTGGGTAGGAAGGCAAGCTGAAATAAACCACAGTGTGTCCGAGGGAATCCTATTTAGTGCATTATTCAAAGCACTGAATCACAAAATGCAGGGCTATTGTGTCTAAAGTAAGCTAACCTCATTGCTATGAGCATAACAAGGAACTGACCATTTGTGCTGCTTCCCTTTGGAGATTTCCCTACTTTTTAAAACACGTCTTAGCCACGCTTTATATAATTTAAATCCCCCAGGGCAGAGAGACTCATTCAATCCGCAATACCAGGAAGTGGTTCCTATCGGTCTCCATGTGACCTAGAAACTGGTGGACTTTTTTTGTGATTCTGTAGTCTTTCCTTGCCTGTTTAACCTATTTATCAAGGTTAGATTACTCTCATTTTTTCTTCACTGATATTGGTTAATACTACAGTTCTATCCATACAATATCTGCTCCATTTTTGGGATGTTTCTGCTTTGGTCCATAAGGTTTGTGGCAAATTGACCGAAGCTGGCTTTGCTGACTGTGCTGATAGTGGTCCAGTGCTGATGCTGGAACAGTGTCCAGATCTATTGTCTCACTTTTGTGCATCTTTTATCGTGTTCTGGTTTGTCAGTTTTAGACAGATGATAAGGCTGTACACTAGAGTAATGAAGAAATCCAAAGGAACAAATTTTGTTCACTTCTGTTGTTTTATGCCTATAACTAGCCCAAGGTCAATCAATACCAGCCCTGCTTTAAATTATTCATTAATTTTCATCCCTGCTTATTACTTATTGTACTAATGAAGGAGTGTGAGTGTGTTCAGGTATACACGGGACATTTCCACAGTCAATTTATGGCCTTACGCATAAATGCATTTGCATTTTTTTACATTTAATGTCTCCTTACTGAATGAAAAATCTAATTAACACCAACATGCAAGGGATTTCAACTCATTTATTGCATGAATTATAAAAGTGTGCAACAGAATACTTTTATCATTCCAGGATGCGGGGTTTCATATTGGTGTGTAACGCTGGATATATTCCAGTGTCGTGTGCTGAACACCGCTGAATAATTAAACTGATTGAATTTT
This sequence comes from Chelmon rostratus, assembly GCF_017976325.1. NCBI lineage: Eukaryota > Metazoa > Chordata > Actinopteri > Chaetodontiformes > Chaetodontidae > Chelmon > Chelmon rostratus. The sequence continues at coordinate 12,456,784 of NC_055658.1, read as the reverse complement.
TTTTTTCACCTCTGAGTCCAGATGTTAATGCATGCATTAATTTAGATGCTTTTCTATATTTGACAAAACTGTAACCAACTCTTATTTGTAAAGTTGCTTTAGTAACTTTACCTTACAGCGAAAGCATCTGTTTACAAAGCCTTTTTCCCCAAACAGTATGTTTACCCTTGGGGATGGGACGCAGAACCAGCTGTGTATGAAACTTCCATCTGTGCTTACATTAGTCAGGTCATGGTTTGTTTAGCATGAATGTGCCGTACTAAAACTGCTCAGCACCCTTATCATTTGAGGTCCAATTTTACTGCTTCATGGTAACAGTCCAGCAGGAAAGGAAACATACTGCATCAAAGACAAAAAATAATAATATTATTTAGCTTTAGCTTTTCTATGGAGATGCAATGAAGCGCAAGTATTTGTTTTTCTTAAGATTTACAGATGTCTCATACATTATAATGCTCTCTATTAGGCACATTCATTCAGTTGGAGACACCTACAGTTTGGGTATGTACGTATACAAACAGTATATTTATATTTGATATTTTTTTCTATATATAGCTGTTGTTGCTAGGCAAGGGAAGAGATTGTTTAAATAATATTTCTTCCAAGCCAAGTTTCTTGTCTCAACAGTGGGCCAACCCAATAAAAGTTTTAGATATAGGCCTTAATGGAAGGATTAGAGTGTGTGTGTGTGTGTGTGTGTGTGTGTGTGTGTGTGTGTGTGTGTGTGTGTGTCTGTCTGTCTGTCTGTCTGTCTGTCTGTGTGCGTGTTAGAAATGATGGTATGTATTTGGTTTACCTGTAGCTCATGCTGGGACCAGATATGAGTCGTTATCGCAGTGTTGACTCCTCTGTCCATCTTCGATTCTGTGCCTGAGTAATCAATCATTTACAGATCTGCAGTCCCTCAGCAGCTTTTACTTCCATTTGTTAAGTGACAGATGCTTACAGGTGGGCGCAGGTGCTCTCTTTCCAAACAGCTTTTATATGTATTTATGTCACAGTTATTTCATTATGAGGGCTGCATAGGTGATAGATTGATAAACAAATAATTGCTAACTAATAGAAGGTACAAACTACCATGGATCATGGTAGCAAATGACTTAGAGCAAATCTGTGTGTATAGCACCTTTCAACAACAAGGAAGTGTAAAGTGTCCAGCTCAAGAAATGTTTGGAATCAGGTTTTATACAGTTGTTGCAAAGAAAACCAGTTTGAAAAGTTCACAGGGGTAATGTGTCTAAAAGTTATTTTGCCTTACAAAGACAGTATTATCTGTATGTTTAAACACTGAGAGGAACTTTTTTCAATACTATTCCTATTCTTTTTAAACTTACCGTATTTAAACACAATAAGAATGAGTCATCTTTCACAATATTTTCGACCATTTGTGGCGTTTGCATAGTTCAAAGGACCACTTCATATCTGAAAGCCTCTCAGTATTTCATAGGTGTTGTGTACAAACATATTCAGTGACATTAGTGCGAAACTGAAGCAGTTCTGCAAAACTCAGGTTTGAAACAGTCTATTCAACCACAGCGGGGCAAGAGGCCCACCTGGCAGGTGCCCAGGCTCCTATTGGTTTACCTTAGTGGAAGTTCTTCCACACTGGCTGCTCTCTTCTTCCATCTTTTTAGTCAAGTTTTAGAGAGTTTTTTTTGTTTAGAATACATTCATGTGCTTGAGCCTGATTACAGCTGATAACAGCTGACCTTTAACAAGCTGCATCAGATATAGGCCAGCACCGTAACACAAACTTAAAATGAACTATTCCCTGTCGTTGATTTGGAAAAAATACAATCTTTGCTGCTTCGTAAGAAGAAGTAAGAACCACAATTCTCAGTTAGCAGTTAGTACAAGTGCATATGAACTGAGTGCATCGAGGTGAGTTCACTTTTGTCATGGAAATTTCAACATTGGTATATATCGGCTAAAATGATTGGACAAATGTGTGTTCATCACGTTTCTCAAGTCTGTGCTTCCATTGAAACTGCATGTCTGAGGATCCCTGTCTAAACTATAAGATCCCATTAAAGGATAACACAGTAAATACTGTGTATTCTGAGCATATTCTTTTATGACTGTATTGCAAATGTAATTACAGGGATAACAAATGCATGCAAACACACACACACACACACACTCACACACACGTGGTGCTGTAAAAATCATGAAGGTTATTGGGTAAAGCAGTTGTCATGGGGACAGGTCGTGAATTGCATACTAACTATACCTACTGCCTGCTGTTGGAATTAACAGATGTGTGGGACGTAATATTATGGTTACAGAACCGCCACTAATTATGTAATTAGCTGTAGACATAATCAGGAATAAGGGCCAGATATTGCATTAACCAGTTCACCTGTTGTGAGAGTTAGAGCAGTAATAAAATGGGACTTGGCCACTGCCTTTACAGCTCCTGACACATATTTCTACATGTAATGAAGACAAATTTGCATCTAAATCCTTGGGTCTGCATCACTTACATAACCTACAATGTCACATCACTTTGGTAGATGCAGCATTAAAAGTTGTCATTTAAGTTCCTGCAAACTGCTCCTCTGATACACCCTCACACTGACCAGACTCCCATGTCAGCCATTGCTCCAAACAGCTCAGTGTCTGGTCGTGGTAACTGCTCTTGTCTACACGAAATGAAAAGGGTCAATACTGAAGCACCTGCACTGTCTAGGTCCTGCCACAACACTACAGAAGCAGGGCTGAACTCCCCTCCCACCCCCGTCACCTCTGAAAATGCAAACTGCAAAACATTTTTGATATTCTCAAAGTAACGGCCAGAGAGTTTCAGACTCCTGCTCTAAGATATCTCTCTGTGCATATTATCTCGGCCCTCGCTGTTACCTGCGCTTGTCGTAGCATGAGCCAGTTAGAAATTCTGCCTCCGAGCGTCTCCCCCATCCCGGCCATCAGCTCTGATTATCAGTGATTTCACAGCTAGAAACGTTGTATCCTGGTAGAAAAATCCATATTTCTCCACAGATGCAAACATCCAGGAGTCACCTCTTTTTCAAAAAGACACGAGAATGCAAAGAGGGCAATAGTCCTTGCTGAAAAAATAACCCTTAATCACAGAATAGTAATAGATGTTTTTAACCTTTTACATGTTCTAAAAAAACAACCATGCACTCCAGGTTTTATCCCATGCTCCATTTGCTCCTGATCCTCACTGACAATTCTAATCTATTCTGGGATCACAGATATGTCTATGATATGTCTGACATCCATCCATCCATCCATTATCTATACACCGCTGAATCCTTTGCAGGGTCACGGGGGGGCTGGAGCCTATCCCAGCCGTCTCTCGGGCGATATGTCTGACATACGAATACCAATATTTTGCACACTCTTCCCCATCAACGTGTTGCTATAACCATTCACCAATGATGGCCATGAAATCCAAATGTCATTGCCATTTGTTCTACATCTATTATCCGCTACTGCCAGAAGAAATCATGTGTACAAATGAGCATGTTCTCACTGCCGTCAGTTGGAAAATAATCCAATCCAATACCCTACTCTTTCTATAAAACAGACTGTTACATTCAATTTGCTGTGCCGTGTTTTTTAATTACATACATTTTAATGAGGTATAATAAATATATGTGGGTGGTGTTTGTACTAATGATTTAGAATTGCACATAAGCCCAGAAGCTTGAGGTCTGTTGTAAATTCTTGTTTTCTCTTAACAGACATCAATTTTTTCTGCATCCGATTAAATATTCACAAATTTCTCAAGAGTAATACTCAAGAGTTTAAACAGCTCAGATAGTCTGCCTCAGAGAGCTGTGTAGTTGTGGTTTGATCAGATTTGAATAACAGTGGCCAGGCACCTTAAGCGAACAAACCACAACTGCCATCACAGTGAAATGTAGTGTGAAAGTAAATGGCACTGCCTTTGTCTCAAACCAGTGAGGGGAGCACAGATAAAGACACAAATACAGAAATCTCTCATGTGAAATAACCAAAACTGTCCTAACTTTGCTGGAAAATTGTATCCATGTACAATCTGGGAAAAGACTGGGAGGGAAAATATGCTCTGAGGGCCTTTAAAGGATCCATCACACGTGGCTTCATATCACCCTGTCTTGAGTTCTGTTACTGTGTTGTTATTTTAAGGTGGTGGAGTATTTCCGGCTTGCAGCTCTAGCTGAAAGAGCTGCAGCCAGGCTGCTCACTGGGTCCACAATGAGGAAACACATTATCTCCATTTTGGCCTTCTGACACTGGCTTCCTCTGAAAATCTGTATTGATTTTAATTCTATTGTTAGTATTTAAACCACGTTCTGGGCTTTTAAATCAACATGAGCCTGAACACACCTTGAGATCATCTTGCAATGCCCCTATGGCTGTTCCTCTGTCTAGACTAGATCAGTGTTGGGCTTTTTGTATCACGGCCCACAGACTATGGAGTGAAGGTAGAGCTGTGCCCCAGTAGCCTCTTCCATTTAAATTCATCTTTTTAAACCAACCTTTTTGGAAATTATGCTTTAATTTCACCACTTTGCCATCAGCTCTTCTTGTTTTGAAAAATGTGCTGGTTTTATTTTTCATTTTTTATTATTATTCATTCTTCCTGAAATTGGGTCCTGTGTGAGTCATCTGACAGGACTGACAAGCTGGTGGTGTGTGCTTTGGTTGTGATTAATGCTTTCTTCTCAAACACAGTGAGTCATGGTGGATCACATTGTTTTTGTGAAATTGATTAAGATGGGCTTTGTTAATGGCCCGTGTGTGCTTGGGCAGAGAATCACTGTGGCTAACAGAGACGTAAGCAGGGCCAATCCTTGCTTCGGTGAACTACAGCGCCACTCCCACTCTGTATACAACTCTTCACAGTGACAACCAGGCAGTTTGAAGACAAATAAAGTATCTGCAAATACTCAACACATTCCTATAATAAACTGACTTGGGCTATGCCAACCCAAAAAAAAGATATATTATAATGAGGAGCTGGACTTAAGTACATCAGTTCTTTCCAATTTGTTGGAACTGTCTCCAAGTTTTAATGAGGGTGGATCACTGCTCTGTAGAGCCAACTGTATGACTGTAATTTGATAATAAAGCAGGTGCATCTGACTTGTGAGAGTGTTAATTAAAGTTACTGCACCTACATTAACATGCATCGCTGGAGGGTGCTCTACATGCTCTGATAGATCAACAACCACTTGACACCACTTCCAAGGCTCAGCAAATCCAGAAGGCAGCAAGTTGGGATAAAGATTTGTTTGAATAAAATCTTTAATTCTGGCTGTACACAAAGGAAAGGAGAGAATACATTAGAATGGTAAAACTGCACTCATAGGGGCTTTCTGGGTTTTTTTTGTTTGTTTTTTTTTGCTATTGAAACTGCAGGTTTTTAGTGATCGGTTATTTTACATTGCCACAGGACCTTGTTTGGTGTTGATTCATAGTATAGATGTGGGATGCACACAATTAGTTTTGAATGAGTCGTTTTAGCTCAAGTCACCCTGAGTGAGTCAGTCCAGAGTATTTTAAAATGTGCTGTCGGGGTTAGATCACGCAAATCCCAAAATCAGATTTTCAGCATGTATCTGCAACTGAACACTGGTGAAAACTGATGATGGGTTCAGACTTTATCAAGAGTCTTTTCTGATAGTATCTCAATAAAGCATTCATGTTCAATATTTACATTCAAAGAGTTAGGGGTCACTGCTTGCATTCCTCCTTTCCTGTGTTGTCTAAAGAGCAACTATATAAGACCAATATGAAGAGGTGGAATTATTTACTGTGACCAGCAGCCCTCTCAATGCACATATGGCATGTGTGTATTTGGTCAGACTTGAAAGGTGAATGTAGGTGCAGGAACCTTTACCTTTTGCTAATCATAAAATCATAAATCTGCAGCTAGCTTATTAGAGAAATGACCTTACCTTGCAATAAACGTGCCATGTGGGAGTGTAATTACTGTGTTTGGATTATGCTGGTGTTATCAGGCTGTCCACACAAGGTCTACATCAATAACTGAACATTCTCACTTTCATGATTTATTGCAGGACCGTTGTATTGGCCTGCATCAGTTTTAACTAGGTGTACCTGATAAACCCGAGAAACAACTACATAATCCTTAATTGGAAAACAAACACACTTATAATGTGTCCCAACTGAGAAAAGAATCTGTGGCACTGCTCTCCATCTCTTTTTTTCATTGAACCTGTAGTTGATATTATCAGCTAGTCAGGGGTAAACCAGTGCAACAGTGAACTCTGTGCTACCAGTGAGACGAGGAGAGACACTGAGGGTTCAGCTGCACCTCATCCTGCGTCTGCAGCAGTAACTATTCTAGCTGGTGTCAGACTCACTGCCCTGGGCACTCATGTAAAGACTCATGGTTAGATTTTTGTTTTCACAATTCACCCTATGTGTGTGTGTCTGTGTGTGTGTGTGTTTGCATTTCTTTTCTGAACGAATGCTTGTTTACTACTGCATGTCGTTGTGAAGTGGAATAGGCTGTGCTGATACTGAACTCTGAACACTGTTTGTGAGGAATGTGCATTATGTTTTACAGATGGTACACATTGCATTATACTTTCATAGGTATAGATTCCCAACTGAATCATCAATGGATTTATTTACATATATGTTTATGTAAGAGTTATCCTTCCTTCCGTCATGCCTCCGGTTCACCTGAAATACTCCTGTTTGCAGACACTCAGTCATCAGAATGGACCATATCAATGTCACATTACTGTGGTTAAATTGTAAAGTTCAGGCAAAATACCCAAGCAGTTCTTATCTGATCCATATTTTGTTGTCAATGCCAGGGTGCTGTGGGCCATCATGAATCAGCGCCACACCAGCATGTGTTAAACCTAACCAGCTTTGGTGTCTCCATGACAGGATTACCACATCAAATGTGAGGGCAGTCTCCTGCAGTGGCATCCTGTTGGTACAGGCCCTTTCATGTCTTGTTAAGACCCGAGGCTTCACTGTATGCACTCTCCCAAATCCCCAGTGTAACTAGGACAGGATGAGGGATATGTGTGTGTGTCTGTGTGTGTGTGTGTGTCTGTGTGTGTGTGTGTGTGTGTGTGTGTGTGTGTGTGTGTGTGTGTGTGCGTGTGTGCGTGCGTGCGTGTGTGTGTGCGTGTGTGCGTGCACACATGCGTGCATGCGTGTATACTTGTCCACTTACGAAGTGCTTACTTGTGCATAGGATTCTCTTTTTTGGAGTGGTGGGGCAGGGGGGCTATTACTGGTGTCCACATGCTCTTTAAAAAAGTGACGAGGGCTTAAACTTTTACTGGAGGGTCGGGAATAAATAAACAGGATGTTTTAAACTACTAGGTTGCCAGAATCCTAATTTTGTATTCATATTTTGAATATATGAATTAGCTGTGCATCCAAATGCACTTACAACAACATGAAGTAGGAAACGGAAACATTAAAAAGAATGTTGACATCGTGTTGACATGTTCATAACTGTACAAAATCGTTATTTTCTGCTGCTGGTAGCGGCTGCTACAGCAGCCTCTGTGTGAACTAAAAATAGCATTGATGGGACCAATACTTGTTGCTGCTTCGTTTGTACAGAACGAAATAAACCACCCTCCAAACGACAAATTTGCGAATGTGAAGACAATGTCAGGCTGAATGAATTAAGTATGATGAGTCTTATTATCTGGATACACTAATTTAAAATAGTGGTTAAACTCTTAACTGGAACTATATTTATGTATTTGAAAATGTCTAGATACAACATAACAGATACCTGCTAGCCAATCAAAAACCATTGTTTTCAGCAGCCATGGTTTTGCATTTGCAGTAGACGTATCCAGTGGAGCTAAAGATTGTACCATTACCCCTGGAAACTACCTCATCTATCTATGGTGCAGTATGCTGTATGGCTTGCAGTCAAGTCAGGTTTGTTTGTTTAGCCCAATATCACATACACTGTCTCAATAGGCTTTCCAGGCCCACAACAGCAACAGTTCCTGACCCAGCACAAGCTCTCTATTAGAGCTTGTGTCTCTATTAAGGCACAAGAAAAAAAACACCTTTGGAGGAGAAATTCAGAAGATCTTTGCTCATCAGACAGCAGGGAGTGCAGTAAGAGCTGGAGAAGGGGAAGTGGAAATTGCGAAACATGAATAGAAAGTTGTAACAGTACAAAATACAGCAACAGGATTATAATTCTACAATAGGATTATATTGGATCCAATGCTAATGTAGCAAATCCAGTATAAGAAGTCCAATAAAATAAGTCCAAGAAATGGGTATAGAGAGACGAATCCATTAAAATATGTAAATGCAATGAAGCAATTTCAAAATCAGTGTGTCACATGATTCAGAGTCCAGGATGTAAGGTAGGCGGGATAGAGACGAGGGGAAAGGGTGAGTGGTGCTTGCAAGTGAATGTGCAAGTGTTTTAATTAGATAACCGCAAGGATGACCTCTCTATTTCCTACATTTTTTTAAATTAATTTTTGAAGCTCAGTGAGTGATAATTTCCATAACAACAGCTGGCACATGCAGATGTGTAACACTGTTAAATATTTAGTATAATGAGAAGTGATTATATAACTTGTCAAATTCTCGGCACCCTCAAGAAGCAGAGTTAATTTATACTGTATGAGGTGTTTACTCTATGCAGCAAGGGCTTTATTGAATGAACCACAGGCTACTGTGGCCTGTAGCCAAAGCCAAGATAAAGAAATGTTGCCACTCTCTGGGTTATTACCTCAGGCTTGGAAGAGCTAATCTGATAGCTCCCACTCTCTCGCTCTGCCGTCTCCCTGCAGCCTCAAACAGCAGAGCTCCATATCCTGAACTGGCCGCCGACCACAAAGCACGCTGCCTCCACATAAAAAGTGCGCCTGTGATTGAAAGCTGACATAATTAACAGATTTGAACTCATTCCCGACAAGCCATTGTCTGTTCAGGGGTTAGCAACCACAAAGAGGCATGGCAGGTCTCTCAAGCTTTGGAATTTTCGCAAGTGGTGTGTTTGGAGCTAAAGTAAGGGCAATACCAGGCATCTTTTTTTTCTTCTATAGTAGCCAAAGCATCCAAATTATGTGGGAAGATAATGTCAAACGAATAACATCTACTTACATTTATATTTATAGCACTGTACTGTAATAGTAGGGCTGACTAACCACCTTACAACAACAGAGCTGCTCATTATTTTCATGTCTTATACTTGGGATTTTTGACCAGAGTCTGACCTGGTACACAGTAGCCTACATGTAGCCTTAGCCTCCATCTTTTAGCATTATATGTAGTATATGTAGTATTTAGCTGTGATCTGCATGTTTGCAAAATCTAAGGCACACACAAATATTAAGTGGGCCTAGTGCATTAAGTTGCTGTTTTGATGTAAAATGAGCCCATATTAAAATGCATACAGTCATCACTACCTTCTGCCAGCATGAGTAAATAAAAAGCACACTCTTGCTGTTCCAAAGAGAAGTGTGCAATCATCTGTATGTGTAGGCTGCAGGATAGGGTTAGAAAGCCAGAAAGCCTTTCTACCAGAAAGCCCCGAAGGCAAACCTCTCCCTTGTGTATGCAGTGCATGCCCCAGCCTCAGGTGTTTCACAAAATTACAGGCTAGTGGTAGTACTGACAAAAGAGCCAAAATGAGTGTAATATTCCTTCTTTATTGATGCAGTTCTGGAAATAACTGCAGTTGAAATTTTTAGCATGCTTTATTTCATCCCCAAATTTAGCCCTTCTGACATTTGAGCATGAATGAAAATTATATATTCGACTATCCAGCGCTGCCAAAATATCTAGCTTACATCGCTTGGTGCATTGAGCACTGTAATGTTAACATTGGCTAGCTGACATTCACTGCTAATGCTAGCTAGCCACATTTACCGCGAACATATGGTAGTTGACATTTACTGCTAACGTATGCTAGCTGACATTTACTGCTAATGTATGCTGGCTAACATTTACAGCTAACATATGCTGGCTAACATTTACTGCCATCTTGGCTGACACTGTGGTAACGCGCCAAAGACATTTTATAGTCTGTAGCGTTAGCGTTAATGTTACTTACCATAAGCAAATCAATGACTTGTGTGGTGAGCCGGATACTTTTTTACTTGTTCGTTTCCTACAGCAAAGTCATGATTAGCTTTTATCTGGCCGGCTACGTTCGGGCGGGTAAGCCCTGCTTCTGTACAGAAGAGGAGAGAGCAAGAGAGTCTACTTTCCATTCTTTAATTAACCAGAAACTGTCTTTGCTGTGTTATTTGCTGGTTGGTGTTGGTGACGCCCCAGGATTTGTGTTCCTTTCTTCAGTAACGGTCGGAGCTGTTTTGATGAGGTAGCGGTCTGTCACCGCAGCCAACTCACTGCAGGTGCAGGATTGCCTGACGTCTGCCAAGTATCGTAACAGCAGCGTAGTGTGAACAACAGCACTGTTTGTGTGAGTGCGTGTTAGAGACAGAAATGGAAATTAAATGAAAATAGACTGATGGTTTAGGATTAAGATATTGGCCTGAGCTGGTCTTTCTTTTCCCCGCAATACCTTGGGAGCAATTTTTCCCCTCCGATCACGGTTTTTAGGGGCATTCTGAGGTTTCTTGGGGGCATTTTCCTGCCGTTTTTCCCTGTTAATTTCTATCACTGTTGGCAAAGAATCTGAGTGCATGTTCGCTGTAGATATTCTCGTCCAAGTCACTGATGAATATGCATCATTAAACAGGAGCTAAAGTGCAACCCTGGGGAACTGTTTAAGAAGTGTGCCATAAAGACATGTATGTGATATCTTAACAGGTCGCACGTGTAAACAAACCACTGGTGAAAAATGTATGCAACCTGATCTGCTAACAGGGTGTGTAAATTATTCCATTTACTATTCCCTGTACTATTTGAAATATGCAGTGTGTCTGACAAAGTGTAGAAAATATAGAAGGAGGAGAAGGTGTAAATATATTAATGTGATAGAACCACTGCTAGAAAGGTAAGTGATGATTAGTCAGAATAAGCTGCAGCAAAATCCTCGTTTTTAAATTCTGCTGTAGTCTGAGCTCCTCTCTGCTTAATTATTATGGGCTGGTTTTGTAATTATTGCTAATGTATATATTATAAAAACATATATAAGTGTTTTCATAGCATATTGACAAAAGTAAGTGTTTTCTTTTAATCCAAGCATCAAAAGTCATTCTTAGCTGAAGACGCACTTGGTAGCTTTCAACCTTATCACATGGTCTTCATCAGTGGGCGGGGTTTATTTGATGAGGCTAATGCAGAAAAAGCTACTAGCTTGGACCTTGAGTTGGGGTTGTTTTATCAAATACGATATAATTTTTCTTATTATTAAAGCTGCAGTAGGTACATTTTATGGATTAACATTCATCCACAAGTAATTGTGCTCCTGTGCTTTAAATAATTCCTTTCAACCAATGAAGAGAGGCCTGAGGTAAAATGTGTTAACGGTCACTGCTGGCTAGTTAATGAAAAGGGTTTGGAGTTAGGAAGAAGAGGTGTGTGATTTCTCGTGTTATGGCCACAATACTGTGCCTACAGCCGAATCCTGAATTAACTGTTAGCAACTGCTTCAACTGTGTGATTCAAAGATTTTAACCACAGCAGGTAACTTCTACACAGAGCAATGATTAAGAATTATTCATATCCTTCATCTCTAAAGTTGAATTAAAAACATATCCATCCGAATATTTTTTACTATATTGTTTACTTTGTTTTCTCGGCTGTAATATAACTAAACTTAAGACTAGATGCATTGGGCTTTGCATTAAATGAGACGTTGTTTGTGAAATATATGAGCAGAAATTGTGTGAGACAGATATTTTGCAGTCCATGCTTTTCAGAGCTTTGAAGAATTCAGCAGCTGAAATTGGTTCAAGTCCAAAACAATTTACAGAAAAAATTGCGACACTGTTGAAAGCAATAGAATTTCACAGAGAAGGTCGTGACCTATCAACAATGCTTTTTCTTGCCAAAATATATTTTAACACACACACACACACACACACTCACACTCACTCAGTCACACACCTACATGCGCACACACACAATGAATACATCACCTCTCATACAGAATTCAGTTTGTGGCTTCATTGTGTTTCATGGATGCAGGATATAATATATTTTTTGGTTTGTTTTGGGTTTCTAAACAGCAGATTACCTGTGATCCTCATCTTAGGAATTTTTTTATATGTGTAGCTGTACTCATCTTCCACACTGAATTCATCAACCCAGGAGGAAGTAAAAAATATAAAGTACATTTGCAGCATTTTGTGTAGTTTTTAGATTTTTTTTACATCTTAAAGAGCTTACTATTTTATCATTAACAACAGTATTGCAATTCTGGTCTATTCTACAGTTCCTGGAAGGAAATGAGAAGATTTTTATGTCTGTATGGTAACATGAAAGCTTTAACTTAGCATAAAGACTGGAAACGGTCGCTATTGTGGCTCAGAGGTGTTAAAGGTCACTAATTAACACATTATATCCTGTTTGTTAATTGAACAAAAACTAAAGCAGAGCGACAGGTTGTGGTTTCACATTATGTGCTGGACAATTTGTTGGCTGGGAGCACTGAAACCAGCAGAGACTCCAGGAAACAGTCCGAGTCTTAAACCCTTGTAAAACAGCAACTTATGTTTTTCACGCTTCAGTTTTTATGCATACTAAACAATTGTGAGTGAGAAGAGTGAGTGAGCTTTAAAATTTGCCGATAGGTGCATTTCGTCTCTTTTAGACAGGGCCAGGCTTGCTGTTTCCCCGTTACCACACTTTCTGCTAAGCTAAAGCTAACCTGCTGGTAACTATTGCTTCATACTTAAGAACAGACATATGAGCAACATTGATCATCTCATATGCTGCAACTCTCTGCAAGCATATTTCCCAAAATGTTTCCAAGTTTGAAAATCTTAATACAAATAGAGTAAAATTTAATCCTGCTCTCCTGTGACAGAGGCCTCATACTTTTTGAGTTTGTTTACGTTATGAACAAAGCCAGCATATTCTTATTCATTATATTTCTACATATGACGCAGACTTCCACATTTTAAAATCTTACCCCTTATGTTCAGGTTCGTCAGACCTTTGTGTTCTCTGTCTTTGTGATTGTTACCAACCACACACGCTGCGCTTTTGTACATGACGAACCCTCACGCTTCTTTTTTCTTTTTCTTTTCTTTTTTTTTTTTTTTTTTTTTTGGCGCCTGTTTGCTGGTCACCCGCTCAAACTTCTCGCTGAGTCCAGATGGAATCAGTCGGGGGTGACCGCTCATGCCAAGTATCAAATCCGAAACCCCAAATCTGTCTGGTATGAATCAGAGATGAACACAATATGGATGGAAGTGGACAAGGAGCAAACTGGAAAGAGAAGGAACTCTGGGCAGTCCAGCAGCGCTTCTCCTCTGATGGGAGCAGTGAACAGAAGGGCTTGTGCAACTACACAAACTTGCTGCAACATTAATGTTTAAAATCACAGTGTGTCACACTTGTGCGTACAGAGATGGAACTAGTGGAGTCTATTGTATTTAGTTTTTTGGGGTTTTTTTTAGTTTTTTTCCTTTTTTATTTAAACAGCATTGTCTCTTTGGATATATTCTTAATTTATTGTATTTTTATTCAAAACTTTCCATTGTGAAATTGAGCCATCCTTCGCAGTTGATTTTATTTTGCATCCTTTTGTATTTGTTCTTTTTCTTCATCTGATTTTTATTCTTGCTGCCTGTAACAATACGTTTCCCTGGCTTTGCATCAATAAAGTTTTATCTTATCATACTGGCATCAATTTAATATTCAGTCTGAGAACTGCATGAGTTGTGTGTACTTCGTTGCTACTTTCAAGCACGGCGACTTTGCAGTCGTTTCACTTGTCGCGGCCTTTAAAAGACAAAATTAGCCTGCCTAATGTATTTCTGTCCTCTGTTTTGGCCCATGGCAGGTGATTGACATCAAAGAGAAGTTGAAGGAGTCCAAGAGGTTTTGGTCCAACCTGCCAGATGACATCTGCGCCAAGGGCAATCTCACAGAGTCTGATGAGGAGCAGTGCTGGAACAGCCACACTAAGGGCAGGTGAGGACTGCTGCTACTCTTTATAACCACAGCAAAGTCACCCCGCTCTACCGTTATCACGTTTTGCCTGCCAGGGATTAAAATAACCACACTGTGTTCCGAGATTAACTCTCTCTCTGTAAGGACAATGCTTAGTACTTATATGGAGAACTTCTATATAAGCTCCGAGGCTCCACTTCCCAGAGGAATGTGGAGTTTCCAACATCTCTTATCACCACTGCAGCGTGTAGAGTATCGCTGAGCTGTACAGTAGATTGGACGGAGAGTTGTTTTCTCTGACAGTGAACCAGACGCGCTGGCAGAGGACATATATCACCCCATCATTTTGGCTCTCTCCGAGTAACAAAATCACCAGATGGTGCAATAAAAGACATGTTAATTCTCTTGTTGGTGCCAGTGCCATTTTTAAGCATCGCTCTAAATCTGGTAGGTAAATTGATTGCCCAGAGATAATAAAACGTAACAGTCCGATCACATTAGGAGGGTGTTATGAAATCAGTGGATTCTCCTGTTATGTAAACTATGTGGACTTCACTTCCTGTAAAGCTAAATTAAACACAAAATGAATGGACGGTGGAACAGGAACACACATGCACAACAAGAGGAAAAATGTAAACAGGACTGCAGTTACTGCAGCAGTTACATCGTGTGCTTCTTTCCCTGTGAGCGCATGTTGCCTTTCTCATGTAGTTCATTATTTTCATGGCACAGCAATTAGATTGTTTTTGAATTAAAATGGTCGTCATTTGTGGGCATCGGGCACGTTGGGGGCGCTCTGTGACAAAGAGCCATCACTCTCAACCTGAAATAGAGTGTTAAGCCTGATCAAACACTCATGATTCGTCCGATTTAAGCAGCCGTCGTTAGAAAGAGAAGCTCTTATAATTCTGCTTACAACCCTGATTCTGAGACAGTTGGGATGCCGTGTAAAACGCAAATAACAACTGAATGCAATCATTTGCAAACAAACTGTGTTTACTGACTGAGTGTTCCAGAGCCCATGTACTAACATCCTTTATACAATTGTACAATTCTTTATTCTTCTTTATTCTTCACTTAGATCCTCATTAGCCTCCGGAAAGTGGTCGCTCATCTCCCCGGGGTCCGCACCAAAACAACAACACTAAAAAAAGACAACAATTTAAAGTCACAGCATCAATAAGACAAGAAAATGCAATATGACCCAAATATGAAGATCAGGAAGGTGAAATGACTCAATACTTGAAACGAGGAATAACAGTAATGTATAACAGAAACAAAAACACATCACCAAAAAATAAATGAAAAATAACAAGGTAGCAAAATAACATCTTTGTTCAATTCAGCTTTTATGTTAGTGACCTTTTGAAAGAAGATCTGTCTGTTGTTGTTGGGGAGCATATTCTAGGCAGGAGAAACTCTGTAAAAGTTTGCTTGAACAACAGAAGACTACATTTTCATCTCTCCTCCACATCTTGCCAAGATAATTGTTTGTGCATCTCACTCGCGTCGACAGAGCAGTGTCGAGCTAATCTGGCAGCTCTGTTCTGTACAATTTGCAGTTTTTCAGCAGCGCTTGACTAGATGACTGGGCAGTGCTCCAGGTGTGGCAGAACAAGCGACCTGACAACATGAATCATAACAGGGAGGTGGAACATATGCAGAACATTTCCATGAAATAGAGATGCCCTTTCCCATCTTGGGGACAATGTAATCAATAGGGTCAGACCAAGACAGTAAGTCATCTCATTTACCCGGTAATTTGGCATTCGTGACCTGCTCAACTGATCTCATCTCTAGATGAGGTGGAGTGCAGTGGTGTTAGCTGTATTCTTACTGCCAAATACATTTAGTTTAGTTCGTGTTCAGTGCTAATTTGTTCATTTTCATTAATTTACTAATGGCTTGCGGCTCGGCTTGTAGATTCTCTCTCAGCTCTGTTAAAGTTGGTGACTCACAAAACAAATGCGAGTCATTAGTGAACATAACTACATCGGCTAAATTAACAACACTAAATCATTTCTAAAAATCTACGAGTGACCCAAAGCCACTCCCTTGTGAAACACCACTGTCAGAAAAACTGCCACAGATGTGACTCTTCATCCAGGCAGCAGCTGAAGGTGGAGAACGGTAACATTTGATCTGGACAATTAGAAAACGGTGGTCAATAACCCCAGCCCCAACTGGTTTCATGTCATTCATATGTGTTACCCAGTGATCAGCCATGTGTACTAACGCAGTGCTAATAGAGTGCCCTGGTCTATAAGCAAGCTGTGCGGATATAAGTAGTCCATTTATACTGAAATTATTTAACATGTCATTAAAAATTACCTTTTTTCCGTCTGAGTCATCCATTGCAGAGATTGTTCTTCTGAAAAATCTGCCAACATCTCTTTAACTCTATCCTAGTTAACGAGAAATGAGACCTCATACCCAATCATGGCACTGTCACCTGTTACAAATAAACCTTTTTACCTTTGGAATGTTCAAAACAGGTGTTTTTAGAGCATGCCACATATTTTCAAGTTTTTTGTTGCTCCTGTCCCAACTTGTCTGAAACGTGTTGCTGCCATCAAATTCAGAATAAGCAGATATTTACAAAAATCAATGAAGAAAAACATGAAACGTATTGTCTCTGTTCTGTTTTCAATTCAGCCTGTGTCAGAGAAGGATTAGCAAATTATCTGGTTTTATGTTTTTCCACGGCGTCCCAACTTTTGTGGAATCTGGGTTGTAATTTCAGTTGGTCTGCTTTGTGAGTTCTCAGCATGTCACACAAGATCATGAGACACACAGGTTCTGCAATTTCAAGAGATCACCTGTGTCTGGAAAGCAAGGACGCTAAGTCCCGGCATCTTTAAGTGAACGAGGTGGACACAATGGCTCCACAAAAGATTGACAGTGCAACCACACTGGCAAGTGACAGCAGCTGGATGAGCTCTGTAACCTTGGTTATTTGACTGGACGGCTTTGGTTGCAGAAAACGCTCAATACGCAGCAATCTAAGAAATTCACACATGAGGAAAACCAACCACAGATACAGTTTGGAGCATAAATGCACATGTTTTATTCGTTTGCAGCTATTTTTTCTTCAGATATGAAGTGCATGTTGCCTCGTATTCAGTGTCACTGATGCAGTTTGACAGCTTCTTTCAAATGATTTGTAGAGACTGTGCAACTTTTGTTCCTTGCAGTTTTTGCATGGCAAACTCTACACTGTTTACCCAAATTATTATGCATATGCCGTTTGTTTGCTTTGCCTAAACAGTCAATAAGACTGAGGATGTTTTTTATCCTCAACAATTATATTATTAGAATATGAATGCTATTACAAGAACAACTACTGATAACAGCTTTTAACATTTTGAAAATAACTCAATAACTTGTTCCAAATGATTATGCACAGCGCAGTTTGAAAACATCCCACAGCTGCTGTTAGCAGGAATACTGCCGCCCACGCTCATAGATCTTCAGTCTTCAGGGTGGCCAAAATGCAGCTTTATGCACACCTGCAAGCCTCTGGAGGATTCTGCATCGAGAGGTTCTCGGGACTCCAGAGACACCAGCAGCTTCAAATACCTGTTTGCTGCTCAACAGTGGCTTTTTATAGCTGACCTATTAATTAACACTACACTAACACTATTAATTTGCCTGACAGAAACTTTCCTTAATAAGTCTTCATCTGACTGAATTTGTCTGTTCTGTGAATCGCACTCAAATCTTTTAACAGTTCGATGACCTCCCTCCGGTTTTGCCAAATGATTGTTTGTTTGAAAACTTTAATTGGAAGATAAAAAACTAAGCAAAGTGACATCCTGCTGATTCGTCACTTGCACAGTAATTTGCAACACAGTGGAAGAAGCAAGCAAATTGGACAACATTGTTATCCACTAAACCATAGTTTTGTAATATTTTGCAGAAAAACTACATGGAGGTGATTTTGGTACGTTTTTGGTGTGTCATTGTGTCCAGATATTTCCCTGAAGTGGTGAAGGAGGGTCTAACCAACCAGGTGAACAACCCAGAGGTGGATGTGGATATCACCAGGCCCGACACGCTGATACGACAGCAGATCATGGCTCTACGTGTGATGACCAACAAGCTAAAGAACGCCTACAATGGGAATGACATCTACTTCCAGGACTCTAGTAAGCAGAAATATAAACTGTTATTACCAAATGAAGATCTCTGGTGTCATTTATGTAGCAAGTCATCATACATCTCCTCAGGATGCATCAGTGTTGCACTGCGACAACACTCACATTATTGGGACAATAAATAGCTGTAGGTATGTTGACACAGACGATGATAAGATTCAAGATCGTCTTTATTGTCACTGAGCATAACATGTCAATGAAATTTGCATTGCAACCCCCATGTTAGAAACAATAAGAAAGATAATAAAATAATAAAATAATGATACTAGAATAAAATAAACTAACATGCAGATAAATTTATACCAGAAATATACTAAAACAATAAGAATATACTAAAACAATGAAATATACCAACAAATAAACTGCAGAGCCTAAGATGTTCATCTCCAATGCTGCCATTAAAGTATCCCCTCATGTGACAATTCTCTGGCATTGACTACTGCCACTAAATTTTGTACCTCTGCGCCATTTCTGTCGCATTTATGTTTGTTTTTCTGTTGTGAGGGACAGACGCTACTGTACTGTGCTTTATTAGTGTCCTTGCTTAAAGATCAGTCGTTAGAAAATTACCAAAGAATGGTGTGCAATTGTGCAAACCTGTAAAGAGCCAACGCTTGACACCAGCACTCATGACAGAAACAAATTTTGCAGTAAAATCTCCCCCGAAGAGTGCATTTGCTCATGAGGGCTAAGTAAATCCCTGCAAGCCTTTTACACGGAGCTCTGTTGTGAACTCTGACATGCAAATTTGCACCACTGACCAATAGCAAACTGTCAAAGTAATAGAGAGACTAAAAAGGAGGGTGTCATAGCTTATTAGCTTTGTTCCAGGATCGACTTTTATTTAACCTTCCTCTGCAGAACTAACTGCTCCAAAAAAGAGTCAAGGCTTGCAGACAGTTTTGAGGTAGGGGTCAATGGTACAAATACAGCTCTCAAAAAACTGAACTTTTGGCCTGTTGGCAACTGAGCAAGCTTGCTTGCTAACTGACAGGAAGCTGATGCTAGTTACTGAGTAGTGTTAGCATGTTCTCTGCAGGGAAGCGTGTTAGCAGCCCACTCACCAGATACTGTAGCAGTGCACATAGTAGCATAGCAGTTGTTCAGTTATGTCCAACCCCAATTCTTCATACTGAACCTACTCGACTGAATCACCATGATCAGTGGTGTAGCACAAACATCCAGGCCCTGAACACATGCAGCCTCAGTGGCCCCCCTACTCATTTTAACATATCCATTGTCATGCCTGTAGAATTAACTGAATTATTAAGTAAACACATGCATGTGTAGAGATTCTATGGATAAACAGTAATGAAGTGCTCATAACGCATTAAATAAAGTTTGTGTGTTCGACAAAGAGATAACAATCTGGCTCCTAGACTGAGAAAAGATTACTGTTACCAACAAGTGCCAACCCAGTCTGTCTCAACATAGAAATAGCTCAATTAACCTAAAGGCACAATCCATATATGCACAAAAAGGTAGCATCAGTATTGAAACTGTAAAAACACAACATGTTACATCCTTGTTTACAGCTCATTAAAAGAACAGAGAAGCCACAGAAACAATCATGATGCCATAACTGTTTGCTGTTGAGCTATTAGCTTTTAGCTATTAACCAGTGCTTAGTCTAGTTTTGTAATAAACTGAATGGAACAGACTGAACCAGCAAAAGACTAAACTCATTACTGAGCTGAAAACAGTCACAGTGTTATGATGGTGATGCGCTAACCTAGCTTAGAAAAAAGCTGACTGGATCTTTTAACTGAACGATTCAAATCAGCAGCATCCTAACATCATCGGTATTAGGATGGTGCGTGGGAGAGCTGCGCTGTGCCACAAGGGGACCCAAGCTAAAAGCTGCTCGCAACAATATTATTGTTAATGTAGATTTTAATGTGTGTGTTTTTGTTGCTTCAGGTGACGAGGGCAGCAGTTCTGGCAGTGGCAGCGGCTGCTCTGACGGCTGCACAACAGAGTTTGTTTTCGTGGGAACAGAGGCTCCTGTGATCGGAGCCGACAGAAGCGACGAGCGCGCCGCAGCAGCAGCCGCAGGCAAGTCACTTTCCCGTGAACCCTCCCTGCTGGTGGTGATGTTCGCCCTCACACTCCCACTCTGGGCAATGCAGACTCAATGGAGATAATACATGGGTGCGGCCTGATCACTGACTTTTATACTGTTACTTACAGTATGTTTAACAGCAAGTTCTACTGCTGTTCCCTCACTGGACATGTAGAACCTCCTGGAAACCTGTCAAGAATGGCTTACTGTGTGGTAAGACTGGAAGCGAGTGCAGTGCTGCATCCTGCTCGTCCCCCAAAGAATGCTCGGTGCCATCACTGAACCAGCTTTCACATCTCTGAAAAAAAAAGAAGAAAATGTGGTGTTTGTCTTTATTCTAAAGTGGGTTTTGAAAGACATGCTTCTCTTTTAACCAGTGAAAACCATTGGATCTGATTTTCCCGATAAAAGTGGGAACCTTTTTTTTTTCCTTCGTATGTTGTGAAAACAAGACAACGCCCATTTTATCCTATTAGTCTTGTCCCCCTCAGACAATGGAGAAAGTCTAACTGTGTGCATGCATGGAAATGTTAACTGACAAAAACATTTTTTTGTTTTGTTTTTTTTTTTTCAAAGCAGGCTACACAGTTTTGGATCGGTTGGTGCAGGATTGTACAGTACTAGCAGTTCACCCGTTTACCTGTATGGTCATATCAGTGTGGCTTCAGGAAGCAGCAGTTCTTGCAGCCACTTTATAGTTGCACATTTAATTATCTCTGAGAAAGTGCTAATGTACTGCACTAAGAGATCTACTTTGCACAGATTATTTTTGTTGGCTTCATAAGTTTATGAAGCTGCCGGAAACATCCTCCCCATAGAGAAAGAAGATCTATATTTTCAGATCATTTAACTGATTGTATTGTACTTATTAACAGTTGCAGTATGTATTTCACTGGAGGGTACTGTAACGTAATCCTACTGGTTTAGTTAACAGATAATTTTTAATAAATGTATTTGTTTTTACAAGTTATTTGATCACCTGTAAAATGAAAACAAGAGCGTTTTCGCAGCAACACTAAGCCATTATACTACAATTGCCTGCTAACAATATTCAGTTACCTGATTTACACTCTTCTGTTTGGGTGCCTAACATGCACTGAAACGTTCACGTTTCCTGTTTCTTTCTCAGAGGACTCAGAGTATGTTAGTGCTATTAGCTATATGCTAATGATGTTTTCATTTATTTTCTTGGCTCCCATGCTTTATTTATGATTTATTATGTATGTTATTTGTTTATATCACATATATGGAAGGTTACACATTTTAACCCTAGTCCTGTGAGCTCACATGCAGCCCTCTGCAGGTTTACACACTCACCTCTCCTGGAGCACCGCACTAAATTTTGCGCATTCTTGTTTGGCTAATCAGAACAGACCCACCACCCCTACAGGCTACAGGTTCTAGAAGTGGTCATGTTTTCATAAAAGGCCTGTACAAAGTCATCTATTCAAAAAGAAGCAGGGTGGCAAGGTTAGAGGGCTCTGACCGTACTCTTAGAACTGGGGTTACTATTCATAACCTTCACTCCATCTCCTGCAGGCTTCGACCTCTAACAGAGGCTCAGGGAGCGAAACCAATAGCTTGTTTTCCACTAACATAACTTGATGGCTCTGACCTCCGGTCACACAGAAAAGGCAGGTTCCAGAAATGCTGCGGGAGTACTGTAGAGACAAACGTTCACTGTTGCACAAAAGAGGGCAGTTGAAGCAGCCACCCTCATGCTGGAGTGTGCCTGGAGGATCCAAGCGCACTCCAGCCTGGAGAATAACAGCTGCTGTGAGCATCTCAAAGAGTTTCACTGAAGCAGACATGGGACACAAGCGCTTCCTCTCCCTGTTGCCAGCATGAGGGGAGGGTGAAAATAGCATCAAGCTGCATCCTCCAAGACTGAAAAGTATATCTGATGTTCTTCAGCACAAATGACAAGAGTGGGTTAAGTGCAGTGCTTCTGTGGGCCATTCAAAATGAGCAAACAACTAGAGTATACTGATATCCACGCTGCCAAAGTTTGCAAAAGCAACATGGTTGTCTTCACAAACAACACCTTGAAATCTGTCCTCAGTGCGCCCCTGTGACTCACAAGAGAGACCTGATGGGAAACTCCCACTGCAGAACAGATGGGAGAACATTTGACCTCCATCACCTCACTGCGCACAAACCGCTTCAGGAGAAGGTGACAGAACAGCAGACTGCCACCAAAACTAGCATGATACAATTGTAGATCACTGACGCGCAAACCTTAACTGTGGAATGCAGCAGGCCTATCTTTCCTCAGAAGCCTGAGGAATGAACAGTGAAGTGATGCACATGAGGTCCTCCCCAATGTCATGCTGTCCAGTGTCACTATAGAAAAAGCAATATAGGGACAGACAGTGTTTCCATCAACCTGTTTTATGTGCATTTTCAATTTGCACATAAAAACATCATTATCTCACTATTATTCACAAGCAAATTTTAACTTCCATGATTTGTCAAACAAAATGCACGATTAAATGCTAATTTTGTGAATTTCTTTGAGACTGTCGACTCTTAATGTTCCACACAAAATCCACAGGGAGCACATGACTTGTAAACTGTCACGTGACTCATGTAAAACACAATGCACAAATACATGTAGAGTGATTTGTATCTTTGACCAATCATTTGAAAATGCCTTGAAAATATTTGGAACATTCGTAAATAAATGGCTCTAATTTACATCTCTTATATTAAAATAAAGCCAAAAACAGACACCTGTTGTATTGTTGATATGCAAACGAGGATGTTCTGACGGTGGATTTGCCCATTTTGGGTTCATTTACAAATGATGATATACGAGTTGTAAATTAGAGGCATTTTTTATGAATGTTGAAATATTTTCAGGTCAGTTGACGTTTATTCAAATGATGGCTTACAGATAGAAACTCTGCATTTATTTGTTAATTTTGTGTGAAACAGCCTCAAAAGAAACCACACAAACAGGTCGAGACTGACAAATATGTTTCCCTTGAAAAATACTAATCTGACGAACGAGAGGCACAGATACTCATAAAAATCACTGTGCATTTATTTGTGCTTTGTGTTTTCCAAGTTACGTAACTTGACATTTGTTTGCTAGTACTAATGAGACAGTTTTAAACCCATTTAACTATTTCTCAATGCACCCAACTTCTAGTATTTACATGACAGTGTAGAGGAAGCCAAGAAACACAAAGAAGAGAGAGAGAAACGAGAGCAGGAAAAAACAAAGAAAAACAGGTACTCATGAGAACAACTGGCCAGCAGCTTTGGGAGATGACCACCAAAAACATAATCTGCAGAGACCAGTGGAAGAGAGGACACCTCCTTGATTATCACCCCCAGGTCAATGTCATAAGATGAGGGCTGGAAAGAGCAAAAGTGTAGATGGAGCATGCATGGGATCCACCCACATACACCATTACACAATGACAGAGGAGGCCATCTTCGTCTTCATCATCGTATTCATCTCATTGGGGGGGGGTTTTTGCAAATAGAGGAAAGTGCCATTAGAGAGAAATAAGCATTTTTAATGAAAAGCACATGCAAGTATCAGCGCTGATGAAGGGGTGACTGGGGAAGCCTGTCGAGGTCAAAGCCTGCGTGATACAGAATCAGGGGTGCAGTGGAAACTTAACACACGTGAGCTCAGTAGTTTACTCACCACCATAGAATCTGAAATAGTGTTTACACAGCTGTTTCTGCAGGAGTTACATGGATATCTTGGATTGCTCGCGTGTCCTCTGCTGGATCTCAGTGTCTTCACACGAGGGCTCACCACCCAGCTGGGGTTCAGCAGAGGTGAAACAAACCGATCCTGATCTGAACCCACTTCATTAGCTGCTGCTGTTTCGGTGAGTCAGACAGAGGGTAGTTAGGGAGGATGGACATCCAGCAGTAACTATTTATAACGTGCTGAATATTGAATTAAACACTATTAAAGTAACTAGCAGTCAGAGCTGATGTGCAGCAATGGTTTTCCTGATCTGTTCAGCTTTTCCCCACCCAGGAGTACAGACCTGGATAGCAGATAATTGCAGTGAGGGGGGTTTCATGTAAAAATCATGGTCTCTGACGTGGGGCCATCGCATATCAATTTTAACTTCAGACGTTTACATTTCTCAGAGAATATATCTACTCGATACAGAATGTTGCATAACACAGATACATGTTTTGTCTGCCCTTTTCTTCTGACGTTAAGTGCAGTGTCATGTTGTTCCCTCAATCTAGATTCAATTAGGCTTCAACAGAGCTGCATTCAGATGATCTTTGTGCTTTTTTTCTGTAACTGGTAATAAAATGAATATACAACCGGAAGAGAAAAGATTAGAAGTGCAAGTTAGTGTGTTATATACTGCTTCAGTCGAACATATAAATTCAGTTTTCAAGTATTAAAAAACATGGTGGGGGCAGATATTTCTGAGTCAGGGCTGGAAGTGAGGCGGAACAATCAGTACAGTGTGTGTTCCATAATAAGGCAGGAAGTTAGCCGAGTGGCTTCAGATACTGGCATTGTTCAAGCTCTGGCACTGCTCCCTCCTCACTGGGGCTTAACAACGACGAGTTTTGGATGAGTGAGGATAATGCAGGTCTTTACTGGTGCTCCTGGAATACAGGAAAGAAAGTGAATTTGGAAAAGGCTGTTTCAGAAGTAGGTTGAGTTTTTCCAAAGAGCTCGTGTCGGCGCAAACAGCAGGCTTGTCTCGTTACGACGGGAGGAATGTTTGCCATTTTCCACTGCCTTGTGTGTTCTTCTCTCTCTCTCCTGACAGGCTACGTTACTCTGGCCAGACATACAGTATCACTGTCTGGGATGCTTCAATGCTTAACTTAATTTGTCTGTGAGCCCTTTTTTTTTTTTTGTCTTGTTCATTCTCTTTGGCATTTGAAAACCTGAAAAAAAGTAAAATCGTGGTTGACTGGAGGTTTTTTTTCACAGAATGTTTAGAACAAAATGTGTTATGCAAGGTCTTCTCCATTTTGATGTTAATCGTCTGCTGCACCTTTGCTAAAACGTTTGCTGTCAGTGTGGTACTGTTGTGATTTGCAAAATCAGATAACTAAAGGAGCACATTAAGATGTTTGGAGCTGTCGGTGCACGCTGTTTGAAGTGTTTTGGGGGAACTGAAGTTGATGGTTATACAAGCAGACATGCCTTACCATTTTTAAAAGACTAAAATGGATTGCTTATTTGGCTTTTGTTACACATTCTTGTATACAGAAAATAATACAAAGGTAATAATAATAAACATTTTATTAAAAAAAATAACTGTTTACTGTAGTTTTCTTTCTTGTGTCTCCATGAATCATTGCTCTCCTGTGAAAAAGCATCTACATCGTTCAGGATGTAGCTCAGATCTCTCTCTCTCTTTACGATGCTTTCAAGGTTTCATCCTACCTTCTGCAGAGGCTGTAAAGTGAGGGAGGCCAAACTAGATGTAAAGATAACCACTTATGAATAAGGGAAACAGGTTAGTTTCTGGATAAAGATCTAAACTTGTAACCACAATCAATATTGAGGGTTTTGTAGAACATAACTTTGAGCAGAAATTCTCTTACCTGAAGTTACAGCTAAAAGCCTCATTGTGAGCTTCTGGAAAAACAGAGGCAATGGCATGTAGACCCATTGCAGACCAGCACCTTACACCTGGGGAACAAAAATTAGAGAGAGACTTTTATGGCATTTAGTCTTCTAAGAAAGGATTCTTATCTGGAAAGACACCATGCTGTTTTAACATCACTAGTCCTAATATATTTAGTGCTTCATTATTAAGCTCAGAAAAGATTCTTTCCTTCAATATGTTTTAAAAGGTTTTACATTAACTATGTCTGCCCATGTCAATGGGGGGGCTGAATGTGGTGAAGAGCCAATCTGGTTTTTAGAGGGTCTGAGTTAATGCGTTTGAGACGTAAAAGAACAAGCACTCCCTCAACGCATTGCCTTTTCTCACAGCAGATATTTTGACTCGTCGTAGGAAAAGTGTTACTAATAACATTAACAATGTAGCTGTTCTATTCAAGTGTGTCAGTGCAGCAGTGAGCCAGCCTGCACAACGCTCGCACCCTGAAACTGAAGCAGCTAAATGGAATTCAGCTATCAGTCATTTCTTTTATTTTCTACGCCAGACGTAAACTTGGAGGGCATCGTGCGTCAGGTCGTGTGTGTTTCTGAAAACCCTTCTTTTATTGACTGCTCTCTTTCTATCGCCACTGACTGCCGACCCCTCTTAACAGCTGGAGGGGGGGCAGCAAAATATCAACAACAGCTTCGGTTTGGAATCTCATTTCTGTTCGGAGCGACAGATGTGGCGGTCATGTCAGGCTTTGGAGAATTCTTTTTTAGTGTTTTCACTTTTAAGTTGACATTTTCCATCATTGGCGTTTTGGAAGCTGCATATTCTCTCCTCTTCATTCCACTACTCTCATGCAGGTACGCTGGACACACAGCCTGCAGGGCACTGCTGAGGGGGAGTCAGAGGGGCCACAGCCACCCTGATATGATTGCTGCCCCCCTCCCCCACAAGCAGCATATCCCGACCTCATCTACCTGCTGCGTGCTACACTCAGATTTCCCGTGTCCACTGCTTTGAAGCATTTCTTGGGGCGCCACTGACAGCCTGCCCTGCCCTCCCAGTTCCTCACACACATGCCCCCAGAACTGTCTGCAGGAGATCCACTGAGTGCACTCCTCCTGCTGCGACATGTCAAAAGGTCTTCAGTGGAAAAAGCTCTGTCACTTAACATGGAGATAAATGGTTTTCATGGTCACATAAAGTGGCTCTGAGGAACCCCTAAAAGTGAACTGAAGTGTAATGTAATGTAAAGCTGCATGTCTGACATTTCATAATCACTCAGCAATTAACAGCGTTACACAACTACTCAAGCTCACATTTGGCTGGCATTTTCTCAACAATGTCGACGCACTCTGTTCTTTGTGTTGGGGTATTCAGGAGAAAAGAAAAATATTATTGAATTTACATTGAAAGTAAAGTAAACTGCTCGGTGAAGGAGGTGAAATGTATTCAATTAAAGATAATTAAATAAAGATAACCTGAGATGGTTGGTTGTGTGAAAATATGAACACATAACAGACTATTGGAGGCGAGGCACCACATTGCAGACTCATTCTCTCCACTAAAAACAGCTGATTACAGTGGAGGTCCCGTTTTAGTGCTAATGCATTTCAGACAGCGTGGTGAGAAGTTGAGCTAATACAGTTCCAGGCGAAATTACAGGCCGCTGCTTATGAAATGGATCCCCTTTCTTAAGAATTATTATGGCATGAAAACTGATGAACTGCAATGAACCCTAATAGAAGAAGCAGCGTCTTTTATGTCTCGTCTTTGAGCTAATTTGCATCATTTTAATACAAATCCTCAATCTTTCTCACCTACTTTATTTCTGTCATTTTTGTTCTCTCCTCGACGCAGAGCAAATTTCTTTTACAAATTACTTTCAGCTTTATGAATAAAAAAATAATTAGTGGTGATATATTCTCAGACTTAATGTGACGCTTTATATCAAATATACTGGCTGTAAATATAAATATTGTATATATATATATTTTTCAACTCTGCTTTGAAAACTTTTCTAGCATCTTTGTCCATCATTATATTCTAACATGCATCTGTCACAGTGTTTGCAGCAGATTACAGGACCTGGATTTTAGAAATGTAATGAATGCAAATGCTCAGTGCGCAAAAAGTGAGGACGTCCCCTCCCCCACCAACAGATTAAGTGAAAGTGAAGGAGTAAGAGGCAAGAAACAGGTAGTGTCGAGCACAGCTGAGATTAATGTGCTACCTGTTATCTATCAGCCGTCAAACCTGGTTCAGTGTCACGTTTGTTAGTCAGGGGAGGCAGCGCGACATCTGGCAGACAGAGAAGACAGGGACAAAAAAAGATTACCGCATTGCCACATTCAATACCTCTTAGTAGCTCCCCCAAACATCCATTTATTCATTTTCACATGACAACAGCAAGGGGGACAAGACGAAACGGCTTCACATCTGAACCAGAATTATTCATTATATTCTTCCTTTCTGTCTGTACAATTATTTATGTGCTTCAATTATGGAAAAGCAGTGTGAAAGCGCCAAACTCCAGACAAAATACAAAAACTTTATGGATTTCAAAGATGGAGCTGAGTTTTTCCTGCAGAATCCACTTGATAATTTTGGATTGCTTTTGGCAAAAACCCTCCGTGACTGCGAAGAGAATTAATTCTGCTTCACTGTAGTGCTGGAGGAATACAGTACGAGTGCTGTAACACCATCTGATTTGCTGGCGTAGTTTTAAAAAAAATAATAATTGAAACCATTTGTTCTGCGCTTTATCTTTGCATTCAGACTATTTGAATAACTCTATCATAACTGGACGGTTTTAGATTTCTATTAATTTTTGTGATTAGTATTTTCTGTTGCTGTTTCAGCAAACGGCTGCTAAAGCTTGCAGGCTGTAATGTTGCCAGCAGCCAGCAGAGATGATACGGAGGAAGCGTGTCTATGTTTCCAGGGCCCTATGAGCTCCAGTTTAATATGCTGTTAACCCTCCTATTGAGATCAGGTCACAGTTGACCCAGTTCAAGTTCAAATATTTCTTAATTTTTATCCAGGTTTTAAAGACTTCAGAACAGCTATAACAACAGAATAAAACCAATGGTTATCATTTGATCATGTACATGAATAAAAGCTAAATATTACACTTGCATCCCTCATGCAAACTACAGTTCCACTGGTGGTGAAGACGGGGAGGTGTTCAAGGTGTTAATTTGCCTGCCAGAATTATATTTGTGCTATTGTGGATGAGCCTATAAAAACAGTATTTAGACCATCGTGTGGGGAGATAAAAATTTGCAGAAAATATACTCAAGCAGTCACATTAATACAGAGAATGTGAGTAAAAGTTTTTGGTGGCCCCTGAGAATTAGCTTAGCTTAACATAAAAACTTGGGGAAACGGGGGTGTATCTCCTGTCCTGTCCTGTGAGGTTGCCAGGCAATACAACGTGTTAATTAGTGAGCTTCTGAAGTGCTGAACAGCAGATTTCTCTTCGGACAGAGCCAAGCCAGCTGTTTCCAGTATGTATCCTAAACTAAAGCTAACAGGCTGCTGGCTGTAGCTTCATACTCAGCGTACTGTAACAACCAGCTTCCTGGAAGAATTAAGAGTAGTCACAACAGTTAGAGAGCTCCTGGTCTGTTTATTAAGACCTGGAGAGACGAGGGGATGATTTGGGCTCCTTTAAAGCTGACAGCAACAAGGGAAAGTTCACACAAGGAAATTATTGTGATGATTGTCCACAAGGTTGGTCCAGCTCAAAAACGTCTTCCTTCTAGAGTCTGTATAGTCAAAGTAAATGGTCAGTGAAAAATGCAAAGCAAAACCCCTCAAAAGAATCAAACTCACCGGACGTGGAGTTGGGAAATGCTCACCTGGGCTTGAGTTCATTTCCGGCCCTTAAATCTCACAGAATTCCTCTTCGCTTCACTTCATGTCCCACCATTAAAAAAAGAGCTGAATGTCTTTTCCCGTCTCGATCACGGGCAGCCAGCATCCTGCACAACCCCTCTGTCAACCTCTAAAACAATTTACTGTTTCCCCTCCAAACATTTCTCCTTCCTTTGCTCGTTAGGCCACGCCCCCTCACACCTGTGATCCAGGAGTAGCTGACAACCTGCGTTAGCTAGACTAAACTGCACACGGCAAACAAGGCTGCAGGGTTGTTTTTAGTATGAAACCATTTCATTTGCACACATACACACTTCCCCTCACTCCTGTAGCTGTGGTGTCAATCCTGAGTGTACTGAATTTTGTTTTATTGGTCATCGTCTCATTAAAGAGAGAAAGCTGTCGGTTAAAAACTAATGTTGTTTTCCTTTCACTAATTTTTAAAGACCTTTTTTACTGCACCCACGCAGCTGCAGTAGTTTAATTAAATAACCGTAATGTATGAGCGAAAGAGCTTTTCAGACACAAGGCTTGGACACAACAGGAACACTTAAATAATACATTTAAATCCTAAATAATAATTAAATGTAATACAACATACGTTTATGAAGTCCTGCATCAAATAGACTGTCTAACAAAACAAATCTGACAGAGTGATGCCTTTTAATTGTCCTTCAAATCTGAGCGTTGCCTCTGAAAGTAGGGTGGTGACTGTAAATATTACGGTCTGAGGACATTGTTAATGGATTCTCTGATGACACATTTCATCCAAGCTCTGATTGTAATTGCTTTTTACATGACAAGTAATAGTGCGAGGGCTTTAGAGACGGCGAAAAATCCCTTGAAAATAGAGACCTATGAAATTAAACCTCGGTTTTCAATTTTCGCTCCCACAAGATTCGAGCAATTAAATGGATTTAACCCAGCGCTGTATAATAAGACATAAATAAGTTTCAAAGTGAATCTCAAGTATCGCATTTTCTCCTGGACTCCTCATTAAAACATTAAAACCTTTTGTTTTTTTTAAAGAAAGGTTGGACTTCTAACAAGCAAGACGAGATGCTGCTCTCTCCACCCACTCTCTGTGTGGTTATGCTTCACCTCAAAACCAATAAAGCAGCTTCAGCACGCCAACACACACTCACCTGGTTCCTGAGGTGTTGATTCGACCTCGGTCAGCGGTGTTTATTGTCTTTGATGGCTTTATTTGATGCCTGTAATTCAGAGTTATATGAATAATTGAAATAACTAAAATAATGAGTTTATAATATATTTCTTGTGCTGCTTTGTAGCACTAATGAAAACAGCCTTTGTGAATATTTTCCATCTAACTGCAGCAGAAAAAGTCAAAAGTCAACTCCCTAACCCCTTCGCAATCATGTTACTTTTACAAATTCTATTTTCATACATTAGAGGTTTTCCAATAAATTCTCCCTCTTTCTCTCTCTGCTGTCTTTCTCTCTCTGGATTTAGGATAAAGACTGAATTACACAGCAGAACAGTCCTGGATAGCAGAGGCAGAGATTACCTCCCTGATCTTTCTACAGACAAGAAATAGTTCAGTGCAAAACCCTCCCTGAGGGCCTCGCCACCTCAGTACTGACAGCCCGCGTATTAGCATGTATCAGGGAAGAGAAAGGACGCGTTTTTATCCCTTTTGACCCACCGCTTGACTTGAGAAAGAGAGGAATCTAGGGAGCCCGTGCAGTGGATATTAGGCCTGTCACCACGCTGATCTGTTCGCTGGGGGGACAAAAAAGGAAGAAAAAGACAAAAGGTTTTGCATAGTGCCATGTCGGAGCCATATGGCTCCAGTGCCAACAGATACAGCACACAGCTTCTTTTTTCAACTGACAAGAGGAAAGCAAAAGGAATCAGCTCCCAAAGCAGCCCAGATTTGCAGCTCTGAAAACATTTGCAGGCAGTGTTCAGCCTTTTGTGATCTGCTCATGAATAAACCAAAAATACCAAAATACAGACCTGCAGAACTGATTGTTATGAAAGCTTAACTTGCTAATAATCGCCTCTAACAACAATTAATGCCGATTCCGTCGCTGTAAACAGACCATGTGACATTTTCAAACAACATTACAATCAGAGCTGAAATGATTAGCTTATTAATTCATTTGTTCATTGGTTTTGAACGGATGAACAGTGATTTCACTATTTTTGACATTTTATTGACTAAATGATTAATGGAGAAAACGATGCCTAGCTGCCAAAACCACAATTGAAATTGCAGTAAAATGAGTTGATATTGATGACTTGATTTGCGTTTTCATCACTCTTGACAATATATTAACATTTGATGTCATGCAATCCAAGTCTCCTATGAGTCATGATGAGTCACTTCAAAGAGGATTTATTGGAAGCCTGTTTTCAGCTCCAGTGAGCACAACCACACAAATATCACTCGAATCTCTAAATGGTCCATAATTTCATCCAAGTTCCTGGTAGTTTGGTTCAAAGAAGAAATTAAAAAAAAAACATTCCGGTCTTATTGCTGATTGATAGAATAACTGGCTAATGACGGATCAGCCTGAGGGGGGCGTAGCTCCTCCCTCATCCCAAGTGTTTCTGCTGTTTTCCCTCCCTGGTGTGTCCTGTTTCTCTCTCTCTGTTTGTGTGCATCTGTGTCAGTCAAGGTGTGGTGACCCAGTTTCCTACTCCTGCCTACTCACCTGCACACCTGCTGCCAGCCCACTTGTGAACTCCACCTGTAGCCTGCTGTATGTAAAGCCCAGTCCTCCTCTCTGCTCATCGCCAGATCACTCTGTGGTCCTGTTCTTGTCTTTCAGCCTGCCTGGTCCTCTTTTACCTGTGCTTCAAACACCGGGTTTGACTGACAGGGAGGCCCATTAGACTGACATCAAGGTGTAAAATGTAAACATATGAGATGTGAAAACGTTTCCTGGCAGGGTTATTCCTGTAGTGT
Organism: Chelmon rostratus; assembly: GCF_017976325.1. Taxonomy (NCBI): domain Eukaryota; kingdom Metazoa; phylum Chordata; class Actinopteri; order Chaetodontiformes; family Chaetodontidae; genus Chelmon; species Chelmon rostratus. The sequence continues at coordinate 12,424,165 of NC_055658.1, read as the reverse complement.
GTGATTTAAAACTGACGTCTTGCTTCCCTCCGTTGGCTTCCTGCAAAATTCAGAATGAACTACAAGATCCTGTTGATTACTTTTAAGGCTCCACATGACCGCCCCCACAGCGATGTTTCTGAACTCCTCGTCCTATATTCCTCTCCTCAACCGCTCCGATCCTCTTATCTCAGCCTTTATCTATCCCCTGCTCCAACTGCAAAGCAAAAGGTGATGGTGCCCCATTTTTTTGTCGACCCAACCCTCTGAAATCACCTACCCCGTCTATCAGATGCTGAATCTTTGGACTGTTTCAAGTGGCTTCTCAAAGCCTAGCCTCCTCATAGATCTCCATTCTGGCCTTTGTTTTTGTTGTCTGGTCTGTCTCTCTTTGTGCTGTGTTTTATATTGTGTTTTCATGCATGTGAAGCACTTTGTAGCTGTGTGTTTTAAAAAGCTGTATAGATAAAGCTTTACTTTATTTCCTTTTCTGCTCCAAACTCCAAAAGTCTGTGGCATTTGCTGCCATTTCTTCTTCCTGACTTGATGTCTTCACGCAGTGCTCCATTAAGAAGAATGATACGCGCCAGCTGCACAATGTCAAACAGAAAAACATCATCTACTCTTCCGCTCGCACCTGTCTCCTACAAATTTTCGGATCATGTTTTCCTCTGACTCAGCAGTCAGTTGATGTAACCTGTTTATCTTCAGGTGTACTTAATGCACTGCATAATCTGTATTCATAATCCTCAACGTGAGTTTCTCTCTGTGTGCGCTGATGTTTTTGTGAGCACTCTGCGCTCATTTGCACCTTTCTTAACACGTTCACAGTATCATCGCTTGTAGCTAAAATTATCTGAGCCTTTCGAGGGTCTGTCACAGTGCCATTTCTTATCAGGTTTGCCTTTGTGTGCAGTGCCGAAGTCATGCTGAAAGTGCCATCCAAGACCCTGATCTACTAAATGTCTCACCAGTATAAGCTTCACCACCTAATTAAGAAGCATGAATAATGTATGGGCTCGTGTCACAAATGGAACTGGCAGTACATTCACCGTGGATGCAGCGAGAGGATGTGTCAGACCTCAGTCAGGAGCTGGTGTTAAGCGGGACACCCACCTTGCACCAGAGAACTATGGGAAAAGAAAGTGGGTGGGAGTTTGCAGATGAGGTGGCGGTGCGCGACGGAGGAGAAATATTAGGGAGGAGGTTTAAGCATGACTTGTGTGATATGAAAATTTCGAAGGTCTGGCAAATGGGTCAGTGGCCATGGGGATGGTCTTAGCAGCGGCAGCCATGCTTGTGGGAGCTATGATAAGTAGGTCAGTAAATAAAGTGGAACTCTTCTCCCAAAACATCATTGAAGGTGATGATGATAAAGATGCTGTGAGAATAAAATGTCACGATTGTGATCAACACAGCAGCAAAGCAGCATTTAGAGACTGTCTGGAGCTGTTTTAATAACTATAATCAATTAATGCACCGATTTTGAGTTTTTAGCAGCAAGGTGTCAACAAAGGGAGGATTAATTAAATCTTTTCCTCCCTCCTTAGACAGAAAATGACTTTTCACATTTCAAGGATTAGCGATGGCGCGTCTTATTGTCTCACCGTGTGCCGCACACTCTGAAATACTGCATTGTGTGGCCAACTGACCTACAAGAGATTAATACGATCAACGTGAAGAGGACGACCATCTTCTCTCCAGGCTTTAGGCACATCAGAACGAAATCTGTTTGCTTTTGTCACAACCTCTACGTTCTGAAAACCGTAAAAGGTGAGAGATATTTATTCTATTACATTTTCTCAGAATGGCAAATAACCGTTTTTAGTTCACTGAAAAAGCACAAACTTATTTTTTGTGTATTTTTGGTGGGTTTCCACTCATTTGAGATCTGATACTAATTTAATGTATTTTGATTTCTTCCATTCTGTCATCTGCTGCTGTTTCTCACCCTCTGACTGTCCTCATTTTTTTTTTTTTTTAACCAGACAGCAGCTTCACTTGACACCACAGCAGTACATCAAATAACATTTTATAAATGTTAGACTCCTGCACACATTTCAAGCTTATTTATGGTCACTTATCCTCACACCTGATCCCGGTTCTCAGCTCATAGAGAATAAAACCAGCATTCATGGCTCACGTCCCAGCAAGTCTGCCAATTTTAGATTTCAGGTTGAACTGCCAGACACGAATGTCTCATACTGTTGCAGCTGACTTAAATTAAACTGATTTGGAATATAAGCTCTTTACATATTTGTTATATACAGCCCTGATTTAAGGGCTGTGAAAACAAAAAGGGAGGCTTGAAAATGATGGTAAAACACTGTGAAACTAAAGTTCAGCTTAGTAGGAGCGAGGATAAAAGTCAGAGCGATGAAAAAAGAGGATGAGTGCAGAGGAAAGTCAGGGAGGAGAGGGATGAGAGGATTTATTGTGAAACCTGTGCTGTTGTCCTGTCTGATGATCTGGAAGCAGTGGGTGGGTAGACAGCGGGAAAACACTATATTGATGGGACTGTTTACTCCATTCTCAGAGAAAAAAAAGGCTTGAACACAGAAAACGAGGGAGTGAGAAGGCACAGGCTGCTCTCTCCAAGTGGTGGCAGGTGTGTGTCTATGTGTGTCCCGTCGGGCCGTGTCTTCATCTCACATTAAGGTATGAAAACACGCATAAAGAAATGTAAGAAGTACCTATAGGACAGCAGGGCGGCTCAGTTTGGTGCTTGTGGATGCTGACTGTTCTCTTTCGGTCTGAGAATGAGAAATGAAATAAATTAATAATAGAAATGATAGAGCGCACTCATGAATAAATGCAGGTTCTTAACCTTACCGTTGGATCCAAGCTGTGTTCGGTAAAATATATCTGTGATTTCCCGTAATATCTCTACATTTATACACTGAACAGGTCAACAGGAGGACTTGACCTGAGCTGCACCTGTTGGCAGCAGTCCTGCTGATCCCAACTACAGTAATTCTATTTGTATATCTGCTCACCTGCGCATGGTAGAAAGGTGCGTGTGCGGCGTTGGTATAGGAGGGATTTAGCCAAAAAAGTGCACACAATGCAACACAGAGCTCAGACCTGTGAGTCTGAACGCTGGGATGGACTTTGACCTGGGGACACACAGCAAGCACAAGCTATTGCTGAAAGAAGTGATGAAACACATTGAATTAATATAAATGCATTTGCTATTTCTACATTGTAGAATAGAACAGTTGACAGTCAGGTCCGTGCCTCTCAGTTAAGAACAATGGTGCTTTAGGCTAAATGCTAACATCTGCTTAACAGGCGTAATGTTTACCATGTTCACTGCTTAGCTTGTTAGCGTGCTCATATTTGCTGATTACCAGAGTTACTAGGATGTATCCTCTGGGGACCGTAATGTTTGTACAGAATATCACAACCTTCTATCAGATAACTGTTCAGATATTTCAGTGTGGATGTAAAATGATGGCGATGTTGGCGATGGCGAAGTTAATGGCCTAGTAGCTGTAGGATGCAACTAGTTAATGGTGAATATGTTACCATAAATTATTATAATTTACTGTTAATACTACTGAGACATTACAAAATACAATAATCCTGTCTGGCCAATACAACTTGTTCAGTAATAAGCCTTCCACAGTTAAAAAATGACCTCACTCGTATTTCACAACAGTTTATCTCCTTGACTCTTTGAAGGCGTGTTGTTCTGCATGCTGAGTTAAGCTTCTGAAAACACTGACTTGACCATCAACAACTTTAAGCACGACACAAAGCTTTGTGTGCGTCTGCACCGCGATGATTAAAGCTCCCGTCTGCGTTGAGGCTAAACGTTAGCCGTTGTCAAGGTCACAGTAATAATTCTGAGTGAAACAGAAACCTCGACGGGAATATGAAATTAATCTCTGTATACATTTAAGCAGTGCTCAGCACTATTCTCCTTAGAAGGTCCCAGGAGCCCGTCTTCAGTATGCAGAGATAAAAGACTCCAAAGACAACGGTTCATACCATCAGGGGCTTTACCTCTGAGTCATTCTGAAGACACCAAAGTGCATTGTAATTGGACTCCCTCCTACACAGAGACACTACTGCAGTGCACTGCTTTTTTAAACATACCTGACTTCCCCTCTTTTAAAATGCAGGAGTTCATTAATATCACCATTCATTTCTTGGTCTCTGTGTGGGAAGTGAACACTGTCCTATTACTGTGCAGGTTTCTCAACCCCCAATTACCAGTAATGAAAAATGCCAATGGCAGAGTTTCTACAAAGAATGGCTTGCACTCTGAGCACCCGCCCAGAATTAAACATTAAATTGTTTTGATTTGCTCGTGCAGTTTGATGTCAATCATTCTTGATAAACACTTAAGCATTTCATAGCATATCATCCTGCGCTGAAATTAGTCGGCCTTTTAAACAGAGTTTTCACAGGCATTTGGAGAGCTAAATCGTGCACAATCAATAGAAAGAGTACAATGACTTTCTGATGCTACTGAAATATGGATTTGTATTTCCCTTCCGTTCTTCATAGGGCCATTATAACGCATGTGCAACGACCCACTGGTTCCACTGTATACAGGATGGTCTTTCTTCAGTGCTTCAACACATGCAGGAAAAGCAACACACATAAAACCAAATGCTACCTTGTGATTTGTATACAGTCACTGAATGTTAACATGTGCGGAAGAAAGCATGAACACCATCTAAAATCAAAAATATAACTGAATCCTATCTTTTTATTTTTTTACTATCTATTAAAGAGCCTGTAGATAGATGGACCGCTTCTTGATATTGCCTGTTACTGAAATTAACCCGGCAGCATCGCAGCATTAAGCTCTCAGTGGCTGAACTGGATGCAGGTAAGCAGAGAACAAGTTGGGACACTGGCTCTACGCTGGCTGCGATGGCAGAGCTGAGCTGTCAATCAAGGATCTTAATGCTTGGTCCTTGTTGCAACTCTCACCTGTAGCCACACCGGACCAAAGGGCGAGACCACAGATTCAAGGTGTGGAGACACCTCGTGGCAGAATGAGAAGCTCGAGAGCCGAAAACCACCAAAACTACAGGGTGAAGTTTCGAGCGTCATGTAGTTCCTTAAATCAGCATTAAAAGAAGCTTTCGAAACGATGCCAGGAATTATTGTATTATCTTTATTTTTCATTCATTTATTAAAAAATTAGCAACATGTCATCTAATATATATTAAGGAAGAGGCAGAAAAGAAATATACACCACTCTCTGATTAATTATGCTACTTTTTGTCTTTTGTCATGAAATTTCAGTTACAGCGAGAACTCAGAAGAAGAAATCATTTTAAAGCTGCAAGAAAACATGAAACCCTGGATTACATCTCCCAGCAGGCCTGGGGAACACTTGAGGATCCCCTAGAAAGACTTGAGGGGGCGTTATTTAAAAAAGGACGAACGGGCTGCTCCGCCTGCCACTTGCAGTCATTGTGAGCCTAACCAGCAGCAACTGAGACAAACAGGATGGATGTTTGTATGACTGCACTGAACAGAAATCAAGCAGAGACTGATACAAGCATGTTTGATGAACGACTCAGCAAAACAACTGCTGAAATCTGGGCACCATAGTGACATCACTGAAAATGTAAAACAAACACAAGCAAAAAGAAAATCAAGGCTGTAAACAGGCCAATGTCAAGTTGAACCAGGAACTATTCACAATGGACAGTTTGGATAATGATTTTACTGTCACCTTCATTCTCTCTTCCATTTTCTCTTTTGCCAACCTCAGGTGTTTGTTTACAACCTGTCCGATCGTTTGACTGCTTGTGTTTGTCAGACCTATTTTCAGCCGTGTTGTCGAGCTCTCAGCAGTTACTTTGGTGAATACAATGTTATAACAGACGACCCAAGCTGAGCAGTACTTTTCCTTTGAAGACCATTACTCGGCTATATCGTAAACGGGGTCTCTACCTCAGTGTGTTTCCGAGTTGAAATAAAGGTTGAATGAATTTAAAACAAATCTTGCAGAAAAAGGGGCCCTTTCCCCCTCCTCTGGATAACAGTGTCAATTTGCAGTGATAATAATCACATAAGACATCAAACTGAACTTTTTCCTTTAAGTAAAGGAGGACCGGTATGACCTGACATCCACAGTATATTTAGCCTCAAGCTACCTTTGGCTCTGTGCCTGCTGCCTGTAATCTAGTTAAGAGACTGAACTCTGTTCTTTAACAGTGTCATTAACACAGTTGTTCCAGCGACAATAGCGCTGACTTTGATGGTGCCAACCTGCGATAATTGGTTTGGGGGACCAGTCGTGACTTGTTAGGTGGCTTAACAACTGTATTAAAGCTACTACGATGTGACTATTGTCGTTTGGGAACGTCACCTCAAAAAGCCTCATACGCAGACATTAAATTTAAAGCACAGTAAGAAATGATGAGTATAATTAATCTCAAAGTTATCATTTCTAAACCTTGAGACTGGAGTTGGAAAAGCTCCAAGCTACTCAGGTGGCTCAGATACTCAAACAGCCTTGACTTTACATCATGATAAAAGTCTAACCTGGTACATTAAAGGTGAGGATGACTAATGGCGAGAACTTGCTATGCCTGCTTTAGGACAACTGCGGCGAGAGGAAGGTCACAGGATTTTAAAATATGATCATATAGGATCAATCGAGCACCTGAGGAGACTGTACTTCTATTTTCTGGAAAATAAAAAGCTGTTTCAAGCCCTAATTGAATGTTTCAGTTATGTTTTTTACACTGTCATCTATTTACAGTAGGAGCTTTAATGTGTTCCTGTTTATTTCTGTGGTGTGTATGTATATATGTAATAGTGAAATTGGGTTAAGAAGAGTATCATTTTAGCTTCTGCGGCAACTCAAGAGAATATTTTTTTCCAGCTTTACAAGTAGCTCCCCAGCACACAAGAGCCAAAGAACCAATTTTCAGCACCGCTGAGTACTTTTCTCTCCCATTCATTGACCAGACATGCATGGCATATGTGAAACAAATCATTTTTTTCTCTGCACAGAAACCTGCCAGTAACACGCCGGCAGCATGCAGTCAGGTCACAGGTAGAAGCAGCTGGATTCTTCCTCACCGGTGGCTCCAGGAGCTATCAGCTCCCATCCAGGCTTGTGTGAAGGCAGAGGAGGATTGAGTTTGAAAGATGATAATAGATTCCTGAGGAAACTAATCTATTTCTAAAGAAGAAAGGAGTATGAATTCTCCCACCACCACCCCCTCCTTTCACCATTTCTCTCAGCAGTAGCATTACAGGTCAATTTTGCAATGAAATTTACAAATTAAATGGACTCTAGACAGCATGGCAGCTTTTTAAAGTGAATCAAAGCAGATGCCTCAAATTCTTTTTTTGTTCCTGTTAGCAGAATGTATCAGAACATACAGCACATATCAGAGACCTTACTGTAGGCTTTCTACAATTATCTGAAGCACCTTTGTATACAAAAAAAATGTAAAAGCATAGGTTTATACACAAAAGGGATTCTTCAGATGGTATAAGAATAACAGACCATTTTAATCGGGGCTTGTACAAACATGCAACTGCATTGAACTGTGGAGAACGTGATTTCAAATCCAACATCAAAAGTAGCCTTCCACTTGACTACTTTCACTGCAGTTGTAAAACCCCACTTAAAAGTAGTGCAATCTGTTCTGTTTAGAGTGAATTACAGTGTGATATGCAGAAGCAAACGAATGCTTATATACATCTACAGATCATATATATTATGTGCAGAAATACAATTAAATTAATACCAATTTTTTTCAACATATGCTGTATTTAGTTTTTGACATTGGCTGTTATAAATAAGTCATTATTAGTGTTAAGGATTTCCAGGTAAGTGATAGAAAATAATTAATATTTGCAAAGCTGAACCAAATGCTGTCTAACATGTAAGCCACAGTGTCTTGTGATTTCCACACAACATAAGTGTTCACGCCTACCGTGTCCTGCACCGTGTGGAAGTGGTGCTCCGTTACATACATGGAGCTGGTTATGTCCACTGGCCGTTTCATTCGTGGATTAATAAGCTTGAAATCAAGTCCTGAAAGTTTCATGCTGCAAAAAGGCAGCTGTTACAAGGCCAGGAGCATGTGTAAACAAGGCATTATCAAGACCCAGATGGCTCCTGTCAGTCCAAGGCTCCTGGATCTGTCCTGCATTTCTGAATCCTCGGCAGGTGGATAATGACGATGGTGATGATGATGTTTATGATCACCGGCCACATCTGGACTCACTGATGAGAGAGCATAAACCAAAAGGTCAGTGAGAAGGACACTCATGACTAATATAACATCTTCGAGGCGGTATTACTGTTTGCCATGTTAATTTGAAGGGCAAGGCTGATTTATTCCTCTTGCCAACAAATCCCATGAAAACACCAAAACCAATATTGTGATAGTCAGTCCCTCAATGCTTTGACTTCCCATTTGATCCTAATGATGATGTGAACCATCAAATATGTGTCAGAAATAAATTGTTTCACTTTTAAAGTAGGTTAACAAATTTCCTACAGCAGCTGGGCATTGCAATTTTTAACCAAACTTGCTTAAAGATGAGCAAATAGTGCATTTGTTGGGGACTATTTTCAGCAGTGGATTAATACACACTTGGCATTCTGATCTGATGTCTTTTGGTAGTTTTTGTACCATAGTTGGACCATGTGTTTGGTCTGTTCATGGAAATTTGTTGTTTACGATAGAAGGATACGGAATACAAACCATGTACAGATTGCTAAAGCTAATTTTAACTCGCAATTTACAAACCAGGCATCGTTGCATTCCAAGCGCCTCAAAGATTTACACCATTAAACATTCTGAACTAACTCGTATGTATTTGGGTTTGAAGTATTTTCTCACAATTGTAACTGTAGCTGTAATATCTGCAACACATCAGTGCTCCCACTAAGCCATTAAGGGAGTTTGTCAGCTTTCCACCACCCTATTTATAGTGAGCTGATGCAACTACAGAGCACCTACAGCCTCCATCCCATCCCCCGGAGGTGCATTAGAGAGCATCTTGGGTGCTTCTTTGTGCCGAGAGCCATCAGAGTGTGCCGAGGTGTTGAACGCATTTACATTACAAACTATAAAGTTAAAAATAATCAACATATGAATTTCTTTGCAGGAACTATATTTCTTTTTATTTCTGTATATATTCCAGTTTGAACAGCCACTGAGATTGCACTTCTGAAAGAGACTGATATCCTTGCTTGTGGTTCACATTCAGGAAAATGTGACATTTAATGGTTAAGACCATGACAGCTGGAAACTGATAAAGACAGAAAAGATAGTAGAAGAGAGAGAGACAAGTATAACATGCACAAAGGTCCTCGACCTGAATCAAACTAGGTGATGTTGCAGTTACATGCTATGCCTCTTAACCACTAGGCTGCTAGGGTAACCCTCTCCATATTATACATATAGAAGGTTTATTTTTTAGTCTAATTCACAGTGAGGAAACTCAACCTGTTGTTATAAAATATCCTTCTGCCATCTACTGACTCTTCTTTTTGTTTCTGTGTTTAACAGTTTTAAATAATTTATTTGAAATGTAATGCTATTCAAATATGACCAACTGGCTTCAGTGTGATGCATATAAGTAGAATAGTTATATCACTATTGATGCCACATACTCTATCTTTTTAAATAAGAATTTAAGAATGCATATGACAGTTGTCTTGAAGATTCATGACACCCCTAGAAAACACCAAACACAGACCTCCTTCACGCAGATGATGTGCTGCTTTATATCAGCATTGCACCGAATGATCCAGACTGGTTTTTATACAAAAGTGCCTGATGTACATTCAAACTAAATGTACATGACAGAAATCAAACCTTCTACTAAGAACTTGAAAGGCTTTCAGGAACAGTTCTGTCAAATCAGCCCACTCTTAAAGACTGAGTTGGAAAAGCTCTTCTGACTACATAGATTACGGTTCTGACTGTAGCAAGATTACACTTTTACACTCATTCCAAATTTGTCGGTAGAGTTTCGTTATCAGGGCTCCAAAATGAGGGAATGAGCTTCCTGGAGAGCTAAAACAATACAGCTATTTTAGAAACATACAGTATAGGTTTCATTGTTTATGTAGATACCCAAATGGTGTGTGTATCTTCATATTCTATTCCATCTGCAGTATGCATTTGCTGATTGCTCTTTACAAATTAGAAATTCAAACATTTGCTTTTCCTAATGTATGTATGACTTCGCTGATGATGGTGCTGCTGTGACTGTTTGATTTCTTGCTTCCTTGCTTTGTTTCCCAATTTCATTTAAACAAATATGCTAAAGTGATATAATTCTCATTTAGATTATGCAGAAATCAAAGTGTGCTATTCTTTATTACCATGTTTGTGCTTATAGGTGAATGCTCTGTATCTGGATTACATACTGTTTGTTAGCATAGCAAGCACCACTGATTCATTAGCTGCCAGATGTTTCACCTGTGTGCAGTGAGGAGCACCAACGTAAAGACTACATTTAACTAGAACAAAAAGCATTAACAACGGACCTCGAACTTTCACAACATATACCACAAATCGCCTGGACGCGAACTCGAACACCCCCAATTGTCTACACCTTTGAAAATTGCACCTTAACAGCATCGGATATCAATTCAGACAATTGCACCACACCAGCTGTCAACATCCATCTGTTCACATCTCTTTGGAGGCCTCAAGAGTGGATGGGGTGGGGGGGTACTCAGTGTCCCTTCCTGAGTGAAATAGAGCGTCCACTTTAGCCCTGCTGGTGTTATCTCAGTACACCTCAGACTCCATCCTGGTTCATCCCCACAGGGAAGGAGTGGAGCTCAGGCCCGATTGATGAACAGGAACAGGAGTTTCTCACTCAGGCCCAAGGGTCATAAATCTGTCGTGGGTAGGATTAGTCTAACCCAGACCCGTTCAGAGTCTATAAAGGCTCAGTTATCAAACTTTATCTTACTTGCAGAAAAATAAGACCAGTTTCAGAGGCCATTCGTACTCTGTGGACTTCCAATTCCGCTTTTTATGGTGCAGCAGAAATGGTCTGCAATTCCTTGCACCAAAGCAGGAACCACAACAATTACTTGTTGCTGTTATGACTGAATTTCCCTCCAAGGATCATCAAAATCCAATCTAGTCTAATCTAATCTAATTTGGTCTAATTTCATTTCATCTAATCTAACCTAATTTCATTTTATCTAATCTAATCTCATTGTTTACAGTAAAAATGAAGTTTATGAATCAGTACTTTGACGTCTACCTTGCAGATTTCACCACATTTGAGTGCAGAAATAGAAATGTTTATCACTAACCGGCTCTTGTAAAGGCCCATCCACGAGCAACCATAGAAGCATCTGAGTGTGGCCTGAAATTAACTGCCTATTGATTCACTGCCGAGGAGTCCCCAGGACACCTATTTGAAGGTCTACAGCTCACAGATAGTCCTTCTGAGTATTACACCCAAGAGCACTGAACTTCAACACCTCAATCAATTCTTCTTACTGAAACTTCAAGGTTTCTAATGCAGCAACAAGCTGTAGACAGAATGACAGAACGTATCTTACAGATTAATAAATTCTGCAGAGGAAACACAGAATAACTCATGCCGGAAAAGTAAAACCTCCAAAAAAGTCATGACAGACATGAGGTCTGACCACAAAAATAAAATATATATCATATGTTATTTATAGATGCAGGAACAAAATTAAGATAAAATGATGTTCTAGAAAGCTTTATTAAAAAATCCTTCTGAATAATGTTTAAGCACATCTGAGGAACTGATTAATGTGAGAGGCTTTGTCCTCTTCCTTCCTCTTAACAATACAGAGCTCAGCCTGAGCTGGGTAGTAAAATGACCAGGGGTCAAAGCGTGACAACGCAGACAAAATGGTAGAATGAGTCATTGCAGCAAAAGCTACAAAACAACATTTGTACACTTGCAAGCGACAAAGCCCTGCAGGAGCCGGAGGAATTATGATTAATCTAATCCATCAGGAGCAAAGGAGGAAGTCGGGTGATTACGTTCTCTGCATAGGCAGGAAGTCAGGGTGGATGGATGGGATGCTGGACTTTAACATTTTCCAACAGACAGTCAGCGTTAGTTCATTTTGACCACGGCTATGATCGTCCCATAAGCTTCTTCTTCTTCTTCTACACTCAGTGGGCACTTTCTTAGGTAGGCCTGTACACTAAATGCTCAATGTGACAGCTTTGTTTTTCAGATGCAAAGGAAATGTGTAAAGTCAATTACTATGTCTATTACTGAGTTTTTTTTTTTTTTTTAATTCATTACATGAAGGTGGCAGAGTGTCAGGAACACCTCTGAATATAATGTAGTCCAGTACAACACCATCACTAACTTAGACCTCAGTGCTAAAAATACAGTCGCACTGGATTGCATTAGATTGCACAGGTTTTCATAATACTGCGTGTATGTGCCATTACACGATGTGGATGAGATCTACAATATTTTTTTGCATTGCTGACCTCTACTCTTCATGTTTTTTGTTTTTTTAACTTAATCACAGGGTGTCGTGTTTAGCCCACAGGGCCAAGCGTGATGGTCAGAAACCTCCTTTGGAGGAAGGAATGAGGACACAACAGTCACCTAACGTGGCAGAGCTCTGTATTAGGACGGTATTGGGTTTCACATGCGGATGAAGGAAGGTTGAGCCTGAAGGAGGAAAAAATAGGATACAGATCTGGACTGTCCACTTCGCTGGGATTACAAATTGTGCAACATAGCATCCAGCTGAGCATTAAAAGTAGTGTTTAAAATTGTGTAATGAATTTCTGTCTGACACGCAGGTAATGGAGGTCTCTTCATTTGGCAGACATGTACTTGATTACAAACGCAGACATGAACATGTTACTTAAGATCCCACATACACACGCAGTATTGACTCTGACTGCATTGCAGCTACTAATAAGCATCATCGCTGCCGAATCTTCTTGCTAAAAGTGGGTTCTTTTTATGAATGATAATGAAGTTCCAGGCAAAAGAGCATATTTCCCTTGTAGAAGCATGACTACATCCTCAATATAACAAACCAGCAGAGCATACATGTTTCTTGAGCTATTTCAGGCCTGAGCAAATTTAGTCTCCAACAGCTAATGGCTGAAAAGAGCTATAATGATCTGTCCTCTTTTGAATCCAAGAACAAATGATTTTGGAAATTTGCTTGGAAAGTGCTGCAGTAATGACATGTTTTAGTAAACTCTCAGCAGAGAGGTTAGGATGTCTGAAAAGGTGCTTGGTCTGGAAAGAGACATAGGTCAGAAAGAGAGGCTTACAGCTGAAGTGAAATCAATAGAAGCTGATTCCTGAGGACTTGGACCAACAATGATCAATACCACACTAAGTGCACCAGGAAAAAACACTGCAAAACAACTGCAGCGATGGAAAGTGCCTTTTGTGTGATTATAAGGAGGTTAGCCTTCAGAGCTTCATGTCCACGTCTTCAGCTGGTCTGTTCGAGTAACAGGTTTATTAGTAACAGCTCAAGTTTGTTTTTCAAGTTTTTCAGCAGTTTCATCATGTCAGACGTGTCTTCGGCTCATCCTGCATCACTTTCTGATGACTGCAGCTTGTTACTGAAAACAGTTGCACAATCAAACTGCACAGAAGGTGCCATAGTGTTTGCTTTGGTTTGAATCTTTCTCTGTTGTGTAGATTAGGATGTAAGGTTTTAGCATTTCATCTTAGAGGATAAAAATATACCCAAGTATTAAAGGGACTGATTACAAAGAATTCTCTCTTGTAACTTTAGCTTGTAACTTTATTATAGATTTGAGGGTTGAAATTACAGTTCAGTCAGACACACAACAAATAATTGATGATTTATTTCATTTATAATGGCTTGGATTGTATCTGATCTGTACGTCACTTTGGACAAAAGAGTGTGTAAATGTAGTTAGATTCGTCAGAAAAGGCTCTGCTTTTGAGGAAATTATCAAAGAACATGAGCAGCAACAAGGATTCTACTGTGAGAAGTAATCCCCTAACACATTCTGGGATACAATAAGATATAAGCTATAAACATACATGTTTATCAGAGCTTAGGATTTTACGTTACTAAAACATGAGGAGGAGATCCGGTTGGTCCAGTTTCAGGCAGAACCAGAGTCACATGAGGGAAAGTAGTGTAGTAGTGACTAGCACGCAAATGTGATTGGACGCCACTCGTCAGCCGGTAGCTGAGCAGATGCATCAGTGGGACAACGATATGGAGCACGAACGAGACAGCTGAGGCTGCTCAGTTGACATGAGCAAGACTTCAGAGCTCTGCTCGAACTAATGCAGGGCTCCAACAATGCGTCGGGAAGCGCTGGAGGCTTTTGTGATTTTCATGCCTTCAGATCAGACGAAGACAAATTGCTAACCCTGTCCTATCAAACAGGCCTCGTCATCAGGCTGAAACAATGCTGCTGACATTTTGGCTTTTAAAGCTTTTCATGGTATTTCGATCTTAACTTGACACTGCGACAGTATAAAGAGACAAGAAACACAGAGAGCTAAACTGGAATTAAAACAAGAACATCACACTTACAGTTGTACAAGATATGTACACTTCACCAGTAAACCCAGTAAACCCGAAATCTGAATAACTAGTAAATTCAGCTGTCATATATATACTGTATGTAAAAATATGAAACATGATAGAGTAAAGGTATGGAGCCGAACAAAATGCAAATCCTGAAGTGTGCAACCAGAATTCCCAGTCGTGCTTGTGCAAACGTACTTGAATGACCCCCCCCCCCCGGTTTATTTGGCAGATATATTTGTAACTTTTGACAGTTTTGTTCCTATTGGTCATCATGCCTGTCCTTGCATCTGAATTAAAAAAATAGGCAAAAATGACAAATATCAGACAATGTAAATTCATGTGACTAGGTTTCCTTTGGGGTTATTTTTGTTTTCAGAGCTGAACAATCACTTTGTGAACGAGCTGGGGCCCCTGAGCTTTCTGTCGACTCCCGCCTGGGGAAGGAGCTTCACCACCATTTAACCACATTGATTTCTGTGTTATTTGACAGCGTTATTAGACTGCCTGCCGCCAGAACCTGAGAACTGAACCTGAGAGAAGTCGTAGAATCTTCTTTTCAGCCTGCTGTGAACAACTAAAGTTAGAGGGATTACACCAGCATTATATTAAGAAGAAGCGAGAGCAAAAACCAGTGATTCAATTTTCTAATCCCTCTTTTCCTAAATGTTTCAATAGAGTTTGATGGTAAGAGGGCGAACAAATAATACCCCAGTATCCAGCCTCAAAGGAGATTTTTGAGTACATTTTAATCCTAAATAAGAATCCAGCATTAATACTATGATGGATGACAGCTTTTGTTTGAAGCAAAAGTTGTTGAAGAAGTAGAAATGAAAGAAGTCTGGAGATCCCTTTGTAATCTGTGCATGGAAGTGTGTGTGTTTGACTGCAAATGTGTGTGTAAGTACCAGTGTTATGAAAGTGTTTGTGCTACCCCAAAGCCTGCTCACACCTCCTGCTTGGACTCCATAAGATCATCACAGACAGTCAAGTGTGTGATTACACAATTGCTAAATCGTATGTAGTCGTTCGTTTTGGGATTGTCCCATTTTCTTCCTCCTCTTCAAGCGTGAGTGCTGGAGTCTTGGAATCGAAAAAGAAACCCAAAAGGCGATGGGGGACAAACGCTTGCAGATGTGTGATAAATCATCCCCCAAATTGCAAATATGTCTTCCAAAATCCGCTGCTGTTGATAACGCTACATGCTAACAGAATGCCTTTTGAAAAATACACAATTTTGCTGTGTGTACCAGAAGTATATTAATAGTGTATATGAAGGGCGTTCAAACTTTTATCAAAGGTCCAGTTATAAATTTTCTACATGGTCAGAGGTCTGGAATGAAGCCAACAGACACAGAAGCAAACAAAAGTCAAGAAGCTGTGGACACAAACAAAGACTTCTAACATTCACAACAGTCCATCATATAACTTAAGTTAAGCAGCACACGCTTAAACAGCACCTTGAACCTGGGCACAGAGGGTGTGTCTGCCAGATGGAGGCATCAATCCAAGTTTCCAAGCACCAATCCAACACAAGCAGCTTTCACAATGTTCATTTAGTCTTCCCTCATATAAACAGAGTGGACAAAATATTAGAAACACCTCCCAGTATAACACAAGACTAAAAACTTCAGCCTCAAAAATAACCAAACATTGAATCAACAAGTCTCTAAAACAGAGCAAAAACGGGACATAACATTGATCATTTATTAAGATTTCTTGTCTAACAGGTCAGTAATAAGTTTGTGAGCACGCTGAATTACACTAACAACCTTAAAACACATAATATAAGAGGTGGTACACATTTTGATCCAGATTGACTGAAGCCCCTGTATAGTCTTCAAGAATCATTACAGCCAATAAAAGCACATTCATTAATGCTGCCACATTGGATCATATACGGTAGATGGGGTCCTCTTACAACATCGCAGTTAAAAACATCTATAATACAGTATGTTGTGTCTCATTTTCCTTGCATTTACACTGGTCCTGCTTGTGGAAGGTCTGATGCACACGGCATTTGGGAGTTTGCCTGACAACAAACTCCACAACGTTGTCATCCACTCCAGCATCTCCATTAATCTTGTCTGTATGGGCTCCTAAAAAAGGAGCCTATTTCTGGAGCCTGTCTCTGCCATTTGATACAAATACAAAGATGTCGATGTCAAAACAGATGCTTCTGTCCCCTGTCCTGTCCATCAAAATAGACAGCACAAGACGGGTGTAGGCTGGCGCCATGTCTCGGATGAAGATGTTTATGTCTTGTTTTAGCTGCCTGTGTGGTTGGAGATTTCACCTGAACAGGTGCTACATCATCAGCCACGCTGATCGCAAACCAATATTTTTCTCCTGCACCAGCGCTTCGAAAGGCCATAACAGCAAGAGGAGACAATCCTCCACTAGAAACCCGTTGCTTTACGACCCTGCGGGCACTGATACAGCAGGCCTTGAGAAAAGGATGAGTTCGTTCTCTTGGCTCACTTGACTGCAGCTGCATGCTTCTGGTGCTCGCAGCTAAGTCTCTTAAATGAATTTTAATGATCGGTATATAGCCTAATCTATGTGTGGCATATGGAGCATGACAAGCGGGATAGGTGTAAATATAAAGACACATGCATATTTCTGAGCCAGTTGTTTTCCCTCAAAATTGTTTTGTTTACACAAGGATGAGATCAACTGAGGAAAGAAGCTAAATGAAGAGAAACCACCTGAGACCCTCTTGCAGAGAAGGCTGAGTGCTCTCATTTTCAAACCGAACAATTGAATATAGCTCTGTGCTGGAGACGGCGTCCCCTTTCAATTAGATCCAGACGCCCAGAGAAAACGGAATGAATTAACTCTTTAACCACAAAAATCTGATCATTTGGCACAATTTCATTCCTTCACGTCTTCTGTACAATTACAGCGTTTAATGAAAAGCTTGTTTATGATGACTGATCCACCGTGATGCTTCTCTTTCTCAGCGTGGACATAACCAACAAGTGCCACATCTGAATTTTTCAGCTACTGCGTGTTTACGGCGCAGCATTAACCAGAATCAAATCTGAACCAAGGATCTCACGCTGGCACTCAGAATTGCCTCGGTATTCTACAGGATCCATGACACAAAATCAGCCGTGCACGAATTCACAATACGATCGAAACTGATCATTACCACCATGTTCTTCGTATTCAGTGATAGCCAATGTTAGCATGCTAAGCATTGCTAACACACTAAACTCAGAAGGTAAGCATTGCACCAGTCGTTACCGTGATTATGTTGGCATGCTAACATTAGCTTTGAGCTCATTCATCTTCATAGTTCCTTATATTTATACTTCCACTCTTTGCTGCTTATACTTTGGCTGTACAGAAAATACTTTGTAGATTTTGGTGGGAAGAAGCAAAATTTAAGGTATCACCAAGCTGATCTTTTAAAGCAGACACATATGCTGTTTATAACAACATCATGTCAAAAAGATGAAGAAGAAGTGGAAAAATAAAGGGAAATTTCTGTGTGAGTGAGTGGAGGCTCTGTCCAGAGACAGCTGGACCCTTTAATGGTATATCCACTGCACTTCTTCTCCCTTTACTGAAAAGCAATCATAGACTGGCCTGGTTGGTAAACACAAACATACTCTGTTTACTGACAACACATCACATGACTGTTTGGGTGGAGGCGATAGAACAAACAGATATCTATTGCTGCCTTGTGTGGCTGCCATCATGTGAGGTTATCCAGCACAGTCAAGTAGCGGCATTGTATTTAACAGAGAAAACACTGGAGTAATTACATTAAGAATAAATCAGTGGACCAAAGTAAATATTTGTCAGTGAGGTCCTGAATAACTAAAACAGAGACACAGATGTGCTCTCATACGATAAACAACATCTGAGAATCCCTTAATAGTCCCATCACCTTGAATCGGGTCAACCTGCCTTTTGTCTGATTTAATTTACCTCCTGTGCTTAAAGCTTAAGTATTTCAAATGTCTGGTCTGACCCCTAATAAAACCTGCGTCCATCCTCTTTGTGCAATTTTAGAGAAAAGCAGAATCAATGGAATCTAATTTAAGGCAGCAGCATTATTCTAAAACGCAGAGCCTGGTGCATCTCTGCATGCAGCCAGCAGGATGATTAAGTGCCTTGGTTATATCCTGTATAGCTCTGCTGCACATGCCACAGTGAGAGTGTTCATGTCCTGGATCCCATCACCCCAGCCTCTATTACATCCTCAGAGCAGTCAATACTGGGCTCTGACCGCCAGTCAGTCACTCTCAGGTTGCACACACAGGCAGAATACAGATCAGCTCGGAAAACTCAAAGCTGTGCATCCGCTCTGTGTCCACACCTTTTCTTAGCAGGCTGCCGCTTGGACAAATCTGCTCCCATAAATTTGCTGTGTCACAGAGAAAGCTATACACAGTACATGAAGAGGCAAATAAGGCACAAAATCACTGAACTCATGAGCTGTAAATATTAGAGAGGAGTCAAATCTTAGGTAATATAAAAGGCTTGTCATGAAATTGCCATTAATATTTAAGAAATATGGCTCTGTATTGGACATAAGGTTACTTATTAGCTTATGATTTGTTTACTGTGGGTGTTGGTGCGGCTGACAATAAGTAGGTCGTAAGTGTATGAAGACTGAAGAGCAGCAACGTTATCAATGGAAACTATTTTAATAATACATTATTTGTCTTCCATTCCATTTCTTTGGCAAAACTGCCTTTTCATTATTTTGTAAACTAAAAGACTAGTCAATTAATCGACAATGAAACTCGTCTGGGTTTGGATGCACTACTGACGCACTACAATCACTGGCAAAATAATCTTTCATCATTTCCTGACTCTAAATGAGAATAATTTAACTGGGAAAAGCAAATAATAAAAACCCCTCATTTCTTGTGTTCATTCCTGGCGAGTGATAAAACACAGGCTCAAAACAACCCTGTTAATATTGTATCAGATGGAGTCAGAGAGTGTTAACAAAAGGAGGGGATGTGTTCAATTTTTCATGCACGGTTCCTTTTTCCACTGAGGAAAACAAAACATACGGGCCTGATCAAATTGACATGCACTGGAAAGGGTCTCTGCAAACCTGCCCTTCTCCGTCTCTTCTTTTTCCTTACCGGCAGCAGCTCATATCGTCTGACTTAACCCCCTCTGAAGTCAACTTCATGCAACAGCAAACTAACAACCTCTTGCGCCATATAAACAGGAGAAGGTCATTCCTCTATTTTATCTCTGCCTTCAGAAAGGTATCGGACGGCGGCATCAAAGCCCTGCAAACCTTCTTTTCTGTCAAACAATTTTGGTTATCTTACACGGCAGATCTTCTGCGTTGTGTGTTTTCTCTCTGATTCGAGGTGGTCAGGGCTCAAATGGAAAAAGGTGATGTCATGTATTTGTGCACCAATCAGGATTCAGCAACATCTGAACTAAAGTGTGACGACATTTGTGTGGCTGCTCACGCTGCCAGACCACAATAAATCACATCTGATCAAACCACACTCACACAGAAAAAGACCCGGCCTGCTGTGCTTCTGATTGGCTATTGCTCATTGCCGTTGTTGGTTTGGTTAGTTAGGTTAAGGCGTGAGGAGTAAGATGATTAGGATCAGAGCCAATCAGAGGCAGAGTGGGGGCGGGTCTTCGTGGCCTCTACACGCTGAGTGGAGCAGAGGAAGAAGATGATGTCACTGGAGTTGATGACGACTTGTTTCATTACTGTAAGTGCATTAAATGCTTCCCAACGAGAATAATTTCTAAACAGAATCCATCTAAAACCAAAGATGGACGGACATCGACCCAAAACGTTTGAAATTTGATTTCGCTTTCATTCAGACAGAAGTGGAAAAGCGCTCAAAACAGCCTGTTCGAAGCTGAGTGAGTAAGATGGCTTTTGAAATAATGAATGTACTGGATCACTGGGGAAATAAAATGAAATATGGGAAGACTTGTAAAATATCACTCCTATAGTGGTTTGTTTGTTCAAATGTTCTGTATTACTTTCATTAATTGGGCCTCCTTCCAGGATATTTATTTCTGAATTTTAATTCTGATTGTTCCTGAGTTAGTCACAATTTTTTTTTTATGTTGCAGGGAAATATTACAGATTTGAAACCAACCAAATAATCTATCTTAAAGAACACTATCATTCAAAATGTTACAAAGCAGTTTTATAAGATAATGATTTAGAAATGCTTTTGTTTTTTTGGTGTGTTTCATTTCCCATCTGGCTCTATTTGTGGGGACTGTTGACTGCGGATGAGATTTGGCGGGTGATGCTGAGGTAAGCATGACGTTAACCGCGTCAACAGCCAATTGGAGCACACGGGCGCGGGCTGCGCACACGATTAAGCATGCACAACCACTGAGAAAAGAGTTGTCGAAAAGAGGGAGACAAAAAAACCAAGCAACTCACCATCAATTCGACAGGTTATAATGAAACACCTTGATCAAGAATTATTCCATAGTCTGAGTAATCAGCTCATGTCAGCTTCAAAATAATTAGGTCCTTTTCCTTAAATTAAACCTCAAAGGTGGCTCCGTTTTAAACAGCGCAGAGACGATCTGTTAATTAGCACGACCGCATCACAACCGGATATTAGTCTGTTCAGAAAACACAATTTGCATAATAAGGTTTTGAATTTGCACTGTTCCCTCTCTTATTAACCTTCTATTAACCTTTAGATAAACATAGGCAGCTCTGGGCATTATTCCCTGGGATCACACACCAAAAGGCTTGGCCCAAATTCATCAGGCCAGCTGTGGAATTGCTTATGGGTGATTAGGCCACTGATAGCTGCTCGCCTCACTGAAGATGAAGATCTCGCAGAAGCTGCTCAGGAGCGAGGAGGTTAGAAAACAGCTAGAGCTTTGTTCGAGTCTGCGTGTCCTCTTTCACAGAGGTAATTTGAGGGATCCAATGATGATTGGTAAATCAATAGGAGAGGAAACACCGAGGGTGACAGTTTTGAAAGCTGTGTTTCTAAACCGAAGCCCTGGTGTCATTTTGTCTAAAGTGTATTTGGTGGAATTAAATATCAGTTTGTACTTCAAAATAACACAACGTGCCTCCGTTTCTCCTCTGATATAACAGCACCCATGAAAAAAGAAGTTATTTGAAAGAAGGAGTTTAGTTGCAAAAAAAAAATACATCTTGTGCAAAAGCATCAAAAGGAAGAGTCGTTTTTGTAACTGCTGTTTTTTTTATCCTGAGCGAAGGCAGAGACAAATCAAAGATGATCTACGTGTTTGACTCGCTGGACCTCCAGGAAGTATTCATACTGTTCAGATTTCTCAAGGGAGAAAACTGATGCGTTAAAAGATTCAACGAGACAGCATTAACTAAATATGAGTTTTCAGTAAATCAAAAAACTCAACTAAGTACTTACTGCTGGCCATCTCACAAAAACAACCCTGCCTTTCACTACTTCTGATGCATCAGAGGCACGACTGACCACAGCAAAGATGTGGAAAACAAGTCCTATATCACATGATGCCTCGTTTGAACAATGTGTTGTAACTGTTAACATTCATATGATTCATATTACTGTTGCTGATCAGTCACCACTAAGGCTCACTTATGTTTAGATATAAAAACTACTTCGTTATGGTCAGTCAATCAATCAGGTCACTGTTAAAATAACACAATGACTGTTGGTTGGAAACAGGAAGTAAACAGCGGTCTGGCCTCACTACTGCCCCCTGAGGCCGGAGAGTGGAAAACACTCACTGCTACTTCAGAATGTGTGAGAACTGCTGCTGTTGTGGGTCTTTTATCCCCTGCAAATGGCCACACAGGACAACAACGAGCACATTCAACACTCAAAAACAAACTTTGACCAGCAACACAAAGGTGGGTTTATGCTTTATCAGAAGTGTAACAGTATTTTTCAGTTCACAAGAAAAAAGACTCATAGGATGAGTGATGAGCTAACAGGCAGCCAAGGTGTTTGATAGCAAAATAGTTAAAAGCAAAACAACTAAGTATGTAAATAAATAAATAATTGAAAAAGAAGAAGAGATGTTCGTCCCATGTGTGTTCCTTTTCATAGAGTAACAAATTTCATGCCTGATAGAACAGATATGCGTGTCTTTTAAGCTACTATTACGGCAATTATATGCAAATCCTACAGCTTTGAATACAAATAAGCATTTACTTGAATTGCATTTCTTGTCTAATCACATACGAATAACCACTCTTGCAACATCACAAGCCTGCACAAGACACCGCGATGCTGCAGAGAAGGAAACGGCTCGGCTGAAAGCTCTTCCTGTTTGTCAGGGTCACTGATGAAACTCTTATGAAACAGACTCATGAATGGCTTCTACAGCGGTGTTTAATTTACATGAACAACTACAACCACTGTTTAGATATCATTTAAAGTGTACTGACCGTGGAGGCTTCTTGTAAAATTTAAAGCAAAATAAATGGTTTAGTGGAGGGTCACAGTGCCTCCTCTGGGTGTTTTATACGTTACATTGAACACTATTAAGTGACGCATTGCTATTGATTTGTAATGACTATGTTGTACAGATTCGTATGTTATATCACTTTTCTGTCTTACTCTTTTGTCCTTAGTGTTTTATTCAGATTTTAGTTTTAAAAAAAATATCGTAACATTGATAAATAAATACTATTACTATATTATATTATAATATAGTTATAATAATATAATTATAGTTAAAGCTCTCTGCTTGTTTATTAGGTATACATAGCTAGTAACTAATGCACACCATGACATTTGTTTTAGCAAGGTGTAGCTAATAAACTGGGAACTGCTTGTTTGTTATTTACTGGGTTTAAGTAGAGAGAGAGAGAGAGAGAGAGAGAGAGAGAGAGAGAGAGAGAGAGAGAGAGAGAGAGAGTGTATATGTATGTGTGTGACCCAGCGGACTCCAGTCTAATGGTTCAACCTATTCCTCCAGTTCAGCCCGGTTCTCCCTGCGGTTGATTAACTTTGTGATCCATTAAGTGTCTTCATCCCGTCAGCAGGGAGAAAGTGCCCTCCACCCTACCCTTCGAGGATTAGGGGAATCCCTTAGACATCATCAAAGGGACTCCAAGGTGAACAGTGCTGCTGACTTTCTATCAAGTGTCAGTAAAGAGAGAGTGCACTCATATCCAAGGCTGGTCAAACATATATACAAGCCGTTCTCATTCCCTGGGCGTCTCATACAGTCAGTTTCTGACACTCTGCCAATGAGACCGGGCTGATACAGTATGTATATATATAACAGCAAAGGTTATGACATGTTACTAAAATGCATTTTGATTTACTGTCGGTGACAACAGGATGAAGCTTGGGCTATTAAAGGCACTTGGTGGAAGTCCACAAGCTTCACTTCCAAGATCCCTTTCATACGTCAGTATACGAGCATCTTTTAAAGCTCTGTGAGGAAAACTACATGTTATAAAATATATAAGTTTATTCACTTATTGAGCTGATTTCCCTTTTTGATTCGACTTTGAGGTTAAACCATCTTAAAACATTCAATTAAGGACCTATTACGGTCAGACTTTTACACTGTCAAAAGTTCCTCGACGCTTTGAAGATTAAGCTCATAATTAAGGATTTGGTGCAATATTATCCTCATAAGTCAACATCACCATCATCCTCACATATGTTTTTGTCGCATGAAGATTTTTTCAAAACACACTGTATACACTGATAATAACTTCAGACTTTGAAGCACTTAAAATCTTAAACAAAGCCCATACTGTATATAAAAAAAAGGTGACTTCCTCTCTGGATGCTGCTAGCCCCACTGGAGGATTTATCCTGCATTGCCAGCATGCCAATTATCAGTTCACTATTACACTCACACCATGAAAGCCCTTATCCACGGGTACATTCTCCATGCATGGCGGCCTCGAACCGGTATACTTCTTAGAGCAGTGGGTTTTATAGCAATAGGCATCATTTCACACAACCAATTACGCTGCTTTCTATTAAAAGGCAACTTATGCTTGAAGTCCTTTGTCGTATTTCTGTTCAAAGTTGCAGTGAAGAAAACAGAAATGCTGTTTTTGCCTCAATGTTGTGTTCACCATGATGCAAGAAGAACACACTGTTTTAGTATCAAACTTGTCAACAATTGATTTGAAGCTAAATTTGAATATTTTAATATGCTTGTATATATTGTATGGATTTTATATTGTAATTATAATTACAATTTTGATTGTGTATTGCCAAAAGCCTGTTTTCTTTCTACAGGACGCCGTAGTGTTGCGAACCCTGTGATTAAAGACAATTTTAAAGATTTAAAAGCCCATAGCAATGCTTTTACATTACTGAGCTCACATTATTGTCAAATCTTTTCCAGGTATTTCAGTAGGTTATGAAAATCAGCACACAAAAACTTTGTTGAAACAAGTATTCCATCACAGTGATGATGTGTCGCCTTATTCGTTCGTCTTTTCAGGGAAAACTGAGTTTGAGAGTCAGAAGCTGCATTTATGAGTTGCTCTCAGACAATCAAACCCAGACAAACAATA
Organism: Chelmon rostratus; assembly: GCF_017976325.1. Classification (NCBI taxonomy): domain Eukaryota; kingdom Metazoa; phylum Chordata; class Actinopteri; order Chaetodontiformes; family Chaetodontidae; genus Chelmon; species Chelmon rostratus. The sequence continues at coordinate 12,399,185 of NC_055658.1, read as the reverse complement.
AGCCCACATGGGTTGTCTGAAAAAAGAAAAAAAAAGAAAAAAAAAGAAAACATAAACAAACATAAATTGTGCAGCTTTTTAAATTAAAAAGGTTGCTGTGTGGCAGACTGTAAAATCACACTCGCTTGAGCACTTTTGTTCCTGCTGGGAAGGTCGCTTTGGAAAAGAAATGGAAAATGTTTAGAAAAATAATAAAAAAGAAAAGAGAGCATACTGTTTTTCTTATTGTTCCATTCTTTGACATAAATTGTTCAAAATCGTCATGTAAATAGATAATTATGGAGGCACAAATATGTTTATACTGCAATAACTGAATGGTTGTTTAGTTATAGTTAGTTATATATCCAGGCAGTAACATAAAGAGAAATGTGAGTGTTTTGCAGGCAACCTTGCCCAACACAAAGTTAAATTTTACATGTCTCAGCATTTTATAAAATATTGACAACTTCTGTCCAAAATACAGCCACAACTCATGAAGGGTTGCTAATATTTCATCACAAAGCATCTACGCAGGATCACTTTATCACGTAAATGTTCACCCATGCACATAAACTACATATCAAATTATTCTGTCAAAATAATGACACAGTCATTTATATAAAGCACCATTTTGTTTGCCAGCTCATGCAATTTTTCATTTTATCAACAGAATGAGGCTTTAAACTTGCAATCAGCTGCAATCATTTCTCATGTTCAGTAGGAGAATATTTTACTCCAAGCCTGAAGTTTCTCTCGTGCAGCCCCTGTAGAAACCAAGTCAGAATTCATAGTGTTAAGACCATTGATGCTCGAGCTGAGCAGTGCTATGAATTATATGAAGCTGCAAGGCCACAACTTTCATTTCAAGTTTTCCTCAACAAGCCCAGACAAGGTGTGAACGTGGCATGAAATGAGGTACGGAAGCAGGGCCAATTGATATTTAATTAATGCTCGGCCTGACTGGAGGGCCCAGGCTCATCTGCTGCACGTCTCATCCAATATGCATGATTTACAAGCGGGCTTCTTGCCACAGCAAACTTTCCACGCAATAAGGAGCATCAATGTGAAGTGGTGTACACAGGCTGCACATAGAGCAAGCACATATTCTACAGCAACTGTCAACTCTGTAAATCTTGACAAACGCTATGTGGACTGTGCCAACATGCAATTTATTTTATGCATCAGATCAAATGCATCTGAGAGCAAATGCAATGAAATGTCAAAGGAATCAGAGTATTTAAACTGTTTAATTTGACCTTTTATATCACAATGAAGATTTGTGTTAAAAGGCCTTTGTAATTTCATTTGAAATATTTATAAGCAAAGTATAAACACCTTTGTTGTTTTGGGAAGCACTGAGTTGCAGAGGACACCTTTTCTTTTTTAAACCCTCCTGTTTTATTAATGAATATACTCTATAAAGATGAATGCGCTGCTGCCTGAACTAAAATAAGACTTTACAGATTTCCTATTTGCAGGATGGTAAGTGGTAAGCTGTTTGACATTCATAGTAACTCAACTACTATTATTATTATGGGCTGAGCACACCGTGAGAGGTCGCCGACACTGCCTTTTCTCCTGAATATTTGGAGGATGTCACTTGATTCTGAGGGCTGAAAAAGTAATGTTCACACAACGCAATGCAATACTCAAAATACAGACTGATTTCCTAAAATGAGTGTCAAATATCACTGCAAGAGTGTTTTATGATTGAAGACATTCATATGTTTAACAGTATTCATCCAAAACACTGCTGGATACATGTTCTTGATGCTCTCACATTTGTAGGATTCAGTAATTTAATGACATTTTTGTCTGTGCATTATTGTCTCATTATGCATTTCTTTACACAAAAGCACCTTTTTGTTCATACTGGATTACTGAAGGTTGACAGGGTGCATAATATCAGATTGAATTTGAACTTATGGGAATTGCTCAAGAGCCATCTGATGATCAGTCTTCCATATAATACTGGTGGGTGGCGCCCTTATTTGAACCACTGATATGTGGGTGGGATGATGACAGTTGGATGTTTTTGTGTTATTTTATCACTGATGTACATTGTTTTATGTGAGATTGTGTCGTGGGTTTAAGCATATGTTTTCCATATTTTCATGGATTGTATTACGTTTTATAATCAGGCCTGTGTGTGTTTTGTGTTTCACCCGGCTGCAAAACCAACTTCCCCTGTGGAAAAACAAAAGGTTTCACTGTTAATGGCTGCAACAATACAACTCTGAGTTAATCACTATTGCTTTGGAGGAAAAGGTCAACCTAAAAGGGAGAACACTGTCTCCTAAAAATTCCATGCACATACTAACTAATTTGCATTGGGGATGCACCGATCTGATCAAATAGTAGGATCAAGTATTGGTGATAATGGGGCCGATCTATTTATTTTTACCTATGTGACAGACACCTCACCAATGGTTAAAACTTTAAACCAACACCAAATTATCACCAGCATAAACCACCATGTTCTGAACGGACACATTACAAACACTAAAAAAAAAAAAAAAATTGTATTTTGGAACATAAAACAACAAACTTAACAAACCACTCAGTGCAGCACTTGGTGTTATGGGAAACTAGGGCTAAAATATATAATCATGCAATGGCAGGTATGCACACCTGTCCTGGAGATATAGGCTGTGTCTCTGCGTTTAAAAAACAAAACAAAAGGTGATCGAGGGGCAAAAATTGTCTCCAAGATACTGAAAGAAAGAATGATGTGGGCTACATTAAAAGCCATCATTTTATTTTAGCTTAATTAATTTAATTTCCATTTTCGTCTCTCACACACAGCCACAAGCAGTGCTGTTGTTCACACTACGCTGCTGTTACGATACTTGGCAGACGTCAGGCAATCCTGCACCTGCGGTGAGTTGGCTGCGGCGACGGACCGCTACCTCATCAAAACAGCTCCAACCGTTACTGAAGAAAGCAACACAAATCCTGGGGCGTCACCAACACCAACCAGCAAATAACACAGCAAAGACAACTGCCACCTCTACAACTGAAAAATAGAAAATAAACTGGCTGAAAACAAGAAACCACCTCACCATCACCAAACAAGCAAGCATCATGGATTTGCTTATGATAAGTAACAGTAACGCTAACATTAGAGACTTTAAAATGTTAGCAGTAAATATCAGGTAGCTTAAGTTAGCTGTGAATATTAGCGAGCTAACATTAATGCTACAGCCTACATGTGGGTCTTGCTGACTGGTGGCTGGATGGAATGATCAGATCAGTAATGTTGACTAATGTTACTGAACTCAGAAGGGCTAAATTTGGGGATGAAATAAAGCATCAGCATCACAATTGCATCAATAAGGACGTAATATTACACTCATTTTTGGCTCTTTTGTCAGTACTTAGAAACTAGTGTGTAATTTTGTTAAACACCTGAGGCTGGGGCATGCACTGCATACACAAGCGAGAAGTTTGCCTTCAGGGTTTTCTGGCTTTCTAACCCTATCCTGCAGCCTACTCATACAGGTGATTGCACACTTCTCTTTGAAACATAGTATGTTTTTTATTTACTCATGCCGGCACAAGGTGATTACTGCTGTATACATTTTAATATGGGCTCATTTCACATTGAAACAGCAACTTTTTGCACCAGGCCTACTTACTATCTTTTAACAGTGTCCCCAAAATGTTGTCAGTGCCAGCTGTTACCCAAAGCCCAGGTATCGGTATCGGTTAACAAATACAATTATTAATGACACTATTATATTGTGTACATGTGATTTTCTTTACATAAATGAAATAATGAGGAAACGTTGACACTAAGTGTACCTACAAAACATCTGATATCAACATAATTTATTTGTTTTTCCTACAATATCAGCTACTGGCAACTAAAACATAATGAGCCATTTGAGGGTTACAGTATATGTACACTTTACTTTCAATGCAATACATTTTCTAAGTTATAGTCCTGTGTGGCTACTGTATGTTGCCCTTCATAACTAAAACACTTATTCCACTTCACTTGGAATTATGTCACATTACAGAAGACCCAAAGTCTAAGTGTTGATTTACATTTATACTTTCATCACTCCGAAAACTTTAAGGCAGTGCATTCCTACCCAGGCTACTGTCCTATATGAATTCAGCAGGAAGAGGTAACAGGACATCATTTTTCTGCCTGGGCCATCTGTCAGCCCCCCAACATTGCGCACGTTACATTAAATAAATGCCTGGCTTTTCTCAGGAGTCCACAGCAGCGTTATTAAACTGCCTACCTGTGTTACGATGATAGATCTCCTCCAAGCTGTGGACCCCCAGCAAGCCCAGGTTACCCATAAATGCAGAACATGAAGAGATTGCTTGTGCGGACAACCGGCATAAGCAGTAAAATGAGGCTGCACACAGCTGACTGGGCTTGCATTTGGACAGAAGGGGAGAGACTGAGAAGCTGACTGTATTTGACTTTTAAAAAGAATAAACTAATATATCCTAACGATAATAACACGCCATATTTTAGTGAATGTATCTTGAAGCTCGAAAGGGAAAAATACACCACAAGAGATTTTAAATACCTTTGGAAAGTGCGGAATCTGTGTGTCTTACTTAAATTTATCATGATCAAAGTAGTTCAAAGTTGTTGAAATTACAGCAGGGGTTGAAATAGGGCAAAGATAGCAGCTCCCCTGGGGCCCCAGAACCCCAGGGATCCTAAAAGCCCCAGAATCGCTGCATGTGAAATGAAGTTGTGTTTTAAGTTATAATCCTTAAGGTTTTCCTGGAATCAAAACTAATTTCTTATCCTATTCATGGTCAGCATTTTTTCAGCACCATTCGTTCAGTGGATTTACAGTCAGTGGCGGAGTGCACCATTCCCTCGCTGAATTCAGATTCACAGGAATCGATCCAGCATGTTTCTCAGCCTTACTGTTTAGCATTTTCTCTCGCTGACATTAGTCTCACTGTTTACTCTTCTTCAGTCGCATCAGATCTGTATTTCTGCTAATGCAAACCCAACATTTCCTCCTGCTGCTGTCTCGCTTTAATAGCACTGACGTAGAGAAACACGGGGCGACTTTAATTCTGAAGCAGTCAAAGGGAATTGAGTGAATTTGTCACAGATGTTTGCACTAACCAGGATCGTTCATCAAAAAAAATGCCTTTACAGAACAAGACACACGTCATTTTCAGATATTTCTGACAGTGTAAGAGTAATAAATAAATGCTGAGTTCTGAGTATCTGAGTAACCAGACCTGCTGTTGCTGCCAGTAACCACAGGTGCTGCCAAATCAACCAGGACTGAACTCTTGAGGATTATAACTTCAAATTTTAATCAATCTAATTTACACAAAGAAAACCTGGGGCCAGGTAGTATTATCCAGCACGGGCAAACTGGTCCCTGGGTGAATAATGAAGCAGTCAAGTCTGCTATGTGCATAGTGGGCAGAAAGCATGAGGGTGGGGGTTAAACAGGAGGCCAATAACACGTTTGGCCCAAGGGCCCCCTGATAGGTTACTCCAGGGAAGACCACTGCAAACACATAGGATATCCCACCTCAAGGCTTATAAATATTCCATATAGGCTAAAGATCAATGATTCATTTATTTCTAAATGACTGCCTAAGAAACATTACACAAGACTCACAACAAACTCAACACTTTAAAGGGAAGGTTTAATCCACAATCTTAATGCATATTGTAAAATGCACATACTGTGGCTGACGCAAAACAACATGCTAACACTCACACATAAAACAGCACTCATGTATATTCTAAACTGCAACAAACCCGTACAGTAGAGGCTACAATCGATTAAATATGCAGTAGCTTGCAGACAGAAACTAGAGGACCTAAATCTGCTTCTGCCTCACAGTCACAACCGTGTCTGCCTGCCAATTTCCCACCAGGCCTTGGTGACAAGCCTGCGGATGGCAAGCGTGATAATGGATGGTTCTAATGGTCAAGCCTGGACCGCACATTAAGAATCCGGTCGATTCTCAGTATTGCACACGGGAAGTGCTGCCAGCAATCAATGGTAGGCTAATGTGCGAAAAGGAGTAAGTTGAATGTCAGTGTTGCTAATCAATAACTATTCATTTTCAGAAAACCACATTTCCACAAATAGGACACTTAATATCGTGTGATTGGATAATTACCATGCCCAATTAAGGATGTGTGACACTAAGCGACGGATGGTGGATGGAAAACATCTGCCACAAGGTGCTAATGGAGACACGCGCCAGACTCTGATCGACAGTTGGGAGATGGATCTTGATGTCTGCAAACTGTGGGATGCCAGCTAAACCTGCAGGAGTCAGATAATCCTCTCTCTACCTCCATGGCACCGGAGATAATGGATGTCCATCCTCTCAGATTCTGCTCTAACAGGAATACGCTGCTCCAAAGGGAAAAGGACACAACCACTTTACACCCACTACATTCGTTGCTAATCCTGCACATTATTCACGGCTTTTTAAATTGCTGACTTTTTTCGATAAATATTAGTTACTGCTGTCATCTGAAACGAGTCAAAAATTAGTCATGTCCTTTATTTTCACTTTTCTGGAAAACATTATATAATTCCTCCACTTTCCGCCTCTTTTGGCTGCAGAGTCTGAGCTGACTCAAACACATTTTGGGACCAAAGCGACATAAGGTCAGTACAGATTATCTTGTAGTGGGATGGAGTGACATCCCAATCTCATTCCCTCCAATCCAGCTGAATTCAGCCCAGCTCCTGCTGATAATGTCAATACATTTAACTCTTACGACTCAATATGCACACAAAATCCAGTGCTGTTGGCCAGCATTACATTCAAACATTTCTAACTACATGTCGCCCACTCTAGCCCGAGGTAGACCGAACTTTCTTACATTACGTGCAGTGAAGCCCTCAAATCTCACTAATAATCCTCTGAAAAAAAGATTCTAGTTTGGTAAAAGTCATCTCTGCCTGCCTGTCCTCTCAAATTCAGCTTGATCAACACTCCCTTTGTAGCTGACAAGCAGCAATAAAGTGGGCCAACACTGTCTTTACATGCACAAACCATACATATACAGTACAGTGCAGCCATCCAACGCTAACATAGCAACCTAGCACCTATTTTACTTGAACTGTTTTGTCTTGCTCTGCAACTTAGTGCAGAATTTTAACTCTACATATCTGACTTGTGTGCAAGTTAAACAACAGGAAAGTTGGCACTCAGAAATGTAACTGAGCCTGAAGAAGCCCATTAGAATTGTGATAAAGGATGATTACCATTACATTGTCATTGTAGTGATTTCATCATTTGCAATGCAAATGCAGTAATTAGATGTGATGAGGATTTCTGTGGCTGTGCAACAGGAAGTACTTTGATGCACCGTCACTGCCTCATCCCCTACTGAGAGGGCTGTCATCAATTAACCGTTTGAACTTACTGTATATGCAAACCCACTTTCTGTTGCATTCACGGGTCATAGTATGCAAGCATGTCAGTGAGCCAGTGTGCACAATGAAAGGGCCCCAGAAGTGACTAAACTAAACTGTATGTGAATTACACCTGTGCTTTTCCTGCCATGACATGTCTGCAGAGAAAACTGCCAATAAAGTTCATGTGTGGGCAGTTCTGATTGGAGATGATTAGTATTTCTATTGATTAAAAATAAATATTGACCAGGAAAACCTCTACTACTAACATGGTTGCTCTTTCAAAATATTGTTACAAACATAGAAATCTTACAAGGGTCAGTAGGTTGAAGGGGCCCACCCTGCTGAAGGGTTGGAATGAAATGGATGGAATAAAATCAACTAAAAATATGATTCAATCAATCTAGTTTGACATTTTTTATTAAATTATTTAAAAAGAACACGCCTTTAATACACACTCAGTGAGCAGCAGCATTTTAAATCTCTGAGGCAAAAGTTAATAAATATCCACAAAGTTGCAAAAACAAACCAAATCAGTGACCAGAATTTGATTCTTACAAAAAAAGCTTTTTTAAAACAGAGCTGATTGAAATCATCCACACTCAACAACAAGCAAATAAAAATGCAACTTCAAAAATAAGCTTACAACATGAATAAATAATAGACGTGACATTCAGCATTGTCTTACAACAAGTCCCTATATATTGCTGAAATGTTACTTGTTAGATGAATGTATTTGATATGAAATGTGAAGAGATATTTTGACTAGAAATCACACAAATATAGTTGAAAGGATTTTGAGTTTTCTTTGCAAAGACTTATCGAACCCACCTGCATAGTGCCTGAATGCACAAAAGATGAGCTCATCATTCTTAGCTGTGCAAGCTCTTTCATACATCAGGATACTGAGAAACTGATAAAACACAGGAGGAGATGTGGAAAAGGTGCTGCTGATGGTGTATAGAGGAGCACAACACTGACTTTGCCTGCCAAACCTTGTTGGGGCACTTAAAACTATCAATTAATGTTTAATCTTCCTTTTATTTTGTACAAAATAACCCTTTCACATTGAACTTGGATGTTACTTTCTAAACTTTCTGACACACTCCTCACAGGATCCACAGAAATTCTTCCATTCACTTGCTGGCAGAAATGTGAAATGTAATGAAACCTCCTCTGCAGTGTATAGTGCTTTGGGAGGCCATAGCCGGGAGAAACAGTACATAATAAAAGCAATGTCAAGGCTGCTTTCTACAGTAAAATTCAAAAAGCAATTGGAGAGATAATAGACACTTTCAACATGAGTCTTAATGGAGAATTTAATTGCTTGAAACCCACCCACAACATTATCTTTGACTTTATTTCACTTTCACTTCACAAGAAAGTGTTTCTGAAAAGCAGTGAAATCAATTTCAGGCAAAGTGTTGAGGCCAGTGAGGAATCACTTTGATTACAGGCATCTTGGACTTATGTGACGAGGAGAAAAATATTTATGCACTTGCGCTGCATTGTGCTTGCAAATGCGCAAAGGCACATTCTGACAATAAATATGCGGTTGCAACAGCCAAAGAGAGATTTCTTTCTTAACTCTTACCTAAAACGTGTCAGAACACCATCCTCTCGTGTTTGACGGAGCAATTACTGGGGAGTAAAAGTTCATTATTCATTGGCAGCAAACAAACTGAGACCATTAAACACCTGGCAAAAGCTGACCCTGTTAACAGGTTTTCACTGCATATAAAAGCACTCAGAACATTTGTTTTATTACTCTGCTTTTACCTCGCATGGCTTTGGCAGCTGACACATGTAGACTTACACGGCATTCTGTAATTCAGGTCTTTAGGAAAAGAAGGATTATGCTATTCCCAAAATGTTTTATGTCTCTCTCATTGTTAGGCGCAGCCTCAACCTCTCAAAGTTAATTGAAAAGGAATAAAGAAAACCTACTGCAGAAACCACAAAAACATCTCCTGCGTATGCCAACTGCTCCAGTTTTGGCATGTGCGCCTTTTACTGCACAATCATTCATTCATTGGAAGCATTCAAATGAAAATATGAAATTTGGCCTGAGATGGAAAACATTTTCTCCTGCTCCAAGAAGAAGCACAAAAGCCGGTTAAACTGTTTGCTTTAATAAGGCTCTTACTCTGCTGGGCTGCTCTGCTCCAGGGTCTACTCACTTATTCTATGTGCTGTTTGTGTGGTGCAAGTGACAATATGGTGCATTATTAAAGCTGAATCCTACAATTATGTTTGATTAAAACCAAAACACTTTCAGGACAACATGCATGTGGCTATACTGTGAGCTGAATGTGTCCTCATAACAGGCTGGCAGTTAAATCCAGCCTGGCTCATTGCACAAAACACGAAGTAGCACAATCACTTCACATCTTTCACAAATCTTTAGACGTCACGTTTCATACAACAGGCTCCCAATCCATTAGGACGCTCTAATTTAAAATAAATCTCCTCTTTTAAGAGTGGCTTGTACTGCCAGCTATTGCACCAGCCGCTGTTGTGTATTTTAGCAGCACAAGATAATGAGAATAACAGGCAAAGAAATTCCCCCGGGTGTGGTTTCACAGAAGTAAGCAGTGCTGCACGGATGTTATGGGCTGATGAGCTGAGAGCAGGCAAAAGTTGGCTAGATGTGTGACAGGGCTCCACACAGGCGCGACGAGACGTGTTTTTCATGCTTGATATTTTCACGTCTTGATTGGTGACACGTCGACAGACTGAAAGTTCTACTGTTGCACACAATTTATTCTGTATTGTTGTTTTTGTCACAGCAAACTGGATTCTAAAATAGCTTGAATGGTACAAGATGTGTTTCCTGAGCACGGCCGCTGCGCTCACCAACATGTTCGACAAAAACATGATGTAATCTGGATGAAATAGAAAATACAGACAGATAGATCACTTACTGTAAGATTGGCAGATGCTTTATGTTTTTTATTCATCTTGTACTCTTGTGTTGTGTTATCTAGTATTACCTTTTGATTGACCTTTGTGCACGGGCTACGCTCACGCTGGACAAATCAATCAACAAGACGTGGCGGCTCATACTGAACCTGTGACTGGTTTTGTCATTAGATCTTTCCAATAAACTTTTTTCAAACAAGACACTTGTGCCTTCGAAGATGAAAAAACGGCAGCGTCACTTAGTGCAATTCCACTACGAGAGGGAAAAAAAATATGGAGCTGCAGATGGCCGTGAGGCTGCAGACAATATGGCCTGGCTGTTCTGCTGCAGTGTTCAGTGTATTTATATTACAGCAGCCTCGGTCAGGACTACAGTAGTCACAATATGTGCTTCTCTGGGAATATCAAAACCAACTCATGACAGTCATAACAGATGATAACTGATTTTACAGAGATTCTGCCCAATTCTAAATTTGGATGGGGGTGACTAATTCAGGTTTAAAATAGGACTTTACACAAGTTAATTCCTTCCTTAAAGGTGATGGTTGGTCTGGTCTGTTATCACTGACTTCATTCAGCCTTGTAACAGGTAACAGGTGAGGCTATTTGACTGACTCTCGCTCCTATTAAAAAATACACCATGTCTCTTCCTGTACAATTAGCACAGTGGTCTGACATTTTCTCACTCTTGCTACAGGCTATCGTTCTGTTTTCAGACTACTGCATGCATCTGAAAGCATCTCTAAACAAGATACATCTATACTGTGGCTTCGCAAATTGTGACATGAGTGAGAGTGAATGTAATGGATGGCAGTCATAAATCATCAATTAGCACGACAGTGCAAAACGATAGCAATGAGGTGTGTGTTCTGTAATATCTAAAGCTTCAGTTTTATTTATTGCAGCTGTTTATCACAGCTGGTGTGGAAGCAGGCACTTGGATAGCTTAGTCCTAATAAATCCGAAACAAAACCTGATTAAATATTGAATTGTCTTAATTTGTTAACTTCCAATCAAAAATCAATGCTTTAATTAATGCAGGTTTAGCTATATGTCTAATTACAAATAATGAATAAAATTAGATTAGTTAAGCTGAGGGCTGCACGGTGGCTCGGTGGTTAGCAGCGTAGCCTCCCCGGTTCGATCCCGCCTGGGATCTTTCTGTGGAGTTTGCATGTTCTCCCTGTGCAGCATGGGTTTTCACCAGGTTCTCCGGCTTCCTCCCACAGTCCAAAAACAGGTTAATTGATAATTCTAAATTGTCCGTAGGTGTGAATGAGTGGTGTGCTTGGTTGTCTGTCTCTATGTGTAGCCCTGTGGTAGGCTGGTGACCTGCCCAGGGTGTCCCCTGCCTTCGCCTGAGAGATGGCTGGGATAGGCTCCAGCCCCCCGTGACCCTGCAGAGGATTCAGCGGTGTACAGATAATGGATGGATGGATAGTTAAGCTGAGTTAAAACTGAATCTGAGCCTAAATTCACAGCAGACCTGTTGGAGGCAATGTGGTGCTCTGAAAGCCAACCATTCACATATCTTTTGGCTCTGTACAAAGATACGACCTTTTTGGGACATAGTTATGCAGACTCTTCATGAGGTTTTTGGTTGTGCAATTCCTAAAGGCCCACGGATAGTGTATTTAGGCTTGATCCCAGAAGGTATTACTCACACGAAGGACATCTACTTGTTTAAAATCCTGATATTGGCGAGCAAGAGGACCATCACAAGGAACTGGCTGAAAAGCGACGCCCCCAGACTAACAAACTGGTTGGAATTAGTAGAGGAGATTCTTTCTATGGAAAAACTGACTCACAACTTAAGATACACAGCAAAGTCTTATCATCAATGCTGGGAAAAATGGACTGACTTCCAAAAAAGGATGATGGATTATACATCATTACTGATGTGTATAATTTTATATTTGTCATTGGCCATGTTTTGTTGTGATTGTATTCTGAAAGGACAAATAAAAAGTAGAAAAAAACCCAAAACTGAATCTGAGCCGAAACATATGGTTAAAATCAGATTTGAATCAAAGTGTATTGAACTTTATGTCATGTGACTAAAGAGGCATGAGCTGTGTGATATAATTTTAAAAAATAATTCAAACATTAGGCTCAACAATGTTGCTCAGAGAGCAGCTTGCAGGTGCTTTTCCATACTTTTCCCTGGTAGACAGAGTGTGTGTGTGTGTGTGTGTGTGTGTGTCAGTGTCTTGCATATAAAGTGATTGTGATTTGCAGGAAGTGAGTGTTTGAGAGCCCGCAGTGTTGTGACATTCAATCACTCTGACGTGGAAAATGAGTAATTGTGGGTCTTGAGGAGGAAAACCCGGGAAAAAAAATGTGAGTCCCACAGGGGGATCACAGATCACTGACACATATCAGCCCTCTGATATCTGACTGATATGATCGTGTGGTTGCAGCACTGTTGACACTGGTATATTTTCTGTTCCAGATGGTTATCGCTGTCAAATGCTCTGTCGTCTTCTCTGTCTCTTTGTTAAGTCAGATAGTTTTGCTTTTCTTGTTTCTGAGGCTTATAATTTTTATAGTTTTTGCACAAATATTGAAAGAGCTGTCCTCGGCCAAAGGAGCCACATCCACTTCATATTATTCTTTTCACTTGTTCACATAAACAGCCGCTCTTCAAATATCAAATTTTGTGGTTGAAACTCAACGTCACCATGTAGACAGGGTCAAGTGGTCAGTGCTGTTTGATTAATCAGAAGAATGGGAAGGACATCTGGTACCAAATAGCTGCCTTCCTCCTGAGATGCTGGTGCACGACACCATCTACAGCTTAAAGCAATTGAAATACTAAAGAGCAATATGCAGTCAGTAGCAATTTTGCGGGTCAAAAGCTCTCGTCAGGGAGGGAGGTCAAAGGAAAATAGAGTTGTTTGGGCTAACAGGAAGGCCACAAGTACATGAATAAAAGTGCAGCACAACAGCGAGGTGCAGGAGGACATTTCAGTGCCACATCTTGTTGAACCTTGAAAATATGTGGTTTGCCGCACCGAACGACCCTAAAAGGTTTCATCGCTGGCAGCCACTGAGAAGAAAATTAGGCTCGAGAGGGCATGTGTTCACCAAACCTAGATGGCAGAAAAGTGGAAAGCCTTTGCCATGCTCAAAACCCTGGATTTTTGTTGTAACAAGTTGATGTGGGGTGACAGTTTGTTTTAAACGGTGTCCTGGATCTGTGTCAAACGACCAAACTAGTGATGGTGGTGTAATTCTGTGAATAGTGTTTCTTGGCACACATTAGGCCCCTTAATGCCAACTGAGCATCATTTAAATGCTACACCATTCTCAGCTGCTGACCAGGGGCGCCCCTGCACGGCCACAGTCTACCCTTTTTCAAAAGGACACTTCCAGCAGGATAATGGACGGCGTTACAAAGTCCTCACTATCTCTGGAAGCTTCCACGAAAATGACAGTGAGTTCAGTCTTCTCCACTGGCCTTCACAGTCACCAGAGTTCAACCCAACAGAGCACCTTTGAGATGGGAGGTTCAGTGAATGAATGGATGCATTTCCAACTCACCTCCAAATAAAACAAAATGTGAATTCATGCCTGGAAATTGCATCTTTTTCAAACAAGCCAACAAAACTAGAAACAATCCAACGGCAGCGCGGTGCTCTGACTCATGCTTGATGATCGCTAATATTGTAAATGAATAGAACACAATCATATCATCTACGTAGCATCGTAGGAGTATTTAGTGTGGTGGGTGTCACAGGAGCTGTTTTTGATGAGAAACGGAAAGATACAGGGAAGCAACTAACTTTTTTTTTAAATAATTGTTTAGTCTACAAAATGTACAAAAAATAGTGGAAGAATGGCCATCACAGATGAAAACTTCACATTACTTGTTTTGTCTGATGTGTCACATGTCCAAACCCCAAAGATGTTCAGTTTAGGATTATACATGACAAAGAAAAGCAGCATGATCCTTGAATCTGAGAAATTCCAACCAGTGAATGTTTGGCATTTTTGTTTGGAGAAAAAATTGAATGTAATCGAAATGTACCATTGTAATGTATCAAAAGAGCTGCCAATAATTTTTCTGTGGATCGACTCGTCAATTAATCGACTAATCTTTTCAGCACCGGAAAAACAGCTGAAGCTGCTGGGAGTTCATGGCAGCGGGGGGGTTGGGCATCTGTATGAGCTCACTTTAACAAAGTTCGCTCTGACACATAAGGAGGAGGTGGGCCTCAGCCCCAGCTACTACGCCGTGAATTTTTTTTTTAGAATTACTTTATCACAAACAGGAACGGAGGGCTCACGTTGAATAAATGTGCATGTGCAGAACCAGCAGGAAACACTGTGTCAGAGAAAACACTGACACAGTTTAATGATTGTTTTGGGATATTTTCAATCTAGTCAGAATATGTTCGCCTTTGTTTCATCAACAGCAAACCGGCCATTAGCTTAAGATTTTAAACCTACGTAAAAAATAACACCTGAAATATCTGATCATAATGTTGTTTATGATCACGACTACTCAAAGAAGAGATCACCCGGTTTGAGTAGAATGGAGAGCTTTATAAAACATCCGGCACTTGTTCCAGTGCACTGATGCAGACCTGGAGCAGGTCAATCAAATGCTGGTTATTTAAACTGATGGTTTCTGGGTGCGTTTATTTGAAGCCAGACAAGGGTCCATTGAGAAACCGTGCTTTTAATGATTATGTAACTGCTGGTGCGCAATAAATCACAACCACAGTTTAACCTCAAACATGCAACATCATCAAACCTGTCCTCTTCATTTGTGATCATGACTAACACAATGTTTTCTGCCTGGATATCAGCCTTTCCCGTTATTTGCCATTATCACTAAAGGTAAACAAAGAACATCAGTCTGAGTAGATTCAGACACCTTGTTCATGCTGGGTGACTCAGATTTTCACCGGTTCACCTGAGGTGCTTCTGTTGACGTGTGTGTGTGTGTGTGTGTCCATGCACGCCTTTGTACAGATGTGGTTGTGGGTGTGCATACTATTGAGGAACAGGGTGAGCTGAGGACTTTTGCAGCAGACATACAGAAGACATGTTTTTTTTTTCTGCCTGGCAGGGCAGGCAGAGAGAGACGAGGAATGATGGGAGAGTGGCGGGTGGGTCTGCCAGGGCTGTTGATGCACATCCAAGGATGACCTTGGAGGTCTGGGGATGAAGGCTGAGTGAAATTTTCAGAGGACGTGAAGAGGAAGGAGACAGAAACCTGCATGCCATATGTCACCATGCTGATAAGTGGTGTCGGTCATGCAAAGTCGACTTTCATGTCGCCACAAGCTGCAACCCACAAATCGGTAAGAAAAAAGGGCTGATTTCAGTGGCAATCCATTTTTTTTTTCACACCACATTTCTGACCTTGTTGAATGTTTTTGACATAAGAGTGACTCGTGTTATTGCAAGTGAAGTGGATTTTAGAACAGTTACCACCACTTTCTACCCACTGTCAAACATGAAACGTTGCTGCCTGGTAGCAGAACAGAATTTCAGAATTGAAGGTCACTGCGGCTGCACCACAAATGTTTTTCGGGAGCGACTGTGTGGCTCAGTGGACGGCAACATCAGTCAGCCTGTCAGCTCTTTGCTTCAGACTGAAATATGCAAACAAACTACTGGGTTGATTGCTATGATATTTTGTATAGACATTCATGACATTGGTGATCCCTTGACTTTACCTCTAGCGCCACCATAAGGTTGACATTGTTAGTTTTTAATGAGCTCTCTCCCCAACGACAGCAATGGCTTGCCACGTAATGTGGTACACACATTCACCAGGGCATGATCAGTAATGCTTCACTCCTGTCATCTAGCTCCTCCATCCAATCGAAATGTATTGATTATGACAAAAGACCTGAAAGACTAACAGCATTCCCATCAGCCTCAGTTGTGCTTTGTGTTTCGTGCTGATTAGCAAATGTTAGCATGAATTTGTCTTCAGTGGGATTGCGTTTTGCATGGGTTTGGGCCAGTCACTACAGCAGCTGAATCGGCAAATGATATAAATGATGTACATTTTCACCTCCAATACAACCTGATGGCCTGAAGAGAGGTGAGAATGTGTCGTCTGTTTAAGCAGCTGATACCTACTTGAATAGAGCATCGACCTGGTAAACACAGCGTTGTTCATCATAGAGAACACAGTGGAAGAATTTAACAACAAAAAAAGTATTGTGTTTATTTTGCAAAATATGTTTCAGAATGTCTGTTTCGACTGATTTTACCACCTTTTTTTGACAGTTAACATGCCAATTTTATCAAATACAGTAGACAGAAACCAGAATGTGATGCGCTGTCAAAAAAAACCAAAAAAAATCACTGTGTTGTAAGTTGTGTATCAAAACAAGTGCTTCACTACAAGTATGCTCCGTGTGGGACGCACACTCTCTCATACACATCAAATATGATAAGAGCAGCTGATTTCCAGCGCAGTGGGTCAATGACAATGTCTGGTGGCAATGGGCGAACTTAAAATGGTCACGCTACAGCAGTCTGATAACCAGCAAACTGTCTCAGCTTCCATAATCAGTGTTCCTCCTGGTGGATAGATAAAGCGTTTCAACTGTTTTCCACACATGGTGTTTATAGAGCCAGCCAGCAGTTCTAGATGGCTGCATCTGCAACACGCTAAACAAAGAGGGCGAACGTTATACCTGCTGAACATCAATGTGTTTGTCTTGTCATTGTAAGCATTTTTGCATTGCTGATGTTAGCATTTAGGTCAAAGCACAGCTGTACACAAGTACAGCCTCACATGGCTGCTGGACTTGAAGCCTTGTTTTTATTTTAAAGGTTAAATTTCTATCTGGTGTGACTGTAAGAAGAACTAATGAGAAACTAAGAACATCAACTATTATGAAATGAAAAATTTAAGCATTAAATGGCGCTCACTATGTAAAAAAATGGGAATTCAGTCAGCAGAGATGGAAGTAAAAAGCATGACTTCAGCCATCTCAACAGCCAGCATCAGAGTAAAGCTCAGTGATTTGCTCTCAACTTCCATTCGGTTTGTCATTACATTAAATCATTTTTGGGAAGCTGTTGTGCTGTTTTAAGGTCACATCTGAGCTTGCAATGGAGAGTTGTGGCCAGACGACACAGCCTTGAAAGTATCCACGAATTTGGTGGCTCACAGGCAGCGAGTAAGAGCCTGAGATGCAAGGCGGAGACAGGCAGGAGGGTCAGTGCCAAATGGCTGCAGGGACATTAGAGAATAAGTTGTCTTAATGAAACGCTCAGCATCTGCAGTTATTGATAGAGCACACTTTTGGTGGATGGACTGTGGGTCTGACACCGAGCTGATTATTAAAACAGTTCACACAATGATGTGTGCTTGCCCTTTTCATGGTTCATTAACACAATGAGATGTCCTTCCACATGCAAGCCGCAGCTCATTAAGCCCGCCATTAAATCATGCACGGTATGAGGAAATGATTGAAAAACAGGAGTGTGCCATTGAAGATAATGACAACTTACTGTGGTTTAAAAGCTTTGCTTAAAAAAAAACACAAACTCCTGGACAGGAAATGATGAAGAAACTGCAAGGTTTCTATTATCTTACAATAAAAATGTCATTATGTTTACTGTGGCAAATCAAAAAGCAATTGCAATTTCTTTTCATCATGGTTTTTCATCATGGTTTTTCATTATGGTTTTTCATCATGGTTTGAGTTAGAGCAGGTAGCGACGTTCAAAGCACATACACTAGGTGTGTATTTCATCTGACAGTGAATTCAATCTGAGCTGTGACCATATGTTAATACACAGCTGATATTAATCTGTATGCTTTCATCTGCCTGCTTTGCGGATTACTTCTGTGAAAGGGTACACATTTTCTTATTGGTAAATAGGCAGCGACAAATTCTTCATTTTTTTCTGTGTACTTGAACAAGGGCATAAAACCAAGACAAACACTCTGCAGCATTTGGAAAAAAGAAGGCAAGTCTGAGTCTATTAAATCTGAGTTAGTGTTGGTTGATCAGTGACAATTTTCACCTTCACCTCAGCATTATTTAATGGAAAAGTGTAAAATAGATCAAGACAATCCAGGGCTCTAATGGCCTTAATGTGGTTTGGCAGAAACTTGAATTGAGGTGATATATTAATATGTATTTGAATGCAGTTTCACTCTGCTTTAGATGTCTATGAAGCATAAAGCCTCAGATGTTTCTGCTTTGTGGACAGTATTTTCATTTTGCTTACATTACCTCCTTAATTTAAAAAAAAATGTTTCGATAAGTCACTCTCATCTATCATTTCCAATAGTTGAAAGCAGGCTGAGTTGAAGAAAGGTGCATGATTATCCATATGAGTTAGATAAGCCCACAGCAAACGGGGGAGGCATTCGTGATGAGTCACAAGAGACTGATTACATAAACTAATCCCACAGTGAAGCTAAAACCTCCAACAGTCTGTGGATGAGTAGGAGGCAGTGGGGTTAATATGTTGTTTAAGGTAGTTTAGTATCTAGGGCATGTCAAGGTAACCTTAATTCAACTGAGAAAGCAACATTAGCGCAGAGCACATAACATTGAACACAAAAAAAACTAAGATGGGTCTAAAGTTACCAAGGAAACATACTCAGGCCTATTCACAGCTCAGAAGAACTGATTCAACCTAACATTGAGTGTGGTGCGTTCAATGGATCTGGCAATGGATGAATTCGACAACATAACTCTGGTTAGTCTGCACATCCAAATATATACACGTTCAGGGTTAAAGCCTGCAGGCATGACACTATACTGGTTGTGTTCAAGGACCAGTGAGTTGGACTTAGTGGCATCTAAGAGTGAATAGCCCTTTCCTCACCCCTCTCTTTCCAAGCGTGGATGAGCACGTGCTGTGTCCACTAAAATGTGACGGACGGTGTGATGGTGGTTTGGTTTGCCCGTTCTGGGCTACTGTAGAAACATGGCGATATAAAGAGCTCACACATTTCTTATTTTCAAGTGATTATACACTAATGAATACCTAATTAGATAACACTTAGTATTAAGGTACACTATGTTTACTAGTTGCCTATTAGCATACATATTAGTAGGGAAGGATATTGGCCTAAGCCATTAATGACCATAACTGTGAATATTATATTAATTTCTGCCATCAGAATCCTACACAGTGGACCTTCTTTTCTTTTCTTTTCTTTTCTTTTTCCCTGAGTCTCCCGCTGAGATTGCAGGTCTTAGAGTAACCAATCTTGGATTGGTTTCTCTCTCTCACCGCTAGTTAAGCAGCAAAGGTTACACAGAACAGCCAGTGGTGTTATGAGGAAATATTGCGCACATTTGGCCAATAACTCCCGAAGGTTTTTCGGCTTCAGATAAATCCACTGGATATAGAGGTTTTATTTCTGTTTGGCTGTGGTATAAAAACGAAATTGACTTGAACATAATTCCTAAACATTAGATGCTGTAGCAGTGGCCATAAATGGGATCATCTTCAGGCCAATGAGACCAGTGCTGCTTTAGTGCATTCTGATGGTTCAGGAGCTTTCAGGCAGCGTTTGCAGGACTGGCTGGACCTGACTGATCAAAGAGACACTGTGGCTGTTATGTTTTGTTATGTTATACAATATTTATATTAGGGGTAGATATTTATTGCTGTTTATTAAGGTTAAAAAGAGGCTAGGCTTTGTTGGCTACTTTCATGTTTTAAAAAAA
Source organism: Chelmon rostratus (assembly GCF_017976325.1). Taxonomy (NCBI): domain Eukaryota; kingdom Metazoa; phylum Chordata; class Actinopteri; order Chaetodontiformes; family Chaetodontidae; genus Chelmon; species Chelmon rostratus. Next base: position 12,379,228 of record NC_055658.1, on the reverse strand, counting down.
AGTGTGCTTCAGGTCATACTAATGAATCCCATCACCAAAATGATAAATTGGCATTTTTTACCTGCAGTTGTAAAACTATATTTGATGACACAGCAAGTTTTAAATAAATGCTGCATTAAGCCTTTATTCATGTTATCAAATCATTTGCTCCATAAGCTCTGGACCCCCCTGACGGCAGATGGTGTCTTTTTCTGGCAATCTCTGGCAGCCACCTCATCTGTCTGCCGATGACAGGAGCCATTTTACTAATGCACTCATGACTGCTTCGTGTTTCATACAGTGCCCTTGAGGCTCACCTCGACTGTCTCCAGCTGCAGCGGAGGCTGACGGACTTTGGGTGGAATCCTCTGTCGAGTGTGAGTCTGGTTCTTGATATCAACAGCTGTAATTTCCCTCTGGTTTGTTTGTTTTTTTGCCTGAACAACACCAGCTGCATATCTTACATCTTATCGCGGCTGTCTTTCTTGAAGCTTGCCCTCTTCTCCCTGTAAGCTGTCTCCACTCTGTCATGTGGCCTTTTGATTGTTCGACCCCCTTCAGTTCCAATTATTCTCCCTCCATTTGCATCCACCCAGCTACATTCTTTCCACTCCAAATGGCTTCCCAGTGCCATTACTGTACACCCTCTTGTCATTCAAGTTGAAGGCTTACATGTAGATGACATGACTGATGGTAGCCCCCATCTCTTGAACATTCATCCACACTTCATGGGTATCTGACTGAAAGGGCTGAGGCCCATGCAGGTTAGTATGGAGGAGAATGCAATAGTCACTTGTGTGACACGAGAGCAGCTTTTTTCTGGCTTGTATTCATGCTGTATTCATCAACTGTATTTGGCTGTCTATCCAGACTACAGCTGATGTAACATACTTACAGTGGAGGAAATAATTATTTGATCCCTCATTGATTTTGCAAGTTTGCCCACTGACAAAGAAATTAACTGTCTAAAATTTTAATGCTAGGTTTATCTTAAAGGATAACTTTCGTTTTTTACAACCTGGACTTTATTTGTAGCATTTAATACGACCATTTAGACACCCAGACAACTTTGGTGGCATTTGGAGTCGTTTTGAAGAAATTAGCCCCAGAGGAGCGGCGCGTATATCCGTATAATGCGAGTAATCAACAAACGCGTATCTCCTGGCCGCAAGTCCCACTCTGAGCAACAGAGGCATTCCTCCTCTGTTGTCATCGATGAACATTGTCCACAAGAACACCACCAGTTACCATCTACTCGTGGACGCGCAGCCGTTTGTTGTTGTTTGGCGAGCTGTTCCTCTCTCTGCCTCCGCGTCCTCCTTTCAACGAGCTCCTCGTCCGTGTACTCCGGCTCAAAACGGTGAGGACGTCCATCGTAAACAAAGTCATCGTCCACCACCTCAGAGTCGGAAAAATATTTATCCATTTTGTGAAAAATAACAGTCGCAAACTACAGCTAAACTAGCCGACCGCCACAGAGTGAGCCGTGTTGTGGCTGGTTGCTCGCAGCGCGCGGCGCTCGAAAATGACATCATCCACGTCAGAGGTAGTTTCCTCGAGACGCTGTATGTTGATAACATGCCACCACGGGCTCAGAGGGGAATAGCACCAGCATACCATAACAAAATATTGGAATATGAACGAGTTTCGCCGCAGATTATGCGTTTATAGAGGCTACGCACGGGTGCCCCGATTACTCGCATTATACGGATATACACGCCGCTCCTCTGGGGCTAATTTCTTCAAAACGACTCCAAATGCCACCAAAGTTGTCTGGGTGTCTAAATGGTCGTATTCAATGCTACAAATAAAGTCCAGGTTGTAAAAAACGAAAGTTATCCTTTAACAGTGAGAGACAAAATATCATAAAGAAAATCACATTAAAAAACATGTATTAATTGATTTGCATTTCAGTGAGTGAAATAAGTATTTGATCCCCTACCAACCATAAAGGATTCTGGCTCCCACAGATTAGTCCTTTCGCTTTAAGAAAGTACTCCTAATCTCAACTCGTCACCTGTATAAAAGACACGTGTCCACAGAATCAGTCAATCAGACTCCAAGCTCTCCATCATGGGCAAGACCAAAGAGACAAGACTGTAAACTAGCACAAGGATGAAATGGGCCAAAAGACCATTGGCATGAAGCTGGGTGAGAAGGTGACAACAGCTGGTGCAATCATACTCAGTCTCTCTCGGTCTGGGGGCTCCACACAAGATCTCACCTCGTGGGGTATCGATGATCATGAGAAAGGTGAGGGATCAGCCCAGAACTACACAGGAGGAGCTTGTTAATGATCTCAAGGCAGCTGGGACCACAGTCAGCAAGAAAACTGAAGAAAAATGAAACCAAAATGATACCAAAATCGAGCTCTTTGGTATCAATTTGACACGCCGTGTTTGGAGGAAGAGGAGTTCTGACTATGACCCCAAGAACACATCCCCACCGTGAAGACGTAAATAGATTTAATCCATTACAGTTATATTACATCTGAAGTTAGTGGTTAATTTGCAGGTTAAGATTTTGCATACAAGACAATTGATGAATTAATGATGAATTGATTAATGATGATTAAACCACCCAACAGTACTATATGGAAAGTACTTAAAATTAGCTACAACAGAAAAATACAATTTCTATATTATAGCATTTTTACAATGCAGCACTGGTGCTTTTACTGAAGTAAAGGATCTGAATTTTTCTTCCACCAGTGTCTGATCCAGACTATACTCGAGTTCGTCTGTTGTAGCTTGGTACAGTGACAGCTCTGTCTTCCAGTAGCTGGAGCTTTGGGCCTCTGGTGTTGCTTCCAGTCCCGTGCTGAGCATTGCTTGTGTATTGATACACATGTTCCTTGGGCTTCAAGACTTTGATGTTCGACAGGAGTTTCCATGTTGGACGGTAGTCAGAAGGCCCTGTTTTCTTGTGGGTGTCTTTCATGATCAATATTGTCCTGCCTTGTGTTGACAGTCGAGGTGGGAGTCTGCTGTGTGTAGCTGGTTCATTTGTGCTGCTTGGCATTAATGCAGCAGCCAGTAGGTGTGGATCATTTCAGGACTCATTTGTTTTTGTAATGGTGAACGTTTCCTTCACTGATTGCAATGATCTGGTTCTGGGTTGACTGGCCACTGAGCAGTGGGTTTACTCGATTATTCTTTCACCCAAACATGTATTTACGCAGGTCTACAGTTCCAGTTCCAAATCTCAACCAGTCACATTTCAGCATTAGCTGCTAAACCTTTAATCACATAATATTCCCCCCTAGAGCTACAGTATCAGTTTAAACCAGCAGCTCCTCAATATAAATTGAGACTGACACAACACAGCCTGACCTACATCATTGCTACTGTGGCTACAATTAAGGCTCATCTATTTCGCTTTTTAGCAATTTTCACAAAAAAAAAAAAATCACTAAAGAATATGGTCCTATAAATACCAAATGACGAGGAAAAAAATAGTGTTTGTGCAATAAATATGATATTTGTTTCGGAATACATGCCAATAAAGTTTTTTTCTTTTTTAAACTACAGTGTCCAATGAAGTAAACTGAAGAAATATTGTCACTTAGCAACAACAATATTGTTATATTGTTATATTATTGTTATATTATTGTTATCATTTACCTATATATCTAGTGAAAGCTGCTTATTTTACTATTTGCACATGTATTGCGTTGTTAAATACTGCAGTTACCTAGCAACTGGCATACAGCATTTGACCTTGGATCTGCACTATTTGAAAGGTATCTTCCTGAGACATGAAAGGCTCTGATAAATTACTTGGTTAGCAATTAGCTCAGCCTGTAAATTTAAGCGAGTGATAAAAGGACAACCTAGGAGCCCACCCAGTCAGGCTTACTGGTCAGAAGCTTATGAGACACACAACCGCATGATTTTTAGCCCATTATCACCGGCACAGAGGAGGGCAAGAGTCACAGCAGGTGACCTAATTTGATCTCACACTGTAATGAGGATAAAGACCTTTCTAACAGGCACAGCAAAGTGTTACGGGGCCTGTTACGGAAACCCAAAATGGCTCCCTGTTATCGGCCTATTACTGTATATGTCCAACAAAGTGGTCTCCAAGTAATTCCCTGTCAGATCTCTCATTTGGAGCTGAAATGTAAACAACACTGCAAATTATGACAGGAAATTGGTTTGTGTGCAGATCACCCATCGAACGCTGTCGTGCCAATTATCACTTGACATTTGACAGCTGAGGAGTTCGACATGCAACAGTTACATGCAGTCATTTATCACTAGCCTGCGAGGTAGAAGCTCAAACAACATCAAATACTCTCCTGCTGAGACACTACTAATTAACAAGAGCCATGGTAAAGGAGCCTCTCCCCTTCCCCTCATTGTGCTTACTTGCTAGGAATCGATTTGTGTCTCTCCTGCTGCCACAGTGTCTGACAGATGTCTTTTTGCAGTACAGCGCTCACGCTGCAAGCAGTCACAGTGTCTGCAGCTGAACCACACCGGACCAGATAAGCGGCATAGAGCTGCCTGTTGGGGCTGGAGCATGAAAAAACCTCTCAGTTGTTCTCCACTGCAGGATTTGTTGTCAGGTCACAGAAATTGAGGAAAACTTCAGTTTTTTCTCCTTCTAGAATGCACATGTTGTAATCAGCCAGAAACTGTACGTTTGCTTTGTTAGCCATGCTAGCGGCATGGCTCTGTGGCAGTGTAAGTCTGTCAGTCCACCACTTTGGTCCACACTGAAATGGCTCAACAACTATCCGATTGATTGGGATGATATTTTGGTGCCCAGAGGAAGAATCATTGACTCTGATTATCCCGTTAACTTTCATCTATCAGCAGCAGCAGGTCAAACTACGACTGCGTATCCTCTAGTGCCACCAGCAGGCAGACACTTGGATGGATGTGAGAGAAATGTCTTTAATTATTTATATAATACTATTGTTATTTATTCTGGCGACTGGGTTGCCTCAAGGTATATTGTAATAGCTTAAGTGATCCCGCTGACATTTCATCTATTATCAGGTCAAAATTTCAGCTCAATACCACAAGCAAGTCCGGCTGCCTTTGGAAGCACTAAGTCCAATACTTTGCTTTCTTATCAAATACCCGAAAAACATCAATTACATCCCCATGATCCTCAGCTGTACTTTGTGTTTAGCAAGAAATATTAGCATGCTAGCACACTGAACTAAGATGGTGAACATTACAAACACTACATGGTACATCTACATGGTATCATTGTCACTGTGCACAGCCTCGCAGAGCTGCTGGCATGGCTGTAGCCTTGTTTGTTATTATCTCACAAGCGTGTCGCGATTAATAAGCCACCACGGCTTAAATGGCAAAACTGGATTTATTATATTCAAAGCTGAGCTAGGCAAGGTTTTTATGTGATTAAACCAGGTGTGTAATTATCTCATCAGGCTCAATCATAAAGTAGGGCTGCAGCAGAGAACTATCTCATCCCAACTGCTTGACACCCTTCAGCTTCACCTTATTTACAAAGTTCTGTGCATCAAAGCTAAAATTTCTCTTGCTGCTGTTATTTGGGAGTGTAAAGGCGTCTTATTACGCAGAGATCCGAATTTGAAGTGCATCAAAGGAGTTTAACCCTTTAACACCTGCACAAAGCACACACAGTCACACCAATAAAGTTCCACAGACATACATCTTTTCTTAATGTGCGCTACAGTTATGTCTATTATAATTAGTAATGATGATCCCTGTTATTATGCTTTACAAATACACAGCACTGTGATCTTACAACAGTTTTGACATTGAGGTGCTGGTTCTCATCAGCATTAAATGTTTGTTTAATTTAATTAAGGAGGAAAAGACGTGTGTGGATGTGTGTGCTTGTTCAACCAACTGGCAGCTCTGTAAGAACCACAAAAGCAGAGCCTGATGTGGGAAGAACATGCACAACAGAGCCTGGATCTCTCTGGCATGTCTTGGATTGCTGAAGGTTTTTTTTTCTTTTTTTTTTAAAGTCGGCGTTACCTGGTGAGGTGTGAGCAGGCAGCGCATCACCATGTGGAACAGGGTGAAGTCAATCAGTCTTTTTCTGTTTTCACTGCGTGTTTTCAGTAATTCCTTGGGTTTACACAAAAAACAGAGCAGCCTAAACATACTCTAACAAAGCCAGAGACTCGGTCAGGAGTTGCAATGTGGTTAACACTACCCTGCTGCAGCAGCTAAATCGTCAAAAATCCTTGAAATATTTCTGAAGGATGAACGAATCACATTGTTGCTTCTTGTCACACACACAGCATTCTCACACAAGAGTAATTCTGCTTAATGAGGATAATCCCTTAAATCAGGCTTCTATTGTCAGTATTGAGCTTCTCCCATTTTATTTCCTTATCATCCTGATCTATCATCGGCATGTTCTGCTGATAAACATCAAAGGCGGAGAGACGAGGGATTACGGATAATTGCAGAGAGAGAAATCAAATTAAATCATACATGGTGTTTAGGTATCTGGCACTGTTGCTGCACCATCATTGTGCTCAGTTCACTTTGACAGACTGGCACGCTTGTCAGAAATATATATATTATTTAATATATATAGTCTAGGCTTTAAAAACACAAACGTCACTGATAAACACTGTGAAAAAGATTGGAACACAAACCCCTGCATCGCATTTCTCTATCACTTTGTTTCTCAACACTTCTCTCTCACTCTCCCTGTGATTTCACCGTGAATAATTTCACAATGACACTTACTACATTTTTGTTCAACACTGTGTCTGGATCATGTTTTTGGTGAGACGATATTAGTACTTTGGTTTTCATCTCACCTTCGAGGATTTTTTTACCCAGTGCTGCGGTTGCATTTGCTTCTGGTTCTGTAGATGTATTTAATATTGTATTTCTGTCTCTTCAGCTTTCTGTTTTGAAGTTTTGCACACAAACTGAAACAAAAACTAACAATGTTCATTAATAGTGCATCACCACCACTGCGATTTAGCCTCATGGTAGCCAATTTATCAACTCTGTTGCTACAGTGAGATGTTGTAACTTTTAAGAACCCTCAGCTGTATTTCAAGCAACAAATAAAACTAAATTAATCATGTTTTCCATCCTTCGAAAACAAAGTTAATGTATTGACTGTCAAAACACTTGGCGAGCGCTCAGTGCAGCGGATGCAGATTTGCACCGCTTGCTTGTCTGATCTAAATGAGTGTGACGATCACAGTGCATCCCAGACACAACAAACCATCTCCCTGCCCTATGAGCTGCGTGCTGTAGCAAATCAATTTATGTGCTACTTAGCATATGATGTCATCAGGCAACTTGTAGTGACTCCAGGCAACGTTTTGATTAAAGGGACAGTTTCCTCCTGTGGTGCTATTTAACCATCTAGATTGTTTTGATGTGAGTTGTCGAGTTCTGGAGATACGGGCTAGAGATGCCTGCGTTCTCTCAAATATAATGAACTACACAACACTCTGCTCGTGCTGCTCAAAGCACGAAAACAATACATCTGAAGCATGAGCCTCTCGTCCGTGAGTGGATGCACGCTTCCTTTTAAATTCTGCCATCACTCGAGAGGAAGCAGACATTTCTACAGCCGATATTTCTTGAACTCAGCAACTCACGACAGAACAATCTAGATGGACAAATAGCACAAGAGCAAAACAATTTATTTTTGATTTGGGGTTGAATTGTTCCCTTTAAAAGAGAGCTCACATCCCAAAGGAGGCTTCCTCTTTCTTGAGGGATTATTAGCCCTTTCGGTTTTCATCTATGCACATGCATTCAAACTCTGCAATATTTGAGAGAATTTACAATTTGGAAAAACTGGGATGTGGATTTTTGTACTTTCTGTATGAAGTGACACAAAATAAAGCATACTGATCTATTTTATACTGAATCAAAGACCTGATGTTGCCATTTGTGTTATGGTCACAGGCTGTCATTTTTGATTGGCTGCCATTCACAAGGGGGCGTGTCTTACTGAATACAACATTGTCAAAGCGCAGTCCACGGAGGGGGAGTAGAGAGACATTGATCCATGCAACAAGTCCTTCAAGTCATGACAAAACATGCTGTTTGCATACTCCCTCTAGAACAGGCATGTCAAACAGATTCCACAAAGGGCCGTGTGGCTGCAGGTTTTAGTTCTAACCAAGGAGGAGCAGACCAGGCTGGAATCAATTAATCAGCTGATCTCAGTCTTCAGCTGATAAGTGATGCAGCCACACGGCCCTTTATGGATGTCAGGAAGGTGGGGACTTAAGGGGAAACTAGGAGGGAAACTAAGAGGGGAACTAAGGGTTGAACCCAAATGCAGACAAACAAAGGGGACGTAGACTATGGATAAACAATAACACGCAACACAACGAGACAAGACTAGGGCTACACAATCAGGACATGAACACAGACAAACCAAGGGAGGCACTAGATTTAAATTAAATTTATTAATCACAAATAAGACACACCTAAGGGAACTAACACAAACTCTAAGGGCTAGACACACAAGGCTACACAGGGAAACACTGAGCAACTGAAAAAAGCACTAACACAAAACCTGGCGGAACTACGACAAGACAAGAAACTCAATTACATAAACTGTGGGAGACTATAGACATGACTAGGAATAAACTACAAATAAAATAAAGAACAGAAAACGCTCCCGAAGGAGGAAAACACAAAAGCTATGATATGCAACAAACAGAACTAGGTAAGAAAAACTATCAACTCAAAGTTCACTCTTAAAAACAGAATGAAACAAGAATCTAATAACAAAAGTACTCAAACACAAAATCTCTCTTTATCGAGGAAAACAAATCGGCAAGCCACAAAACTATGAAAAGAAAACAGAAACTAAGTTATGCACGTTCAAACAAATAACACGCACGACAGGACAATACTGAGGGCGGGGAACACTACATAAATCAAGACCTGGACATGAACAAAGTAAACTCACTTACATGGACTGAAACAAAGGACAAGAGCAAACCAAGGAGACATACACATGAAACACGACACGGACGTGAACAAAGATAACGCAGCACAGAAACACTTACGTGAGACCAGACTCGGACATGACAAAGAAACCACACAACAAACACTCACGAGGGGACTATGGCATGGGTTATAGCAAGAACACAGACTATGACTTTGGCTAAGGTTTCTCAGACAACGAACCGACAAGGACAAAGGGAAGACACGGACTTAAATACACTAGGGAGAAACACTAATGAGACACAGGTGGAAACAATCTGACAATCACACGGGAGGGAAAACACAGGAAGTAAAGCAACCCAAAGACACATGACATGAACCTTCAAAATAAAACAGGAAGTAACCAAAACCAGGCAAAGACAAGACACAATGGGAAGCTTAACAAAATACAAACAAGACATGGCAAGGATAGAGACTAATACAAAACATGGCATGACTGAGACAAAAGTAACTAAATGAGGCAATGGCAAGAATCAACAAGAGAAACTAAACAAAAACCGGCGTGCAAGGCACGGGTCATGACAATGGAATAGTTTGGACATGCCTGCTCTAGAACAACGCATAGAAGCTTCTCACGATCTGATGCCCCCATCAGCCAGGCGACATAATCTTTCTGCTCCTTCCTAAAGCTGGAGTGAAAAGCCAGCCGTCACTAAGAGCGGTAAAAGCAATGCTGTTTAAATATGGGGATAAAATTCTCTCCTTGAAGGCACTGATAGTGTTGCACTTGGTGATACAGAAGAAAAGAGAGTTAGAGAATGAAGTTCAAGCCCAGCTTACTTTCTAACTTTCTAACTCTGCACAGCTGGATAATTGCTGCGTGAACAGGGCGTGAATGTCAGATTGTCAGTTCGGGAAAGTTGCTAAAATGTTGGGACACAGCCCCTCCAAATGACATCTGAAAGATGTTTGGAGGAAGAGGCTTCCAAAGCTATTTGACCATCCAACAAGCACTTTTGAAAATGCGCACTGGCAGCTTAGTATGTTCCCCTGAGGGCGAAGTTATCATCACACCACTCCCAGCTTTCCTGAGCTCGGCGCTTTCCAGTGAAGTGTATGAGGAAATTCTGACTAACTACATAAGCAGATCAGGTCTCGGGTCAAAGTGTTTATTGGTCACTAACAGTCTCATAGGATTGGTCAAATGAGGGCTGAACATCGTGTTTATTAACCTGTGTCATACACAGTTAGTGTCCAAAAGTGTTACATGTCTGTGTTGGTTGTAAACAATGATGATGGAGAATTATTCAGAGGATGGGTGGCCTGTTTATCTTTAACCTTTATTCTCTCCTGCAGGTTGAAGGGGTGTTTTGGATTAAACCTCCATTATTATAATTTGTATTCAAATTATGCGTGCAGATAAACACAAAAAGTACACAATTTTATGTTCAGGAAAAACATTACATGGACTGATTATAGTTGTTTTTAAAGGTAAGGTCCAATTAAGAAGAATAAGAAGAATAGCATTTTCCTGTGGTATGATTTGAAGGCATGTCTTTATTTCTCTAAAGGATAAGTACTTACAGTAAGAATTTGCTGTACTTTCAATCTGTTTTATGTTGTGTAAGACTCTTCCAGTAAGAGGGGCCAATAAAGCATTATGTTTTTAGTGCTCAGCTTGCAAATTCTACTAGAACAATAAAACCCAAAGAAAAATACCCACACTAAACAGGCACCAAAAGAAACACATTTTGGAACAATGAATGGTAAAAACCCTGCAGAATCCTGCAGGGGCTGGCCAGAGGTCTGGCTCAGGTGGGGAATCCTCAGTATTTGTGTGAGGGTCAGGCAGCAGGGGACATGCTTGACAGAGGTCACAACAGACAGTGGGTCATAAATATGGGAGACAGGCTGATCTGGCCTGTGACAAGGAAAGGGCGGCTCTACTGTAATGGGTGATAAATGTCAGAGCCTCCCTACAGCCTCAAATGAGCGATTGTTAAGCAGCTTCCCAGAGCCTGAGCCGCCAAAGCCTCGAGACAGACTGACAAGCAGTAAAGGAAACATTTAAACGGATAGAACGGCTTGTTTGGATGACCCCTCCTTCCTCGCTGTCGCCGCGGGCAAAACGAGAGAGGTGATTAATCAGGTTGTTAGCATGTTTGATGGAGAGCAGAGGAGAAGAGGACTCCATGTGCTGAGAGGAGAGGAGAAGAGAGTGTGAAAGGTAGAAAAGTGAAGAGGAGAGCTCTCCCAGTGTGATTCATCAGGGGTTACTGATCCTCTGGGGAGCAATAATTTTTAAAGTAACAGGCCATGATTGCAATAATGTCCCCATAGCAACTATTATCTTTAATGACTATTATTATGACTGTCATTAAATGGAGACTGGAACAAGTCTAACTAAAATACAGTCTTCACTGACTAAAAACTAAATTTAATTTCTGCAACTTTAAAAGGGTTGACGGGCAAAAAGCTGAATTTAATGTATGAGAATATATATGTGTAGTCTATGACTAGTTACGCTTTATCTATTGCTGTTATTCTATTTCATCTATTTGTTACTTACTTGTCAGGGATCATGTAAAAGAAAACCTTCATACACATCAATTCATTGGTTAATTGTTCAATAAAATGCGAAATAAGATAAGACTTACATTTGGAGACTCTGGGGACTTTCCTCTTGTTCTCGCCACCACCTGAGCCGCCACAACCGTCCTCATCATCGCAGTCGCCGCTGTAACGTCCCTCTGTGTCTCCACTTCCTGTTTCGATCTGGTCCAGCGACCCCAGTTTGGGAATGGACTTTCCCTGCAGCAGCTGGTCGTGAATGAAGACACATAGAAACACGGGTTTTATTTCACAGCAGTAAATTGGTTTAAAGTAGTTCTAACTATGCGTTTGTGTGCCCACACTTTAAAAGTTTTTGTATGCCCTGCTGCAAGAGGCACTGTAACTACATTATGTGTATATCATATTCACATTCAGTATTCACAGCAGTGAACAAGGTCCTCTCATGGCAAGGACAGCACAGAATATGGCATCAGAAAATCAAGAGAAAATGCAAAGAGCTGCTGATTGTGCTGCTCATCAGCCACAGTCCTCTTAAGTAATTAAAAACTGCAAATCCACAGATTGACTGCATTGAAAACGGCAGATTTTCTATAAAACGTTTTTGCCCGCATTTCTGTTGAATCCTGATTTTGTTCATATGAGTGCTTCCAATATCAAAAAATAAGAAGTTAAATTAATTTTTTTATGTAAATAGTAATTTTAAAATATACACTCTTAGGCTGCTGAGTTAAAGTTCATCATACTGACTATGAGCATCAATAAGTATCCCGATGGCCACCAAATACAAACTATACTTAAATGAATCCATAGCACGAGTTGCAAGATGCTCACCCTTCTTGGCCGCGGTGGCCTGCGGGGCAGCTAAACTTTCTGCTGTATTGCTGCGCAGCAGAATCTCAAAGACTTTGTGAACTCGATACCAGGGGAAATGCATACGCTAATTGGCTCATTTAAATTCATGGTGCGTCATTGGAAACAAGAGGCACTGCTTTGTGTTGATCAGAAAGGTAGTGTCTATGCTAATTAGTTACTGTTGTGGTTCAGTGCAGGGGAGCAAAAGTGTCAGGGTTGCTGCCATGGCTGAGCTGGGACATATCTGTGCTGGTAATTAGCCTGTCTGGGGTCTCTGCTCCTCAGTGGCGACAGGTGAGAAGATGGAAAGTATTGAGAGTTTGGACAGAATGCAAGCGCTCCTTCTGTATGTGTAATTGCCATGATTTTTTTCTTTGCATGTCAGAGATCTACATGGAATAATGAGCTTCTGCGGTGCCTGACATTAGCTTGGTCTGGGAGTTTCACTGAATCTGAACTTTGTGCTTCACAATCCAGGTGGTGGAGCGCTGCTCGAGGGCACAGTATGTTCAGAGTTCAAAGGCTGCCGACTCCGAACCTCGTTTACAGAGGAAACAGCATCTTGAAGTAATTAGCCTGCACATATGAGACAACATCCAACCTGAGCTTTACGACTCACTTATTTAGGGTTTGCAAGGAGGTGAAGGGGCTAAGATATATGTATAAATAAGCCTGTGTACACACATACTTGAGTAGAAGAGGAAAACGTGCTCTTTTCTTTCACATGTACATTAGTAAACTCAACCACGACTTTTGGGTCAAGTCTCAAATCACAACTTTATTAGAAACTTTGATGCATGAGGAGAATCACTGGAGAGCCGACTTGATCTGACTTTGATAATCTGAAACACTTTCTAATTTATTGACTTGACCAAATGTATATTTTCTATTCCCAGTTCACTCCTACAAATTGGTTTTTCATGCACAAGAACACGAACCAAAACCGAAGGATTCGGCCAGTGATATTCTATGTTTTTATTATTCTCAACAAAACCCATTAAAAGATCAAGACCAACAATGAACTGCAGCCACTAACCAGCATTGCCTGTGCAGCCAGAGCCTGATAAAGCTCATTTCTCTGTGTCGTGGAGCTTCTAAGTCGAGTAGGAACACATTAGGGAGCGCTGCTGTAACACTAGGTGATATGTTCCTTCATTAACTGTATGTTATTTTGAGATGATTGCACATACGCCACCCTGCTGCCTTAAGCAGCTTTCAAAGTCTTCAATTCAGCTTTCTTAGCACATTATTCAGCTGGTTTTTAAAAATGAAAGTATTCCCGACCTCTTTTTAAAGATCTTCAATCAGAGCCATTGGGCTTGGAGTCGATAGCTGCAGACAAGGCAGCAAAGCATTGTGCGATCTGCTAACATTGTTGGTTTTGGTCTTTTCATGAGTGTTCACCACCCGGTCTTTAACATTATCCATAAGACAATACATGAAAGAGAAAAAAGGGTTTATGCAAATAAGGAGATAAGAGAGTGATACCGTGTGTTGGCGCTGCCAGGTGACACGATTTGCATCAAATTCTCGTTAGCTAATGATATTTCACAGCAAACTCATTTTGTTCCAAACCTGAGGACACACTGGTCATATCTGAGAAGCCTGTCAATCAGCAAGCTAATCAATACTTTTACTCTTTGGGGCCGGGGGACTAACTGCTCTGCGTTTGATTGTATTGAGCAGCTGTACTGCTCTTTCTGACACACAATGAAGCATGCCTGAATGGCCTAACTGTGTCATTAGCCACAATTCTGCGAATGACATGGGCCTTTGTCTCACACTGGCTGCTCTGATTCGTTCAGTGCATCTGCAGATGAGAAACTGCTCTGAGTAGGCACCCTAGGGCAGCCCCTGCCTGTTACTGCAGTGTGGAGAGGAATGACGTCAAACATTATCAACCACTAGAGCAATCACAAGATATTCTGAGGTTATTTTATGAGCTCTCTATTCAGTCATACTGAACTCTACATGCTCCTAATTATCAAACAGCTGCCATTATTAACCTGAAACAAGAAAGGAAGTGGGCCTTTATTTGACATAAAGTGTTATTAGAGACAAGTCTTTATAAGTGATTCACACTGTTTTACTAGCAGACATATTTTAGTTCCCATTTGCTGTGTTAATTTTCTGTAGCTGCATGTGTTTCATTAAAACACATCTAACTGGAAGCAATTAGTCAAAGACAACTGAAGCTACAGTGGAATAGGAACTTACTGTAGTAATTAAATTCCCATTTCCTCCAGTGGTTCATCTGTTGAATCTGTTAAAAGTTTTTTTTTCCATGTCTTAATGTAATGGCCATTCCTCCTGCAACTGCGCCACCCTCAATTTCTTTCAAGTAACCGGCCGATTGGAAGAGCAGTAGCAATACTGAGCTTTCACACCAAAAACGCAAGTTCGACATTGTGCAGAAAAAGGCAGTTATTTCCCACAGAGAGAGAGGCTGCATTCTCTCACGTTGTTGCACAAGCCAAAGCTGTGCACTCTCCGTGATTCCACAAAAGTTGGGACAATGTGTAGAACGCAAATAAAAACAGAACACAATCACTGGCAAATGAACTGTGTTTACTGAGCTTACAAAGTGTTCCTGAGTCCATGTAGTAATCTCCTTGATACAATGATGTGGTCACAAAGTGAAGAACCTCGCTCCATCCTCGCATGAGAACGACTGAGCCTTCCCAGGTGGCTCCTTTCATGGCCAATCATGATACTATCACCTGTTACTGTCCTGACTTGTTTGAAACTTGCTGGCATCAAATCCAGAATAGGCAGATATTTACAAAAATCAATGAAGTAGATGAGGTCAAACATTAAATGTATACAAATACACTGACCTCCACTGGGATTCTGCCACTGATGAAAGGCAGAACAAGTTATGGTGGTGAAAAATACCAGGAAAGTATATTATATGCATCTCTGCAAGGCAGAGTATTGTGATTATTTCATTTCCATGTAGTCGGCAGAATCCTAGTTAGCTCCTTGGTAGGATTTTTTTTTTTCTCCTTTTCTTTCTGCATCTGCTCTTATGCATTTAGTCTGAAACCGGTGTTACACAACATCTAGTGGCTTGTGCAGCCACAGACTGTCAGCGATTCAGAAATGGCTTTCATGTACAAGTAAGTTACAAAAGCACATCTGAATGATCCCGGTGCTGATCCACCTCTTGACTTTGTAAAAACATAAGTGTTAAGTAAAAGTCAACGCTACCGGTCTTGTACAAATATGGTACAAAAAACCATGTTACCATGACGACGAGTCAAAACATCACTCTGTCCAAAACTTTTGTTTATGACTAAACTACTCCAAAACATTCCCATTAGCCTCAGCTGTACTTTGTGTTCAGTACTAATTAGCAAATGCTAGCATGCTAACACCCTAATCTAAGATGATGAACGCGGTAAGAATTGCACCTGCTAAAAGTCACCATGGGAACATTGCCATTGTGAGCACGTTAGCATAGTGACATTTATCTCATTCCGATTGTCATTGCTCATTCTGAGTGATTTATCTTGTTTACTGGGACATATTTGTTCTTGTTTGTTTCCGAACTCACTGCTGTACATATCACAAACTTTTTCATAATACCAGCTGCTTCCTCAGGAAATCATAACAAAGAGTGTAGTTTGTGAGGCGTCTAAAGAAAAAAAAAATCGCCATGGGGACAGAGGCTTGGCTCAACTTTCATCACCGCACCTTGGGAGAGTATTCTGACAGGCAGCATCACAGTCTATGTTTTGGCAGATTTGACTGTACAGAACAGGAAACTGCAGCAGACTGTAAAAGCTAGCATCAAAAATTTACTGTCACAGACCTCCTACGACTCTATGATATCTTCATTACCCGCTGCATAAGGAAAGCCCAAGGCATCATCAAGGACACCAGTCATTCAGCCCACACACGGATCTCACTGCTGCCATCTGGAAAACGCTACCAGAGCATTAAATCACGCACCACCAGTTTCAAAGACAGTTTCTTCCCACAGGTAGAATAATGAAGAGTACACACACACACGCACGCACACAAACAGACACTAACAATGTGCCTACCAGCCTGTGGCTCTGTGTTTATTGTATATTTTCTGAGGTATCACTAAATCGTACTATCTATTGTGTTTTTTTGCTTCTTGTTCAAGGTTGAGAGTGCCACGGTGCAGAAATTGTATTTTTAACACAGATGAACTTGATAAAGGCATCACCCTCTGGAGGTAAACTGAGGCAGGTGGAACTAAAACAATAAGATTAATTAAACTCTACCTCATGTATTTCTGGCTGTCAGTGTACTTTTTTGACCTCAATATAGAGCCATTAAAAATATTGAACCATTCAATTTCTAAAACAATATAATACAGTAGAGAAAATTGCTAGAAAATCTCATTTTACTGCCATCTAATGCCTGGAATGTTCACTCAGCTGTCAATTTATGACCTCAAGCCATTACAGTATGTACTTTAGCTGCATCTGCAGTAATGGAACACGGCAATGGCCATCATACATGTATCTTGTAAATGTAAGGGCATCATCATCACTATATTCATCCTGCCCACACAAACATTCAGCATGCATTTCCCACCACAGGCAAAGGTAGGTGTAGACCCAAAAAACTAAGTTTCAGATTACCTGCCAGTCACGAGTAATAGCACACGCTTTTATGGTCAATTAAAACGTACAGCGCAGATTATGTATAGGGTACATTTCCTCGAGATGTGCAGGGTGTCATGTGGCAAAGTGAATCACACCTCCAGAGATCCGAGAGATGACTCAAGCTGCATGTGGATTTTTGAGATCATTAGTATTCTCTTGGAGCGCATACTTCTAGAGGGTGGAGGAGAGATCTTACAATGATCATATTTGCCAGTCAGAGGAGAAAAGTGTCAGGATGTAAGTCGGCTCCCAAGACACACACTGTCATTTTCCATCTCCCTCACCGCACTGGCAGCACTGACAGGATGTTTATCTGGACTGAATGCAGCAGCAGCTACGAGGCAGCAGGTCAGTGAGTGAGAGGCCAGAGTAGAAATTAGAGTATGATGTGAATTTTAGAGTAATACAATCATTCAAATTAACCCTCTGTCTAACTAAATGTAGGATAATGCTGCAGATATTCTATAATTTGCTTATTGCCAGCAAATCCCATGAAAAGATCAAAACCAACAATGAAGTGATCCCACTAGCATGTAAAGCCTGATACAGCTTTTTTTGTCAATGCAACAGACCAAAGCTATTAAAAACACATCACTGAGCAGCAGCTTTGCACTGGGTGACATGTTCCTCCTTTACAATGAAAATTTTAGACGACCACTGCCCTGCTGCTGCAAATACTCACTAAAGCACCGAGTGTGTATTAATCCACTGTTGAACATAGTCCTCGACAAATATACTTAGTTCTGTTTGAGTAATATTTGCAAAAAACTACAGTGCCATATATTCATGACCTATTTTTAAAGATTTAAGTCTTCAGTAGGAAGCAATGGGCTTGAGGCGGAATCAGAAATATGGTGGGGAAATCAGAAAATACAGAGAGATGTAGAGCAGCACCAGCCGTATTTATCCTTCAAACCACCATCACCACGCTCCTGAAACTTAACTTAGTGTTTTCAGTTCTCTAAACTGAACCATACAGCATCAGCCATACTTTAGTTCTTATGAGCATGTATGGTAGGAAAAAGAAAAGTGAACATTTAAGTACACTGACATATATAACAGTAAATACTGTGGACATGTTAAATATGAGCATTTTTCAGCATCTTGAATAACGCAACTGACCAATTCCACAAAGAGGCTTATGCTGCTGCTGCTGCTGCTCAAACTGGATTTTAATCATGGATAAGCACATGCAATCGTTTCAGATAACGTTGTTATCTACAGGTACGCAGCTTGGCTGGATTTGTCTTGGAATGTTTCTGTTTGCTGTGCTTACCTCACGGGTATAATGAATGCCACAATGAGCGTGGGTTAAAAAACAAATTATTACGCCGCAGGTTTTGGTGTTTGTCTCCTATTAATCATTAAGATTGGCTTTCACATTCCTGATGTATCTGACTTCACAGATCCCTTGGCGAATACCAACATGAATGAATCAAACGAACGGGATGTGTGCGTCATCTTCAGTCGATGTGGTGAGTTAATTACCTCTGGAGAACAGGATGATGCTCATAACCAAGATTGTCTTTGCTCCTCAACTGGACTTCTACAACAGTCAAATGTAAATGCACATTTGGAGCACAACAAATAAAATGCGAATATATTCTATGTGTTAATCCTTTGGACTAAGAGCAGAGGGGGCCTGAATAATTCACAAGCAAAACTGCTGGTCAACCACCACATCAATGACTGGTAAATAATTCAGCCCGCAGACTGGGTGAGGAGCTGCTTGCTCCTGATTTTGATTGAGAGACACAGGGACAGGGCCTACTTATAGATTCTTGATGGGTTTTACCACATCAAGAGGAGAGGACAGCCAAGGAGGAGAGGAGCCAACAAATAATTCATAGGAAAGAGCTGCTGATGAGCAAGATGATGAAATCTAGAGTTTGTATGCTCAGATTGCATGATGAATTTGTCAATAGCTGCATTGCTGTTTTGTGTTTTCCTGCAGCCTCAGCTGTGGAATAGTAATGATCCATTTTCATTTGGTTCTATGGAAACTGTGAGCACTTTCCGCACTAGAGTTAGTCAAGGTCAGGGGCGAATAGATGGAAATAGTAAAGAACATTTCTGATATGTAGATGAAAAACATGGAAATCGACATTTGCATGGGTGCATCATTCTTATCCTCACAAAAATGCCCAACAGTGGCGTCTTTTAAGGTAATAGAATTTCACCTTTTGCCTCAGCCTGCCATTCATGCACACATGCACATGTACTTTAAGATAAGTCTCATCATATTAATGAGGTGCACCAATACTGTAGTGATTTATAGAAGTAATATACTGCGTAGTGCACATCCAGATGTGCCCACAGTCACTCATGTGAACCGTGGAATGAGTGTGTGCACTGGTATATGTAATTGATGTTTTTCCTGGTCATAAACTCAGCTGCCATTAACCCCCTCCCACACACACCCTCTATACATCCTCCCCTTGCATCAAGTACTCATCTACCACATATAGTAAATCCAATAAACCTAAACTTCAAAGAATCATTTAACACTGGGTGTATTTTAAATCTGAATGTGACCCACATATCCTCCCGAAGCCTCAATTTCCATCCTCAGCAGCCACATTGTCAGTGAATTACATGATTACCACTGCCTGGGACTCCCTGTCCTGTAATCTGTCTATCTCATATCATGTGTGATCAACATGTTTAAGACAGCAGAGGAAGAAAATGCTGGGGTTTAAAATGTATTGTTGGCAAGTTCATGCACATAGGCTGACACTTGCCGCTCTTCACCAGCTGATGAGATATCAATCAGAACTATTTGCAAATCAGACCCATTTGCAAATCAAGTCCCGATGAGATGATAATGCAAACTAGACTCAAGGACTGTGTGCAGACAAGCTGTTAAATGAATAGTACCAGATGTATAACATGAAGGTCTGCAACTCTTAGACATGGCATGTAAGATTTCATCGTCCTCTACATTGGTGTCTTATAGGAAAGCTCAAAGTAATTTCTGTATTTTCTCTGATGCTGAACAATGCAGTGTACTTTCGACTCTACAGGAACCACTTTTATCAGTTTTTATTCAGTTTGGCCTGTTTAAAACGTTTTCTACTTTAGAAAGAAGAAAGAGTTCAACAGTCTGAGTATGATTTTCCTGACAGCAGGGTTTCTTTGTGAGGTAGCCTGCTCTGAAAAACAAAATTGCTCATAGATAAAAGTCCATATAATAAGTCCTCAAAATAAAACAACTGTAAGTACCTTCTAAAACACAGCTAATGACAAAAGTTTAAGCAAGCAAAACTACAGATTCAGAACAGATCAAGTTCTGTTTTTATCAGTCGACGAAGGCTCCAAGAGACGTGAACCCCTGCATTTCTTATTTTTTAAACACTCTTGGGTGAGGCAATGAAACACAATCCAGGAAGTCCAGTTAGCAGATTAACGATTACAGGCCAAAGCACAGTACACTGGTTTGTCACACTCACTGGTAGGATTTTTCATCTTTGAAATGTTATCTTGGCGTCACGGTATTTCAAGCTGCAGCGCCGGATTGTTGGATGGTGTTTGCTGTGCTGCAGCAAACGTTGAGCCTGGTTCGACTTTTTTGTCAGGCAAACCTGTGTTGGTTTGGCGGAGCTCTTTGTGTCAACCACGCTGTGCTTTTTACATGCAGGATTCAAGTCGGTCTGAACGCGCCTTGTTCTATTTTTTTAATCTCCATAGCTACATCACACCAATCTGTCCCCCATTTGGGTGACGGATCGCCTACTGAACTGACCTCCTCTGCATAAGTAGGCGACAAACTAAACACACTGTCTGATTTCCATTTGGTTCCCAGTCATGCAAACCTGCCAACATAAGCAGCAGATGTTTGTGAACACACTGTTTCAACTGATTTCACCATTGAACTACTAACCGCAATTTTCCCAGAATGCCTTGAAAAATCCCACAATTTTGAGGTAAGACTTAAAAGCACTAAAACAACATCACACAAATTCTGCCTTTGCAGCTGAAAAAAGGATGATTTTTTTCATGATTTGCAGAACCACATTAGCATTTGTACTCACTTGCTGTCATTCTCTGGTGAGAGACGTAAACAAATATAAACCACATTTTAATTATTTGTAAAGCTCAGTGATGTTTGGACAAATTCTGCCATGCTTTCGCATACCGTCTGTTTCTAATCCTTAGGAGCAATTGAGAGAAAACATACACTATGATAAATTATTCTGCAAATCTAATATGAGCCGTACAAGTAGCACAACAAAGCACTCCCTCTTGAGAATCAGTTTGACCCACTGATGGAGTGTAATTTGGATTGAGTGTACTTGAGATGTTCCTACAATTATTTGCTGATTATCTGCATCTTGAATTCCTGTAAAACCCAAACAAAACCTTGGAATAGTGTACAGAAAAGAACATCTTGTTGAACAGAACATCTGGATGGTTACCATCACGACTACACAAAACACACAAGGTTCAGTATTTACCCTACTGTACAGGCACAGCGTCTTTATTTCTATTTTGTCAGCATGTGCTGGAGGCAGTGCTGGCACAGACCACGAGGATTTGGCAAACAGCTCTTGTGCAGAAGGGCAAATGTTGAGTTTCAACACAAGTAGATTTTAACTACAAAATCAAACTTTTGAGGGCTCTCCTTTTTTCACAAAAACTGCTCTTTGAACACTTCTGAAGGCAGCCATCACACTTCACCCCATCACTTCCGGACGAGATCTGGCCACATTCAGGCTCAACAGGCAAATTCAGTGGAAGAAAATGGCAGCAACATCTTGAAGCTGGATGTGCAGATGTGATCGAGTTACCAGTCTGTCCATATTCTGGCCGAATCCATCTTAAATCATTAAAGATGGATTTGGTGTCTCAAAGAGCTTGTTGGACTAATAGATGTAAAATCTTGTCATCCATTATTATTAGAAATCTGTTTAAAGTAACAATGAAGACAATAAATGTCTGTTAAGTCACTATCTGTGCTGAATGATGTAACACAATGGTGACTGAACCTTTGGCCCGCTGATGAAACTATTGCAGTATTGATATATTTGTAGTAATACAAACTGTGTGTCAGTCTCAACATTCCCAGAAAAAATGTATTAAGTTATTGTTAATGCAAACCAAACATTTCCTACCGTTGCAGCTTCACATGAAAACCATTTAACTGGCAAATCAGGAGTTGACTTGTATTGCGAAGTAGTCACAGCAAAATGCAATGCTGCCATTGAGTTTTGCACTTACTGCTATCGATCATCAAAAATGCATTGAGAAAACAAGACAGTGGCCATTTTCGGCATTAAAAAAAAATCAGTTTGAAATGCTGCAGTTTGGCATATTTCAAGGAGCAACAGAACAAGATGGAGCAGCAACGCTCGGATGTTAGATGAAGAGCTGCAGGCAACAGGCTGCACACCAACTTCAACTTCTTAGCAAGGTAACAAACAGCTTTCACTGTGGCCTGCTGTTCGCAGACTCATGCAGCACAAAATCACATCACGGTTGATCGCAGAATGATGGAAAAAGGCCAATTATTGCCTCACTACTTTAGTAAAATTACAGTAGTTTGTTTTGCTTAACTGCAAACTTAAACTTGCTTAAACCGCATTACCACCCACAAAGAAAAACTGTCACCTGTGTTGGATTTTATTGTGTTAAATGAACAGAAACACTGTTGACACCTCAGAGATTTTATCTGGATACTAGTTATATTCTATGGGACTATTTAGGTGGGGGATTTTGTATGTATTGTACATAACGTGTTGCTGAAGAGTGGCTGAAATGTGAAGCTTCATCTGCTCCGAGAAACATCAGAATCTGATCAGAAATTGTCAGCGATGTTATCATACACATATTGAAATTTGTTCGGACTCCGATTAAAGTATTTGAGCAGAGAGCTTAATCTGTTAGGGTGTCAAATTTCACCGGCACCCCAGGCCTGGAGTCTACAGCAATGCTAGCAGCGATGTCATGCTACAGGCCCAGCAGTACTTTGCGCTAAATGCTAACATCTGGATGCTAATATTCTCACAATTACAACACCAACACGCTGATGCTAAGTGTGTTCGTTTACCATGGTCGCCATATTAGCTTAGTGTGCTAGCAAGCTGCTTGCTAATGAGCATGAAACACAAGGTAAAGCTGGGATTCTGACAGGAAACACAACATAACGTGGAGAAAAACCACATGCTGCAAATTAGTTTCGACTGAGACTCTGTTCAGGTTGCGTTGTCTTTTCATTTCATGCTGCTTTTGTTCAGCAAATTCTGTAAATGCATTTACATTTAAGTGAATTCCCAGGTGGCTGATTTTTAAGGGGGAATTAAGAGCCAGTGAGTCAGTGTTACATGATTTCTATGCCATTCTTACCAAACGATCCTTCTTATTCATGTATTAAAAAATGTCATCTATTTCATTTTCAATTAAACTTGGAAGAAATGTTCTTGGGAGAATCTTTTTGACAAAAACTGTGCATCTGCTGGGTCATTGTCTTTGAATATGGACAAAGGCTGCTGCTCGGGTTGTGAAAGCAGCACATCATTCCAAAACTGAAGCAAAAAACAGAATTTCGATAAACCGGAAAATGTACCTGCAATATGTCACTTTTTTCTGTACAAGCTGTGAACGTGAAAATCAAATGTCACACTGTGAGTGTTTTGTTTTTCCTGTTTGTTTGCTACATGTCAGAGTCAGTTGGTTTGTTCACAGACCAGAGATTTGCCTCTCAGATGGGTGAGCAAACTGATAATGAGCAATAGATCAAATGTGTTATAGTGCCGCTTTTCATCACTGTTTGTGACAGCACTAACGAGTTCACGCAACATCTCATTTTTTTAAAAAAAGCAAAGCACATGCAAGGAAAGAAATGCTTTAAATGTGTAACTTCAAGAAGGAAAGACGAAAAACAAAAGGAAAGCAAATGTCTACAGCTGCTTTGAGCTCTATGGAGCATTTTAACATATTTCAGCTCACAGTTTTTGTTTTCTGGTTGCAAGTTGACCATTTTTTTCAGTAAAGAAGCTCTGAACACTGTACAGATATTTCCATTGGTCCAAAAGGTAAATAAATAAAAGAGGAGTGACAACTGGATTTATATTTGCCATGTGAACAGAAACACAGCTCAAAATGAATAATATGATGAAGGGTTAAATAAGATAAACTGCCACAATATAAAGATATACGGACAAATATATAGGTATAGATACCTTAAATATGAATATAGATGGCCAAAACATAGATTTCATGAATATAAACATAGATATTTATGAAGATAAATATATGGGAAATTACCATTTTTGGGGGGATGCCTAGATATTGCATTGGAAAAAAAATATTCAGCTTCTTTGGTGTTGTTATCAGTTTTTATAAAAATTTGGACAATTTGGTTTGGCTTCATGCTGTGGTCCCACTGTGTTTTTTTCCAGCTAATAAGCTCCAGATATAATCATCTGCAAGGATCAATTTGCCAAAAAACCCTTCTACTTCAGTGTGTTCAAACTTCTACTACTCAATGCCAGTAACACTTACAGTGAGTGAGTCTTTCAAAACAGACCAAAACCATGCTTCTACTCCAAATGGTTCAAAAACAGCTATTAGTTCACCTTGGGTATGCTTTGGGTAGGAGTTTTTAGGCCACACAGTTATGGGATTGGTTGAGACCTACATTTACTACATGGGATCAATGAGAGAATTGCTCATAACTGATCAGTTATTACATTGGGTAGAACCAAAGACTGAGTTTACCAGGACAGGAGGAACAGGTGGCAAGCTAACAATGTTGATGAAAATGTTTCTGTTACAATGAACAGCTAGCAGAAAAAGGAGATGAACAGAAAATGTGGACAAAAAGAGGCAAGTATGTGCAAAAGATGTTGCACGGAAAAAAACAGAGGGTTTAAAGTTACAGAAGATTATAAATGATTACATAATCTGGGCTGAGCTGACGATCGTGACCTGTTTCACAGTAGTTCCAGTAAATCATGCGCAGCAGATTTCGGAGTATTCTGAGTCGTTAAACTTTCTCCTGTAGATAAAAATTCACAGAAGCACAAGGGCATACAAAAAGATGCACATTTAAGACGCAAGTGGCAAAAACACACACAGAGAGAGAAAGACATACAGAGTGAATGCCAATGAGGCAGATCAGGAGCTCCTGAATGGTTATGCTATAGATTTATGTGTTCTGACATCCCACAGATGGTGTGAATTAGTCAGGGAGGGGGTGCCAGCACGAGGTCAAGAGAGGTGACCTGGCCTTCAGCCTGCCACTTGGGAAAGCAGAGCAACAGACATGTGAAGCTGCCGCTGCAATGCAACAACCCAGAGGCTGCTACAGCAGCTGTTATTGAAGATACAGAAGTGAGAGTGCTCCCGTAAACTGCCCTAATCTCATCATCCTGAGAGATAAACAGCACTGAAAGGAGCCACAGCAGCACAAACGCACATAAAAGCAGGCTGGGTGATAGAAAAGCTACATTGATTTAGACAAAGAGGAAAAAAAAAAGAATTTTGTAAATATGAAGACACACAAACCAGATCAAATGGGTTTCTAAATGTGTAATGATTGATTTTTGTTTTTTCATTGCCAGCAGATGATTTTGCATTTGAGACCAGCTTTCTATTAGCCGGTACTTACTGGTAATATGAAAGATGATAAAAAATAAACGATTTTGTTGAGTTATTCAAAGGCGAAGAGTAGGGGGCTTCAGCTTTGCAAGCAGCTTTTCAAGGCAGCCGATTCTGCGTACCTTGAAGAACGAACCCAAAGCTAACACAAGATACTTAATGTTCCATAAAACAAAGAAGCACAGAGAATTAGCAGATTGCCTGAGGAGACAATTACCATATGTTTGACAGAATAAGGGATGGAAATATAGACTTACAGCAGAGGGAGAGTTGGAAACATATACAGTAAATATGCGAGACAGGCTCACCTGATTGATGTGTTTCAGTTTGTCAATGATCTGATTTATTACAGGGTCCGCTCCCTTCACTTTGACCTCAGGGTTGGTACTCTGAGCCTTGATCCCATTGCCCACCACACGGAGGGTATAGCTGTGAACAAAAGACAGGGTCTGTCAGGATTTTCAAATATCCATCAGTCATGTTAAAGTGTAACATGAGAAACACCAGTGGTGGAATGTAACCTCAAAGCGGTACTTGCACTTGAGTATTTTACTTCATTTTATGCTACCTTGTCCTTCTACTCTAAAACTTTTTTAGAGGGAAATGTATTCTACAGCTATGACTAGTTACTTTTCACATAAATACTATAGATTAAAAAGCATATATTAAGGTTATAAAACACCACGCACAGTTAGAGGTTAAATCAGTGGTTCCCAAACTTTATGCCTTGTGATTTTTTTTTTTTTGTCATGTTTGATTTGTCTATGAGATATTAGCAGTTCCACCTAAAAGATATTTCCCATCCAAATTTCTCAGATGGGTTAATTTAAATGCTCAAGGCCCAAAAAGCAAAGATTAGAGAAAAGCCTGAAAACTAGTACAGATTTGTGTGGCAGAAATTAGTTTCTTCTTCTTTTCTCTCCCATTGATTGTCTCACAGCATCTCAGATTTACCTTTAGAGGGAGACCAGATTGAGAACCATTACACTGAAAACAGTACTAGCAATCTAATAATGTCATATATAACAATATATAGTATTAGAGTAGTGTTACTTTTAATACTTTAAAGGACCACTGTGTAGGATTTAGTGGCATCTAGTAGTGAGGTTGTGGATTACATCAACTGAATATCCCTCGCCACACCCTCCCCATCCAAGCGAACAGGAGAACCTGTGGTGAAAATATGAAAACGCAAAAGGTGCTCCAGAGTTAGTGTTTGGTTTGTCCGCTCTGGGCTACTGTACATGGTGGTGCAACAGGGCAGACTCTGTGATTATACACTAATGAAAATCCATTATCCATTTCTGCCAATAGATCCCCCCAAATCCTGGACCCACACACTGGACCTTTAACCACAATCTGTCGAAAACACTTCTGTATTTTGACTTCAGCAGTAGTTTAAATGCAGGATTTTTGCAGGACTTCATTTTCCCACCACTGAAAAATACACCTGCCGCTATGTGTCGGAAAAGCAAACTCGAGCAAGACTGGAAAAAGATCAATACTGTGAACTCACCCAAAGGTGATGACACAATTCATTTGTGGGCATAGCTTGGGGTTAAAGTGGCATCTGTGAGGAGCCATGATTCACCTGCACGTGCACACATGCAGCGCTAAGGCTGCATATTACATGCACGCTTTATAAAATCTGCACATCAAGCCCTTTATGATCTCTCTTCGAAATGAAACTATTAAACCACACTGTGGCTACCGTACATTGCGCTCAACTATTCATTTATGATTTGTGCCTTAACATTTCAATATGTGGCATTAATCCTTGTTTTAAAGCAGTTCATTGTTGTTATAGCCTGGTAATAGGCTTCAGTTTGCCTCAAGGACTCCTCACTCTTTGGTTTCAGTGCAGTCTGTCAGCTGTAATGACTGTGACCATGACGGCCGGTGAGTGAGCACAATCCTCTCACATCTCAATCTCCAGCATATCAATTAATCAAACTAGTAGATCAAGGTAAAGTCACTCATTGTTGAAAGGCCTGCTGAGCTCTTTGTGCATGGTGTGTGTGTGTGTGTGTGTGTGTGTGTGTGTGTGTGTGTGTGTGTGTGTGTGTGTGTGTGTGTGTGTGTGTGTGTGTGTGTGTGTGTGTTTGCAGCGGTCCTGACAAAGTGCAGACAGCACAGACCACCAAGCTGTCGGCGCGATGTCACTTTGAGCTATAATATCTGGATTAGTGAAGTAAAAATCCAAAAAACAGCAGCTAAAGTGGCTGCTGGGTGACGTTGTAGCAGCCAACACAAATTGGGTGCACTCTTCAAGCAACAAAAGGTCAGAAAGAAAAAAGAAAGTATGAATAAATAAAGTGCAGGAACCATGGGTGCCGAATTTATTTAAAAGAAAAGGTGGGTGGCAGAATTCAGATTTAGTCATGATGTCTCCTTCCTTGAGATGCAATTTTGATGCTAATTTCTTGCTCGTCAGACCTCCAAAATGTGGTTAGTTTTGGAAAAACACAGCTGCCATTCAGTGTCCTTTTTTAGTTATTCATCAGCAATTAGTCTGTGATCGGCACTATTTTTCTTACTAGGCTTCACTTTTTGTGGCCTCTGTCCTCTCCATCGCTGCTGTGGCTGCTGTCTATCTGGCAGCCGCATCAAATGAAATATTAAACTGGACATTTTCAATCTGGCCACAATAACAGTGCTTTGGTAATTTAGAGAACAGATGCAGATGCCCATTGATGTCTTCATAAAAATGCATTCGTGTGACAGACAAAAATATCACTATATAACTATAAATCACGTCTTTTGTTTCCTTTACACCAAAAGAACATTTCTGTCACGAGTACAACTTTCTAGATAGATTGTAGATGCATAAACAGGCTTTCAAACTGTCTCATACTTTGTGTGGTAGGTGTGCAATTTTTCTGGGTCTACTGATTTTGACTACACACCCTTAAAAGTGTCATCTCTAAAGCCTGATTTCAAGCATGCACACCCTCTATAAAATTCCTTGATGAAAATAATATGGTACAGCTTTGGGAATTTTCTTCATCATCTCACAGCTGTGCAGCTCTTCTGTACGGCTCGTGTGCAAGCAGCAACCTCTGGGGCTAAAAATGAAGTGTTGAATGGCCACTTGCTGGCTCCAATAGTCAATCCCCACAATCCCCCATATTAAAATGCCCAGCTTTACAACAGAAATAAAGATGGTTTGGTCTCTATAGCTAATTGGCCTGTTCATGACAACTGTACAGGGTGTTATATAACTCAAGTGTTTGAGTCTTCGGCCCGTCTCAGCTCCACAAACACTCCACCTCTTTGCCCATTTTTGAATTAGCTAGGGGATTGATGGAGTCAGACACTGTGGCTCACATTTTTCAAAAGAAAGACAAAGCTAAACAAGAATGACAGTATAAGCTGAAGAGATGGTTTATCAGTAATGGGTGTCTGACTGAGCATTCAATGTTGAATTGAATGTAAATGCACAGTGTGCAAGTTCAATTAATAGTGAGACAGGTTGGGTCATTTTAACATTCTGGCAAGCGACTGCATAAACATAGTCAATCTTGGGCAACTTTGGCACTTCTCCATCATAATGTTGATTGATGAGCACTGTCCCAAATAAATAAGTACAATTATCATGCCAAAAGAACTCTTTAAACTGAAGCATCACACCACATCATCAGCATAACACATTTCAAGTCAGGACAGGAGCATTAAAGACTGGGAAAGTTGTGGAGCGCTCCAAAAACACCTGTTTGGATCATTCCACAGGTAAACAGGTTGATTGGTAACAGGTGATAGTATCATGATTGGGTATGAAAGGAGCATCCTGGAAAGGCTCAGTCATTCACAAGCAATGATGGAGCGAGGTTCAACACTTTGTGAACACGTGATTGTATAAAGGATGTTACTACATGTGCTCTGGAACACTTTGTACAACCGTTTTTCTTAACATTTTACACAGCATCCTAACTTTTGTGGAATCAGGGCTGTACTGCAGAGTAACCACATTGCTGCAGTGCATGTCAGCAAGTTCACAGGTTTCCTGCCATAACACGATTTCTCAGAATAATTCGTCTTCTTGTGTGCAACTAAACATACTGATCGACCAAACTGTAAGTGTGAGAAGTGAAGGCCCTGCTTGCTTGCGGCAGCAGGCCCCTGCGGCTGGAGGCAGATACGTTTGGAATAAACTGCACCTGAACCATGTACACTGGGGCTATGATCCCGCTGCCTCCAGCTCTGTTTAATCCCTGGACACACCTGCTGAGATGCAGACTGTATGTGTAAGAACTGGAATGAAGATAGTCCTTGCTGGGTCTGGCATTACTATAAATTGTT
The DNA here is from genome assembly GCF_017976325.1 of Chelmon rostratus. Classification (NCBI taxonomy): domain Eukaryota; kingdom Metazoa; phylum Chordata; class Actinopteri; order Chaetodontiformes; family Chaetodontidae; genus Chelmon; species Chelmon rostratus. Next base: position 12,349,389 of record NC_055658.1, on the reverse strand, counting down.
AGGGGTAAACCTGCTCAAAAAGATAAATGCAAAAGATCAATAATAAAGGGAGATTACTATGTCCACTTTGACTTGTAGCCTTTGACAATCTCATAGATTGAACCATCCTATCCTATAGCCATCCTATGCAATAAATAGCACAAAATCCACTTCTTCATGACCTTTACTGCAGTGTTTTTCCCCATTTCTGTACAGTATGATTAATAGCAGATTGAAGAGATTACATCAGAGCCATCTGTGCCCAGTTCCACCCAATGAAAATGTGCACGGCCACACATCTGTATAAAAAAATGCATGTTATTACCAAAAACTGTTTTGCATTGTGAAAACCACAGACATGCATGACTTTAGTGCAGTTGAAAGAAGGTATAAAATATCACTGGTATCCAAGCACGTACACACATGCGGCTCCTCTTGCATTCAGTAAGCGATGTGTTTCATTATGCCACTGGGATCCATAACCTGAAACACATACAATTTCTTGTAACATGCTGCAGGGCTGGCAATGCAGCACAAGGGCTCTCCTGGGGTTGCAACACCAGAAAATAAGAGCCTGCTCCTTAAAAGGTGTCACACATAAAAAAAAAAACGTTGATCATAGTCATCATATATTCTTCAGTGTGAGTAGAAAGCATACAGTAGCATCAAGCACAACCTACAACAGGATATCAAACGGCTGAGTGATTGCCTGTGTCTCTGTAGACCAGCAGCAGGATCTTGTAATCCATATCCTTCTCCCCAAAGGGACGCTTGGTTTGCATCTCATCTCTGCTCACTCTGCTGTTCAACCCTAGATTGAAAATTTCAATCATTTTATTCTTGGCTCTTATCTCCATCTCATTCAACTATATTTGTCTGTGAGTGCAAACCCCCTCACGTCTGGAACAAAGAAATTTGAGGCCCTCTTTGCCTTTTTCCTTGACTTCAGGACAGAGTAGGATTGGTATGCCAAACTAATTTACCCTGATTAGCACAACTCCTCTGCAGACATCCTTAATCCAGTGTACTGTAACACTGCGGCCATGCAAAAAACAAAGATGCAAGCTACTGTGAAGAATTTGATGCTTTCTGTTTGCAATATATTTGTCTTAGGAGAATCATCTTGTCTGTATCCCTTTGATTAGGGCTGTGGCGAGAAGTATTAGGCATGAATATGCCTGTCACACAACACACTGCAACTGAATGTGAAGCCTGTTTCACACTGGACAAAAAAACACTAACATCTGGCTTTTGTCTTCAGTGGGAAAATCTGCGCTCAGGTCAAATGACTCTGCAGTAGTTATGGGTATTTTTGGGCTCCAGCTCTGATCAGCAGTGATGGAAACGTGACACCCAGGTGGACATTTAATTAATTTCTGCCATGATGATGACACACATTGAAGCCCTGCAAGTTGGCGCATAAATATTGCCCGATATCAGACAGAGTGTCATCATCGTCTTCATCATCGACGAAAAGACAGAAAAAAACTTAACCACCATACCACGGCCTCCATGCTGCCTTCCACTGTTGCTTGCTTTTCAGCACTGTTGAAGCAGAAAGTTAAACTCATCTACTGGCAATGGGTCAGTTGGTTATTTTAGTGGGTTTACTCATGTTTAAAAAAACCTGAAACATCCTCAGTGAACTAATTTCACAACAAATATGCGGCGTAACAAAAAAAAAAGCTGCAAATGAATAGAAAACACAAACAAAATTCAAACAATATAACCAACGATAGAAGTTGAACAGAAGTTACAAAATGAAAATTCCAGTGGACACTAAAAAAGGATGAATACGCCCAATTGTTGCTATGGTTGTGGTTCAGAGAGTTATTTACTCCAGTTATTTAGCGTAATAAAGAATATATTAGCCTGTAAACTATATACACTCACTAAAGGATAGGTGTATCATGCTAGCAGAATAAAACCTATTTGATTGTGCAATAATTATTATTTTTGGCCATTTGGGGGCAGCGTAAACAAGTTGTGAACACAACGATGGCATGAGTTTCTTGCAAGCAGTTGCCTACACATGCAGCAGTTATAGAGCTGCATTAATATTCATTTGGAGTCATGTCCACCTTAGCTCTGTTTCTGTTCCCAACCAACTCTTGAGGGAAAGATCTGGCTCTTTAGCGGCTAAATGCTCCACTATGTTCACCAGCTAGTCTCTAACTGTGTTGGTCTGCTGTTTGCTGCTGAGCAGGTCGTGCACAGTGTCGCCTACTGCAGATGAAGACGCTTCTTTGAGAGCAGAGTGAACCAGAACAGTAAAGCTGTGGGTTGGACTGTTAAACAATGAGCTGAAACTCTATGAAGGTTATGGAGCTGCGAGGCCCTTCAGAATGATGTTAATCACTTCAAGAGGCCCCTTTCATACCCATGTATTGTTTTCACATTGTCATTTGATGCATTGCTATTATAAAAACAACAATTACACCCACTTTTACTGATTAACACCATCATAACAGTAACTGTCACTGATGTGTGGTCATCTTCAGCCTGTTTCTGTGTTCGGTTGTGTTTTCTATATCTGCTATGCTGTCATGTGCTGTCACATTGGTGAAGATGTTTTCTACACTTTCTTATCATTTGTCTATTTGCGCGTGTTTCCCTAAGCTCTCAGGTCCACCTCAGTCTTGTATAAATTGTTGTTGAAATTCACTGTTCGGCAGAATTCAAAATAGCTGCTGGTTTTAAATGCATTACATATTCCCCTTTTTCCTAAATTTGCTTCATCTAAAAGCAACACTTTGAAACAAAAACACAATGTTTCAATCTGCTCGTTGTCCTTTCTGGGAGCAGTTTACTGATGCCTGCTGAACTTTCACAACATCGTTTCACTAGCAGGTCCAGACTGCTGATACTGTTTCAGATCTGATAGTACGTTTCTGCTGCCTTTGAGGTCTCAATCTTGAGCTGCAGCTATAAGCACGCCTATTAACTATTGGCAGTTGCACATCTGTCATTTGATTGTGAGTTCACATGGATAATTACTACTTTGATAAATAAGGCAGCGTTCATTCAAACTGAGACTGTCAGTTTTTACAATTTTTTTCTGTCTTATGTGTGGAGCCAACCACTGAAAAACTGTTAAATGAGGATAAAGGGAACCACCAGGCAAGAGTCTGCTATGTTCATTCAAAATCCAAAAACAATGTCAAATCAAGCTTTTTTTTCCCCCAGTGGTGTAAAAAACAACAACAACAACAAAAGCCAGTTGACTGTCTCGATGCAGAAGCGTATTTTTCCTGAGAGCACCCTCATCAAAATGTTATGGGAAGAGGAGTTCAGTGGCTCGGGAGATGAAGGAGGTAGACCATGCACACTGTTCATGGTTGGCTGAGTGAGAAACAAAGCATGCCTGCAGTTAGTAGGCTAGGAGGCAATACCTGCCTTCAAGTTGTCACTGAGGAAACAAAAGTCCTTCTGGCTCGTTGCCGAGCGCAGGGAGGATCCGGGAGAGTCCGCCACTTCAAAGCAGTCAGTTCACTTAAAGCTCAAAAGGACAGAAAATACTGCAGGCAAGACAACGGAACACATGCAGTCTAATGTGTAAAATCAACAAGAGGGCCATGCTTCAAACAAACATCTGTTTGGTACAATAACCCAGAGTTAACATGGTAATAAGGATATTAACTCGGCAACACTGTAATTGAATAATACATCAAGATTGCAACAGCGCCTGCAGTAAATAAGTGTATGTTTCTATTCCAGAATATGAGTCAGAGCTATCTGTGGGAATGTCACTTTTATTTGTGCACAAATTCTGAATCAGATAAAGTAATTGACTGACAAAACTTTGGCAGACAGGTTGTAATAAGGTATTTTCATAAAGGATTATTATAATCAGGATTACAAGGTTTGCCGGTATGTGTATCTAGAACTGTGCACCTTTACTGAGAGCTGTGACAAAGAGGATAATACAACAGCAGTCGACAGTGCCTCTGGCAAAGATTTAGCTCCAAACATCACTACTGCCATGTTTGTTCCAATTACTAGGAAGCCCTGAGCCTTGAAGTTGAATTGACTTGTGCCAGGAAGAGACTATGGAATTAGCCAAACAGAGCTGTTTGAGCAAGGTGGCAGCGGTAATTAATATGGTCTGGTAGTTGGTCGGTGGGTAATGGGCATTTTGTGTCAGGAATCTGTACTTACGCTGTTGTACTGACACGTTGGGACTTATGCAGACAGATTAAGTACAGATTCATAAACACAAAGTGAGAAACATGAAAGGAATAATGTGTAAGTGCCGTGTGATGGCCGGGAAGAAAACAACATTTCGAGGAAATGAGGAAAGATTGTCAACATCAAAGCAAAGTAAAGTGCATAATGGAGGCCTATGATAATGGCACTGCCGGCCGATGCTTTTCTACACTGTCCTGATGGGGACAGAAAGTCTGGGAAAATAACACATTTATATTTAATTTACTTATGTTTATGTTGAGTAGGATTTTGCATGTAGTTTGTCTCCTTTAGCCAATAGAATTATGCCAATGATTTCATTAAGTTGTTTGCTCCAGCCGCAACATTCAAAATGGTCGGGTTTTTTTTTTCTTTTTTAAGGCTTTAAAGGCCCAGAAAAATCTATTTTCTGATTTATTGTACCAAGGTTTGAGTTACTTTCACTCAGAGATTTCTGGATTTGTGCTTTTTCAGTGGGCTCTTTTCACTGATCTGAAGTGGGCGTGGTCCCGCTGGAAAAAGGTGATGTCACAACCTTCCAAGCACCAATCAGGAAGCACAATGCAAGTGTTTTTATGTCATCTTTTTGATCAACATGACAAGGAAACGTTCTGATTTCAAGGTCCAGTGAGAGGATTTAGTGGCATCTCGCTGTGAAGTTGCAGATTGCAACCAACTGAATACTTTCATGCTGTAGAATCATGTTGGTGACGCAACGTGCAGGAAGAGGACCTGCTCCCTCTGTAGATATAAAGAGCCCATTAGACGGAGACGAAAACACAATAATTCTTATTTTCAGGTCATAAAACAATAATGTTAACATAATTCTGAACATTATATCACATTTCTGTGACATTTTCCCCTAAATCCTATATAAATATATACAAGTACACATATATGTATAAATATACGGTACACACATATGTTTACTGACAAATTTAGTTTATTTCATCTGTTTTCCCGACAATGTCCACTCATGGCAACTACAGCATGGTTCAAGTTTTTTATGGTTATGCTTAAGTAGCTTAAAGCACTGGAATAAGGTTGATTTTCTTTCTTCTGCTAGTCTAAACCTGCACATGGGATGCATGTCAGCCTCCAGTGTTTAAGTGCTGTGTGCATCCAAATGCCTACCTCAACTTCCCCCGTACGAGTTCTCTGCAGTATAAAAATGTCAAACTGTGTCTTCCAGCGTTTTATTTTTTAAGATCAGTGGGTTTATGATGTGTCGTGTGTTCTTATGGGATTGTTGCTCTGTGCTGTTTATTCGTTAATTTATTGCGGACCTGCAATGCGGCGTCCTAAACAAAGTTCCCCATGGGAACAAATAAAGTGTATTGATGTTGAAACTTCCTGAGAAGAATGCTGTCACAGGCAGCAACTATGCTTCCTCCAAATATATCTGGCAAAGCAAATTAGTTGTATATAAACATATTTTGTAGATACAGTCAGACTATTTGATTTCAGTGTATCAACATGAACCAAATGTTACATGTTTTGTGCTTTGAGTTACTCACTTGACTACACTTCTAATGCTTCTGACTTCAAGTTTATGAGCCCATTCGGTCTCCTAAACAGTGACACAACAGCTTAAGAGGGGCACTTTGTTGACTTGGTGTTTGTTTGTTTCTTCATTCATGTTTTTTACAACACGCATTGCTCGGGGAAATTACGGCAGGCGCTCTTTTAATGCCGCAGAGCCCCAAGATCCCTGCACGGGAGGAGCTCAGTGTGAGCTGCTGGAACAGCGTGCTGACGCTGCAGGGGTCAAGTCAAAACACGATTTTTTTTCCACCACTTCTCCCACTAACAACACCATGCCACAAGCACGCTTTAGTGTTAACAGCCGGCAATATGAAAGTCAACGACAAATTTCAATAATTGCATTTGAAATGGTGCAAGTGTGGACAAACAATGCTAACAAAGCTAATATCCATCAGCAGCTGAGTGAGCATTGACTGCCGCGAGTCCAGCTTTATTGTTTCCGACACTGTCGCTGTGATGTCCCCCGTGCACCATCCTCAACTTTATAGCGCCAACTCAACTCTTTGTACACATCCCGAGCAAACTGTATATAAACAGCATTCCACCAACCTTTTAAACACATTTACATAAACAAGTGGCAGCATATGGCGCCGCACCTCTCTTAACACTGATGACCAAAATGACACCCACCTCCCATTCACAGAAACCCATTATTAGGGTTGTAAAAAGCGTGTTATATTGTGCCGATAATTTCCCTGCAAAGCTAAGTGGCTCTGTGTGCATATGAGCTACTGCATCATGCAAGCTGTTAATGCCAAATAGATATCAGAAGTCCTCAAATGGCAATGGAACTTTTATAACACCTCTTAAATATCTGAGTTTTATGGAAGGTAATAAGGACAAATGGAAAAGTTGGCTATCTAGGAGGGACAATGGCCCCATAAAAGCAGATGGTCACCGAAAGAGGGAATTTTTAAAGATCTGAATGCCCCATAAGGGCGGTAACGTTCAGAATTAAACAGATGTGGTAAGAGCAGGGCAGACAATAAAAGATTCATTAGGGCTTTTATGATATCAGTGATCAACATGTTCACGTCGAAAATTATATTCTACCGTATTTTCTTTACAATGCGTGCGTACTGTATCTTTTCCATCTGCCTTAAAGTTCTATGTGACTGCAGAGCACAAATAAATATCCCGCAGAATTTCATGCACTGATTTCTCGGTCTCAATCCTGTGCAGATTATCAAAATCATCACTCTGATGAAAAACATTTTTCCTCACTGGCACAAAATTTAAGAGGCTTAGCCGTCTTTGCCATCTTCATCTATTGACCGAGCTCGTCCAAATTTCAACACCTGCTTCACGGAGTCGCAGAGAGAAAACATTGGGAGGATGATTAGGAATTTATGAGGAGTTCTGTAAACATGCATAAACAAATCAACAAGCCTTGAGCAACACCCGTATTCCCAGGCTATCAAATAGTGGAGGTAGCGAGGATGTCAGGTTTAAAGTAAACACTTAAGCAATGATTGGACTTCCTCTCACGCTGTTTTATAACAAGGTATCTATTCAGCCCAGCAGAGGAGCCAAAGGGACACAAAAAGATTGTAATAAGGCTTGAAGAAGAATGCTGCACCACTCTTGTATTATGATATTTAAGCAGGATATTATCATGTAATTTGTCCGTGCTATGCGCAGCAGTGCTGCAACCCTCACTGCCTGTAAATTATCAGTCCTTTACTTTCAAAGGTGTGAGCTGCAGGAAGTCCACAATTTCCACTGCTAATTAAGATTCAAGACATTGAGGCGCTACCTGGTAGATCTGTACCCTTTTAATCTCATGCTGGCAGAGTACTGCATATGTGAACATTGTAACATGACTTACCTTACCGTCATTTTCAACAATTATTTTAAAGTGGTTAACTTTGAGATATTTGTGGCTGTGTGTTTAGGGTAGTGGTGGAAGAAGTATTTAACTGAAATAAAACTAGCAACACCACAATGTAGAAATACTCCGTTACATGTTAAAAATGTACTTTTGATACATTAATATAAACACGGCAAAACCCATTTAGTGTTTCTGCCGTGACAGAAAGAAGAGAAATCCATCACTCGACTATATATTAAAACCTTTGCCGCAGGCGTCGAGCAGAAATCAAGCTCAAATGTAAAGTGACAGTCACACAAGGCCCTTTAACAAAGTAGTGATTAGGACATCCGGCCTCAAGCAAGCACAAACTAAAGAAGTGTAAAGATAATGGAAAAAAATATGAAAGGACGAAACCTTGGGAGCGATAAGAAAAGCAGGAACTCCTTAAAGGATTAGCTTCAGACATTTTTAAGTTTATCTTCCTCTCATGCCTTATGTATGTTGAGAGAGTTGCTGGTCGCAATCGTCATTCCTGCTCTCGGGCCGTGAAGAGATGCCAAGCTAACATGACTGCACTGTATGAAACAGAGGAAAAAAACCCAAAGAGGCATTCAAAAGTTCAGCCAAATCTAAAATGAGGCTTTGGCCCCCTTGAAGCGGTTATAATCAATATATTTGGATTGTATTTTAGATATAGTATGACATCTATCAAATGGCAACGTGAAAACCTACAGAGAAACATCACCAGAATCTGCGGCTTTCCTTCACTTTATAGAGGTCTTTGACGAGTTTCAGCTCATTGTTAAGGTGTCCAGTTCACAGTTTTACTGTTCTGGTTCACTCTGAACGCCCTCATAGCTTACTTTTCGGCTGGAGGCAGCTGTTTCTGATGAAAAAGCTCTACAAATCCACTTTACGCTTCCTGCTTAGCGCCAAACAGCAGACACACACAGCAGTTGGTGAACACAGCTTAAGGAAAGTGAACACTGGACTTATATTCATCAGGTGGCCACAAACATGACCTCAAATGGACGATAATGTTGCTCCGTAACTGCCAGTTGTGTAAATAAATATGCAGCTGCTGGCTAACAAGTTCACCGCATCAGCTTAAAAGGTGCTGATATGTATTCTCAGCTTGTTTCTGCTGCCCCCAAGTGGCCAAAAAAAAAAAAAAAATCAGTTAAAGCAAGTTTAAAGTCTTGGGGTACATCAAAACAGACACAACCACAGACAGCGGGGTACATAGCAGATACCCACACGGCTCTTTTTATAGTACTTCTGGCATTTGTGAAAGTCTTCACACTCACAGTGCATGATAATGAGGACACAGAAGTGCAAAGGAGGCAATAATTAGAGCTTCAGTTAGCCAGATCACATGGGTACGTATCCTGGTAGTTGTGTAAGTTTATTGCAGATCTTGTCTACTTGGAATAAAAGAAAACATCCAACTAACGGAAGTACTTCCTCTGCCAAGGCTCAGCAAGGAAACACTTTCCAGGATGTCATTTCAAAAGCCGTTGAGGACATCCATGTGATTTGTGTAATTCAGACAACAGGCGGCTCCAATTAGCTTCAGCTCAACTTTTAAATGCATTTTTGCACAGAATTTTTATTATAACAGACCTGAAAAAAAATCAGACCTGAGATGAGAGTTATATTGAATAAACATTGGCCAGCATGCAGTATGCGATGCACTAATTCAAGGTCCCACAGAGACACCACCAAGGCCCAGTTTAAAGCTCCAGGATGCACCATGTGTTGAGGCTTTGGTCCTCACATCTCTGATTATTTTACCACAGCTGGGAGGAATAAGTAGCCACATCTGCTGTTTCTCCAGCCGCAGACACTGTGATCCACCACACTGTCACTACACCTCTGAGAAAACAGATCCGCAGCAGTAAACAACACATTTGCAGAGGGGACCAAAATACCAACAGTCTAATCACCCCAGTGAAGCTGTTTGTGGATATTTGTTCTCAGCCCCATTCTTCTTCTCACTCAGCGTAACAGCGGCTGAATGGGCCAACACACACAAAAAAAAGGGAAAAAAAACTGCTGCTGATGTTAAAGAAGCTCATAAACCCCCCGCTGGCTCTGGAAAACTCTGAGGTGAGTGACAGCTACAAAACACCAGTCAGAGTGAGTCGCATTCACCAAATTTAAGAGAATGACAATCATCAATGGAGGGCAAACGAGTGCAGGTGCAGAGAAGCAGCCTCTGCACAGAGTGGGCTGAAATGTTGTTTTGTACCATATTTTCTGTTTGTTTTTGATATGCATAATGCAAAATACAGAATACGACAGGAGATCTAATGTTACGTGTTCCCTCGTTGATATGAATAGGGTGGACAAAATAATAAGAACACTTATCATGACTGTGTAACGTGATACAGTTGCAGCAGTGGAGGTTTGACCTTGCGAGGCAGCTGGATTCAGGAGATCGCAAGATCATACAAGCTGAGAATCCATCTTGCCAGGCTTTGAAGAAGCTTGAGTTTTTGGCCACTCCACAGTGGTTCAGACCAATCAGCATCCTATGAGCTGGCAGCTACGGGTGTGGTTCAGGTGTGACGACAGCAAAAGAAGCGACTAATAGCTGGAAAACAACAACGGCGGCTCCTGAAGAGGCTAGCGTAGGTGCTGCTGTAGCATCAGTTATGTCAGAACTGGAGAGTACTGATCTAACTGTTTGAAGTTAGCGTGTGATGGACAAACATACCTGCCCTTACACAAACACTTTCCAAGGACAGCTTCCCATGTGGCTCTGTTTAATGAACCATCTGATGCAGCAGGTTAGTTGAATGTAAATTTAAACAAAAACTGAACATTATAAACAGGTAAACCCACATAACCACTGTTTAACCACCTTGCAAAATCTGAAGTAGCATTTAGTGAGCTCCCCCTCAGAATGAATGCATATACTGCAGCACTTCACATCACACAACAGCTGTTGTGCACCGGGACTCGGCTCTCTGTCACAATTCTTATATCAGATTCTATGATAAGATAAGATAAGATAAGAGAAGATAAGATAAGATAAGATAAGATAAGATAAGATATACTTTTATTGCCCCCGTGGGGAAATTTTTCCTGGATCCATGATCGCTCGGTTGCTGCACGGATCAACCATCGAACCACCACTCACTCGTGCTACTCTCCAACGCAAGCATCCAACGAATTCAAGAAACACACACATTCAGAAGCAGCCCAGGAGTCTGGTGATGTTGACACGTGTACAAATTCAAGGCAGAAGGCAGGAAAAACTGTCCAACTTGGATCTAGACGATTTACTGTTCTGGTAAATAAGGCACAGTCTGTAATCCAAACGTAAACAAAAGGGCAGCCCCACTGACAGAACTGCAAACACTACGCTGAAACCTGCTATGAAATTGCTGACATATCTTTTAATGCAAGGACTAACGCTACACAACAAACTGTTGTTGTCTCGTGGCGTGCACAGGTTGTTTACATCAGTGGCTGTTGTAAACAGAGCAGTAAAATTGTAGTTTCAGTTAAGACGGACCGAACAAAAACTGACAAACGGCTGATTATAAGTCAAACTGTTCCCTTCATGATGCAGCTTCCAGTCTAAACACATCTGTCTGTTCTGCTGCTCTGTTATATTCTAAGCATCTAAAATCACGACCATAAAGACTGCGTTTGAATAGAGATTGTCTTCCCCACACGCAGACTGAGACGTCCATACATCCACACATCCATCATGGCCCTCAGAGCTGTGATAGAGGAGCTGAGGTGGGTTTCATTTACCACAACAGCCCTCATTACAACCATCAGGGCGGTGGGATTTATTGCAGGGCTGTTAACAGGCTGAAAACAAAGTGAATGTTAGAGTGAGAGAGATAAAACACAGCACGATTGTTTAGCATTTTCCTTGCATGTCATATCACAAATCCTTCTTGAGAGACAGTAAAACAGCTCGGTCTAAGTCAATTTTATAGGTGACTGATCACATACTGGAGAGTCTCTCTTCATCCTCTGACGGGCTTATCTTAGTTTGTGTATCTCCCCACGCTCGTTTCTGTACAGGCCCATCACAGGAGCTGCAAAACTGCACCCGTTACCGCTCGGACGGCCCTGCAGACCACTGCTACTCCCCCGAGGTCCATCACAATCACGCCTCCCTCTCTCAATCTCCCTCTGTTTGATGCTAAACCAGTCAATATGTTTCCTCCCAGGTATGGCTCCCTGTTAAACTTGTTTTTTGTGCTTAAGGAAATATTCAACAAACAGCAGCTTCTGGATGCTCACAGCTGCAGCGCATTCATCCTCTACACAAAAAAAAGCTTTAAACAACACATTTATTCATTTAAGTAGGGATGAGAAGTGATGTGCATACAGTAAACAAACAAGTTGCCAAAAAAAAGAAAAAAAAAGGAGGAAAAAGTTGATGCTTGAGCTTTTGGAGCTAATTTAGTATTAGCATATTCAACAAAACAACAACAAACAGCCCGTGCTGTTTCACACCATTTTACAAAGTAAGATTAAAGCTACATGTTTATTCATTTAAAGAGCACAAATTGGGCTGATCCTTATTAGCACAAACTATGATATGCCTCCTTGTTGGTTATAGACTTTAAGGGGGGAGTAATTCATCTTCCCACTGTCAGCCTTGTACAAATAGGCCTGCGCCGCACACTCACTGAAGATCATCATAATTTATCTGAGGGAGATGCTGCATTATCCTCCACCACAACTTTTCAGTTGCATTACATGAAGCACTTAACAATACCTCCAGTTTATGAGCTTGAAACCACCGACACGTTCATAAATACCACTTCATGCCCTCGGCGTGGATCGCATGCCAGCGCTTTGATGGGTTAATTCATTTAGTAATTTTTTAAAATAACAAGCCCTCGGGTCGGCCGTGAAGTTTTGTGATTATCATCTGTCCTGCTACCGTGCTTTAACAACATGCCCTCACCGCTGGGAACAGCGATTAAGATTCAGTCCTTTCTCAAAGACACTAATTTACCGCTGCCACGAGGTTCTTTTACGACAGTGTAGTGTCAGTGTAATTTAAATGTCACAACAATGCCTTGACTGTTATTTCACTTTGGAGGGCAAAATCATTTGCTTCACAGCGACAATTAATTCTAATTCTACAAGCTTGACCCTAAGCGTAAATTTAATTATAACAGAACTTTCACAATATTACTTGCTTCAGATTAAGTTAATGGGAGAGAGCCACCCATGTGACGCTCCTGTGCTGCTAGGTGTCAAAGTACGGGGTCCAAAGCTACTCTATGATTAAGCGTTGTAATTGTTGCCCACATGGACGCGAAAGGGACTTCCAGGCGTGCAAGTTTAAAATAATTCCTTAAATTGCATTCTCTCCTTCTGGAAATGCAGAAACACGACCACATCAACATAGCGTGTGTGCATTTTTCAGGCTGTTCAGGTCTGCTGACTGACTGGTGCTGTTATTACTCACATCCATTCTTGAACTTAAACATAAAATGATTGAGTGCAATGTCAGATTCCTTGTATGTGCACACATACGCTCTGATTTTGATTCTGATTCTGATTCTGATTCTGAAATGTCTGTTTACATTGTAACCCTAAAAACACTCACACTGACAATATTCTGCAGTCACACAACTTGTTTTGTAGCAGACTGCTGGTGGTTACACCGCTCAGATCCTCATTAGCCAATTGCTAACTGAAGCACTGTCCCTCACGGTGTACTGCTTCATTTAACTTGCGAAACTCAGATACAATTCTCATATTTGCATATATATTTATACATCTGTATCACTACTTTTGTACATTTTTTCATCACTTTTGCTCACCTGGAAATCCGGAAACACGAGCACATCAACATAACGTGACTGCATTTTGCAGGTTGTTTAGGTCTACTGAATAACACGTGCCCTCTGGCGTCTTACCCAGAAGACCCCTCAGAATGCACCTGAAAATGGGTCCAGTAAAGTAGGCAATACATTTAAAATGAAGCCTTAAAACTACCAAATGCAGAGCCAACACATGCAAAACTAGGGCAACAAATAACAATTCTTTCTCAATATATCTGCTGACTATTTCCTCCGTTGATTCCAAAAAAGTTGGGATTCTGTATAAAAAGAGACGCTATGTAGCAACATAAAAAAACAGAATGTGATAACTTGCTAATCCTTTTTAACTCAATTGAAAACAGCACCAAGACAATATATTTCATGTTTGACCTCATAAGCTTCATTAATTTTTGCAAATATCAGCTTATTCTGAATTTGATGCCAGTAACACATTTCAAACAAGTCAGGATAGGAGCAACATAAGACTGGGAAAGTTGTGGAACGCTCCAAAAACACCTGTTTGGATCATTCCACAGGTAAACAGGTTGATTGATAACAGGTGATAGTATCATGATTGGGTATGAAAGGAGCATCCTGGAAAGGCTCAGTCGCTCACTAGCGAGGATGGAGCGAGGTTCACCACTTTGTGAACACATGATTGGATTAAGGATGTTACTACATGGACTCAGGAACACTTTGTAAAACTGCTGTCAGTGAACACAGTTCATTTGCAAATGATTGCATTCTGTTATAAATTACATTTCACACAGCATCCGAGCATGTTTGGAATCATGGCCGTACAAAATGTCTGTGAGAAAACTGTAAAAAATGTCCATTTAAATTTCCCAGGGTTCAAGCTGACGTATTCAGATTGCTTTTTTTGTTTCGACGAGCAGCTTCAGATTCATTTCCTGTTGATCGCCTATGCGTTTAATCAACTAATCTTTTCAGCTCCAAACAAAACCTTAAAAACTGTGTCAAATATGCAACCCGTAAACAAGCAGCTTTCACATGCCACTGAAAAGCGTCATAGCCGTGGGCACAAAAGACTTTCTAAATCACTCTGTGCAGCATGAATCCGTAACCGCTCACTCAACACACTGAAAAAGCCTTGAAAAGAGGGGAAAAAGCTGAGAAACATCAGGAAGTGATTCCCACAGCATAAAGTTAGGTGTTATAGATGTGTTGTAATGAGAATTTATCTCATTTTATTTAAAAAAAAAAAAAAAACACTCCTTGTGCAATCCTGTAAAACGTCAGAGTGACGAATGGAGCATCCAGCGTATTTGGGTTTGCTCGTCTTTGACTGAAGCAGGTTTCCAGGCTATGCAGTGAGCGGCGGCGCTAATCTTCACAACCTCTTCACACTTCTTCAGCTTGTGTCAACAGCACTGTGAGTCAGTTAGCCATTCATATGCTGCTACAGATGGTCTCATCGCTCTTCTTCAGCTCAGCTGCTGACATGATTCATGGGGCTCTGTGTCTTGATTTAGGGTCTCTTTCATATTTCTTCTCGCCCACAGCAGAGAAGCATTTCTCTAAGATACCCCTGAGGCAATGACCCTGGTCTGCCCGGCCTGTCTGCCTGCCTGAGAGGGAAAATAAAGCCCCGGACACACACACATGCACTGTATATCCTATGCACATATAAGCTGATGTGAGCTTGTATGGGCAAAGGCAAGTGAAAGTCTCTTTGTCTTTTCTCCCAAACACAAAATGTGCTATATAATCAGCAACTAAATCTATATAAATAAGCAAATCAGCACTTGTTTCTTGCTGCCGTCAAGGTCTCAGCCAACTCATTAACAAAGGAGGAAGCAGACCACTCTACCCTTTGCTTTCCCGCCGCTGCCATCGCTGTCACTGCTGTTATTTCCACTCCCAAAGTCGATGGAATAAGCACATCACTAAAAATTAAAGCAGCAGTCACCGGCGATTGTTTCTCCACTCAATCTCAGTTTGTCGAATTTGTCGAACAACATCTCCCGTCTGTCTGGAGTCAAAATTTTCCTACGATTTAGTCTCTATGGGATTCAGATTGCCCTGTCAGAAAGGACTATAATGAAAGGCTGTGGGCACCACTTCCTTATCGCTACCAGTAAATTACTTCGGGATCAGATACAGGCTGCCAACTCACAGAAACTCCACTCTCCAGACAGAGAGAGAAACGGAGAGGGAGATAGCAAAGGAGGAGGGAGAGAAAGAGGAAAAAAGTGTCAAGACATGACAAGAGGAGGAGAGTATCCCCGTGGAGACTGATAGTTTCAGCTGCTCTCAAAGGTCATCTGATGTTATCTAAAGATCATCTTCAGTCACCAGCGCTCCCCTCTTCACACTCTACTCAACAGCCGGAGTCAAGCGGCTGTCAATCAAAACTTTCATAACCTGCAGCTGCAACAAAGAGGCTTTCTCTTCCCAACGCAATCAATCTGACAGGCAATGTATTAACACCACCAACAAATAAAATGACTGCAAGACTAAAGAACAAGTGTCGCCTGCAGGTGTTTGTAGAACATCTCCCTTCCTGTTTCTGATTCACGGACTGTTGGACAAAAGAGTGCAGCAAAAAATGTACTCACGTTTGTTATATATACTGATAAATAGGAAAAATGAAGAGAAAAAAATCGATCAATCTGTAATTTGTGACTGATTAAACAGGCCAAGCCAGAACAAGTGGTGCCTGTAAATACATTTTTGCTATTTCTGATTTAAAAAAACAGAAAAACTTACTTATGATTAGTTGTGAATTAAAGTTGTTTTCTGTCGATCGACTCATCGTTTAATTGATTTATTATTGCAGCTCTAATTTAAAGGTGTACATGATGAACTGAAAAAAGGAACACGTGTACAGACATGACAGACCAATGTGACGACCAACTGTAATTAAAAGTTACATTTTTAATGCAGGTATTTAACACCGAACCTGCTTAATCAATGGTTAGAATGAGTAGACATTTTATCAGTGAGGTGACCCACTGAATATGAACCGGAAACTATTTCTCGGTTTGCGATGACTATTAAAATCTACGTCACACTAAAGGTTGAAATTACATTTAACATTAAAGCTGATTAGAAATCAATTAGTCAATAGAGAGAAAAAGATTCTCTGGTTCCAGCTTTTAAAATGTGCAGATTTGCTGCTTTTCCAGGTATCATAAACCAAACATATTTTAGTTTTGGTCTGGCCATTTGGATATTTCACACTGAGCTCTTGCATTGTGTAAAGGGAATTTACATTTTATACAGTAATGAATCAAGAGCACAATCAGCAGATTATTCAATAATGAAGTCATGGGTCGCAGCCCAGTTTCACATGCAGCCTCACTCTGGTCTGTGTGAAACACTGACCAGCTGACTTCAAACTGACTTGTGTTCTTTAAATATGTCCCATCACAAACTGTAAAATGTTCAGTCTAGATTTCAGACACTAGATAATTACAGTATGCGCATCTTTAGACTCATTTTTTTAGTATTATAGTCTAGTTCCTCTTTATTTTAGTAACGTTGATGTCCTAAAATCTGTGTGTATCTTTTCGAGTCGTCCATCCTGATGTTTGGCCTCTTCTAGTTAAAAGAAAGGGACCAGCGACAGCTTTACGCATCATCTACTCCAGCAACATCAGCACCGGTTGAGGCTACTAGCTCTAAGCTATGTGATGTTGCTCAAATGTTACACTATGATTCGTCTTCTGGTGACCACTGCCATATCTGCAGACTCGTCGTGGTCGCTCAGGTGCAATAAAATTAGGTGGTCTCGGAGGCTGTAGCAGCTTGTGGTGTGAAGGTATGATTAAACTTGTGGCGAGTCATCGGGATGCAGGCGGCGGTCTTTCACACGCGCCGAGGGACACTCGCGCCGCTGCGCAGACGTGCCTTGACTCCTCTCCGCAGCATTGTGGGGAGCAGCTCCGACGCGGTGGAACCGAGCAGATGGTGAACGTATGCGGCGCTCATGCATGTCATCATCACCTTCATTAGCTGAAGGTGACATATGACATCATCTGGCCCGCGTGCATTACAGGGGCCAGAACGAGTTGTTTGCTTCTTTTTCTTCTTTTTATTGCAGCATGGTTCAAGGTTGTTGATGGGAGGTATTGTGAGTAATCACACATCCCACACACACACACACACACACACACACACACAGACACACACTCACACTCCTCAAGCCTCCCCCATTCCCACCACCTCCCAGCATTAAGGTAAATAAGGGCTTCCAGCAGAGAGCCAATGAGCACGGGCCACTGAGCAGAGATGCATGTTTGTGTTGCCTTCCTCCCAGGACCCCGCTCGTTTATCTTGGCTGTCAGGTAAAGGGCAGACTCAGGGAAGGTGAAACTTCTTTTTTTTTTTTTTAATAAGGCCGGCTTGGTTTCCATAGAAACTGCAGGACAACATTACAGGGACAATGATAAGAGAGCAAAGTCTGGTCTCAGGGCGTCCCGCAGTGTGCCACATTGTTGTTGGAGACATTTGTGTTTACGTCAGAGAAATGAAAGAGCTATTTAGATTAATTCTCAGGGAGCCTCCAGACTCAGACCTTTTACTGTGGGAGGTGAGATTAATGAGAGCATATTCACACCTCGCTTTCAGCGCAGGTCAGGAGCTAAAAGGTAGGTTTCCACTTATAAAGAGGTGCTGAGTCTTCTGTGGGTACGATGTCCCCGATAAAGACAAAACACACCTCAAAAGACTGTCATGCATTTTCTGATAAGAACGTAATGTTGGATTCTAAAGATAAAGGTTGGATCCACTGGCTTTAGCTTTTTTTTTTGTCTTTTTTTGAGTAATAAATAATAAAACACCGAACAGCATTAAGGTTGCCCTCCAAAACTGTCAATATTCTAAATGTGAGCTACCTACGCATTCAGAATATTCTCCAGGCTAAAAGTGCATGAAGAAGAAACAAATTGTGCAGGTAATGAATACTTAATGACTACTACATTTTTCACTTTGTGGCGGCAAATGGGAAGCATGTTTAGTTAACAAATGAGTGGAAAATCAAAGGAACAGAAGGTACCACACGCATTGTCAAAAGCCTGCAGCCGTGAGATAAACCAAGACAATGATACAAAGATATGAGAGCCTTTGTTTCCAGCCGCACTCCTGCGAGAGAGAAATTAAGTCTCTTCTGGAGCAGAACTCGACATGGATACGGTCCACATGTAGTCATAAAGTCGATACGAAATAAGGCGTCCTTGATAAGATGGCACACAACTCTAATTCATGTGCAGACATGCTTAGAGCTACAGCGGGAAAGTGTTGAATTCAACATTAGGCACTGAGCTTTTATTCTGTATTCACTCCAACAGTAGGATTGTCTCAATGACAGAGAAAAATACTTCGGGGAATGCAGTACCAGCTCTCCACACACATTACCAAACAAAAAAAGAAATAACAGGAGCTTTATTGTAGATGTCCATTACTGAAATTGCTCTAGTCGATTGTTTACTAGTCTGTAGTGCAGAACTATTCCTGCAAAGAACTGCGAGAAACAGCTTCCCTTATCAAAAGAATATTGCTGTGTCCTTGTGATTCAATCACAAGACGGGACTTTTTCTTGTCAGCATCTCCAATTCTTTAAGTCTTTCATGGCGAAACAAATAGATCCTGCTCACACAGAGGGTTTTCTCGCCAAAGACGTGCTACCTCTGCTCCCTCTTTATGAGCGTTAACTTGACATTTTTTCCGACTCTTTGTTCCCCGTTCTTCAGCGGCCTCTGATTTATATCTGAGGTAAAGAGGAAGAGTGCTCCGCGGGGACCGAGTGTGCGTGCTCGACGCTAGACGGAGGCAGGCTGATATCACACACGAGGGTGAGGGTGTGTGCTCCGACAGCTCATCGGTGGACAATAAGGCCTCGGCTGTTAATGTCCTGCTACCTGGCACACTGCAGGGTCACAATCTGCTCCAGATGCTGGAGGCAGGCGTCCAACTCGTGGCGGCGGAGGGGTGGGGGGAATCGACGCTGGAGAAGCAAAAGGGCGTGGGCTCACTGAAAAATGAATGGGACAAGACAGACACGCACATACGTGCACCACCTGCAACCAGCCAGCTCGGAATTTACCGTCTGCACAGTGGTCTCGCTGGCAGTTACTGTAGCAACATCGGGGATAATATCTCAGCACAAATAAATGAAATCTCTCTTTTCCAGAGAGCCAGATTGAAAATTTATCTGTCCAGAGCAATCATGCATAATTTGAGAGGGGGAAGGGGGGCTGAAGCAGGCTGCACACACACATCCATACGCGCATACAAGAGGGACTTATGAACTCAATTTAGTCAGCCAGACAGAGTTCTTGATTCTGTCACTTGGGATAATCGTCAGGATGTGGTACTCTGACCGAGCCCCTGTGTCTAAACCCAGGCAGGATATAAGGTCATGTTGGAGTGGAACTCTAGCCATGCAGCACCCAGACCTCAAGTGCTCCAGTGGTTTTGTGGTTATCTGCAGTAGCCAGCTGTCGCAACAGAGAGGAGCTCTTCAAGAACGTCCCCTCTCCTCTTCCTCTGCCTCTCATCTTTCCCTCCTTTCTGTCTCTCTCGCTCTCTCTCTCTCTCTCAATCAAAGCTATCCAATCAGCCCACCCATCTCTCTCCTTCTCTCTTTTGTTTAAGATGTTTAGGATGTGTGAATTCAAAAGATTAAGACCTAGAATGAGTCAAAACAAAACTATTATGGTTGGTGTTGGGAGCCTGAGTCCTATGACAGGACATGAAATTACCCAGTTGGTTCCCGGGCAGGAAAAGAGAAAAACCTCAGCTATATTTGTATTCAACTTTAGGAACTGGTGGTAGCCTTTGAGCTACTGGGGATTCTATACCACATTTATTTCAAGCTGTTTTTTTTTCTTTGGGATGAAGGGAAACAACTCTCTTACTTTCTCGCATGAGAGTGACTAAGAGGACAGCTATGCATAATATATTTGACAGTGCATGTTTAAAAGGTTACTCCTTTCCGTTCAAAATTAGGTCAGTTCATCACTGCAAACGAATGCCTGAGGAGGCGGTGAGACTTGATGTTCTGCAGAGTGTCTGTTTATCGCTTCTCTGTCTGTCACTGTCAGGGACAACATGGATAAGAACCACCACTCCACGGCATACATCACCAAAACTGATGCCGGGGAGCAGTGGAGGGATCAGCAAGCTGGCATGTTTCTGGGCTCTGTGTGTGTGTGTGTGTGTGTGAGTGTGTGTGTGTGTAATCCAAAGTGCAGGGCTCCACCTGCTGGTCAAAAAGGGCGACAACAGCACTAAAACAGGCCTGAAGGACAAACATTTGGATTTATTACTGCAATGACCACAGTCATTGCACTGGATGGGACGCCATAGCTTTGCCAGCAGGTTTATTAATGGAGCGAGAGTGGGCCTTTATATGTGCACTGAACAAAAATAACCAGCTGTGATCCTGTGTTGATTTGAGGCAGTAAATGGCGAGTTTTATTTTATTTTATTTTTATTCTGATCTTATTAAAACTCAATATATAGAAGAAAAAAAAATGAAGTGGTTGTTCCTTTGCCATAACCTGGGTTTACACATTTGATGAAGGTGACAAATAGAAATAACAACAAAGCTTTGTTATAGCACTAAATAAGGAAACATTTCATGTTTTTATATGAGCTACAAATCACAATAATGTTGCTGATTAGAACACAAAATGTGTAATAATGTTAATAACAGAATTTCAGATGCACTTATTTGGGACTTGGGAGGTTTGTGCTGTGTAAATAGTAATGCCACAGATACAAAGTATAGCTGTGTTATCTGAGCCCTCAAACAGATGTAATGCATCTTTCTGGAGCAGACTTCTGAAGCATTTGATTCAAAATCACATTTGCTCTACAATAACAAAAACTCATGGAGCATCATTTGATTAAACAATATCAAGTTTGTTTGTTTGGGAGCCCATACAGAACATTAGAGTTAACGGCCGTTGCTTCATTTTAAGGGGTCACAAGCCGAAAGAGTGGAGTGGAGCTACATTTTATCATTCAACACGTGCTGTCCCCTGATGGGAACACCATGTGGATTTTGCAGCGAGACTCACGCAACCCTCAAATGAAGAAGTGTGCTCCCCGAGCAGGCTGGGATAACCTAAGCTCTTGATGCTTCTTCAGTGGATTCCTATTAGAAGAGCTTAAAAGCTGTCATTTCAGTTAAGCCAAGGCAAATCACCTGAGCTTCACGTCTAGCTGGGCGGACGGAAGAGAGAATGAGACAAATGGCGAACTCGGCAAATGACGGAACCGTCGCACGAGGAGCAGAAGAGACCAGAGTGAAACAGACAGCGGCGTAGACGTTGACAGAATCCATCCTTTCCTCTGCCAACTGGCCACACATTGAGGAGAGGCCAGCACTGCGACTCTTATTACCATGTGATTAACCTCTTCAGGATTAACCGGGCAGCAAAGAGACACGGGAGAGGTCAGAGGTCGATGCTCAGACAGCCACTCCAGGATGAAGGGTGGCCTTCTACACGAGAGGCCACCCTCATATCCGCCCGCCTGTCTTCAAGCATCTCCTCGACACATACTGTAGCATTCAACCCGCAGTACTCATCCCTCCGTGTTAAATTTCAACAGCATGCAAGGTCAGCTGCCTTATTATCGTAAACCTAAAAAAAAATGTTGTACTCAATTAGAAAAAGGCTCTTTGAAAATATAAACACACCACAAAACACCTGGTGTGTGTTGGCAGCCATGAGACAGACTGCTGGTGGGGATAAATTAAAGTCAGACTCCACCTCAGGAGGTAATCATGAATAAAACATCACGCTTTCGTACTTGTTGAGGCTGTAGCTTTTTAACATTTGCTATAACTCCTGGTTGTTGTGCCCCATTGGCAGGGAGGAGTGGGAAAAGATGATTTCTTTATATTAAAACACAATCCAAAATAGATTTTCTACCTCGCACACACTCACACATCCGTCTGAAGATCAGGTGTCAAACTGAATTAAAAGGTAAATGTGTGCCAAATGAAAAGGAATGAGGATCCCTGTAATCTCTCCACTCATGCAATTTTGTCTTTTTCAAGCTGTTACGCCGACAATGAAACATGGTGGCTGGTGTGTGTGTGTGTGTGTGTGTGTGTGTGTGTGTGTGTGTGTGTGTGTGTGTGTTCTTATAAAGAGGGGGCAGCTCATGGCAACCTGCCATTCCTTCAGTGTGTGTGTATCCATGACAGATGGAGAAGGCATGTGGGAATGTTTTAACCTTTCTGCCCAGACGGGGCCAATGTCTCCAACCAAAGCAGATCACCATCACTTCTACAGTTTGAGGGAGGGCTCGCTGTTTGGTTTTTTCTCCCTTGCTGTCAAGTGACATAAATCACAAGAACTTTTTACTCATTCTTGAAGTGTGACGAATGTTAGCGCACAACAATCCCCCCCAAACCTTCATACCACTATCTGGCCGGGTATGAATTAAAATTTGAACTTATTTGAAGACCTCACTCCAACCTCACCAACACATTTTCAGACAATTATTTCTATTTTAAAGTGTCTATAATCAATATTTGCATATTCACAGAGGGATCACATGAGTGCTCATTTGTGAAAGGGGCTGCTCGTAAAGACAAACCCACAGAGAAACCTCTGCATTTCCCCTCAGGTCGACAAAGCTTTTTAGCATCTTTAAGCTAATTGATTTTGTGGCCTGCAACTTCAATGTCTTTGTTCACTCTCATCAGTGTTGTTTTTAGCCACAGCGGGCAGCATAAAAAGCTCCGAATACCCACTGTGCACTACCTGCTCAGCACCAAACGGCTGGCGAACACAGTGGAGCATCGAGCAGCTAAAGAGATGGCTGATTCCCCCTAAAACCAAACAAACAAACAAACAAAAACCAAAGATGATAATTGTCATTGCGTTAATGGCTGCTTTGCTGTTGGTTTGTTATCTAAACACAAGCAGCCATGCATCTTTATCTCTCCTAAATTGGCAAAATGTAGCTTTAAAACAGCAAATAAGTAAGTATGCAGCTCTCACAAGGCACTAGATACCAACTTTTGGCACTTAACAGACACATTTCTGATCAACACTGTATGGAGGTGTCACATCCAGCCTCACTATGCACAAATCTTGTTATGGCATCCTGGAGCAACACAGCAGAAATATCTGATGTGATTTGTTCTGCAGGTATTGTGAATTGAATCTTGTTTTTTTTTCTGTTATTTAGCATATCATTCTGTATGCTGGCTGGGAGCACAGTAACACCTCAGCGGCCTGCACACCGCTCCAATGCGGAGACTCACTGTGGGATCATTTCGGGTGAAATTATCTCTCACAAAAGATGACAAAACTGTTAATAACCCCTAAAACCAATCAGAAAATTTCATGTCCAGTCTCTCTGATCTTTCCTCCCAGTGTGAGTGTGTAAGTGAGGGACTAAACCAGGAGATGGAGAGAGACAAACAGAGAGACAGAATGTGTTTATCAAATCTCCCCTGAAGCGAGACCCCGTCATCTACATTCACAAAGACATTGAGATGAAAGCTGCTTGTGTTCTTCCTCTACGATCTTATCGGATTGTTCTTTATCTTTTTGTTTACCGGGGGACCCAGATGGGGACGCGCATTAAATCTCCCTCAAATCTGCGGCTCCTGTGTCATGTTTTTTTGCGCTCGTCCAAGTTTATTAAATAAGACAAAGCTCTGGAGCCAGTCACTACTTCCTTAAATCTGCGTCAGCACGCACAAAGAGCTGTTATAAAAGCCATCCGCACACATTCAAATGTGCTTTTCACACACACGCACGCACGCGCACAGAGCAACTGAACCAATCGTTTAAGGTCTCTGAGGCCTCGATAAGCTTCTGTAAATCAGCCACCATCCGGCAGCGTGTTTTATTCCCCTCTCTCTCAGTGGATGTTGGGTTATGACCCGTAGGCAGGAGGTTATTTATTGCTTCTGTCTCAGCTTGTGTTGACTCCCAGCCACTCATCTATGGTTCTAGGCTAATAGAAAGCAGCACAGGGCTGTAGATCTGCAGGAAGCCTGCTCAGCTGCAGGGTCTCGGCTCGATAGTCTCCTCAGACGCGCGTCTCCCCAGAAACTTAATGTCTCTCAATTCCTCAGCTTTCCTCCTCTATTTTTTTTTAATAATGGCCGAATCAAAATGAAAGCCTGCGAGGGAACCTGAGGTGAATGAGTCCCTATCAATAAGCGTGAATGAGGAAAAGAGGAAGGAGGGTTAAAGAGGTGAGAGAGGCCCCACAGACCATAAACATTTCCTAGAGGCTGCTGGTGGAGATGATAGACATTGTGCAGCCTGCTGGCCTGCTTCTTTCTCCAGCACATGGGAAACATCTCTATTGTCAGACATGGCTGCCTCCTTTGTAATGGAAACTTGAGGTTTTATGCTGGAAAATAACAACAGATGAAACGAGTAAATTGACAATACCAGAATAAAACCTAACCTTGACACTCAGAGATGCTAAGAAGGCTGTGAAAGAGCCTCTCTCCCTCACCATCCCACCCCTCTCAGTCTTTCTTACCTTCACACAGCTGCTGTGAAACAATCTCAACTAGGCTGTCATCCTTTACAATGGACCGTCTAACCCAAACTGGCAACTCCAACCTCACCGCAGTTTGAAAAACGGGCCCGCTTGCCATTTCTACAGCGCTGACAGCAGCTGACAGTTAAGAGGAACAACCACAGACTGAGAATATATGAAGGGGTCCTTGAGTGATGACAGCGCGGGTAAGATGGAGAGCTGTGATGTAATGGAGACAAGGCCGCTGACTGATACTATGAAAGAGGCCAGTTTGTCTGCTCCAGTTCATAACCATTCATATCCGAGATCTATGTCTGTGAGCACTAACAGTTAATAGAATAATTCTACGTCGGTGTCAGCTTGTTTGTGTGACCAGGATACTGTATATACACTATATGAGTGTGTGTGTGTGTGTGTGTGTGTGTGTGTAAGACAATGGTGCATAAATTGTCTCCTCATGCCAGGGTCATGCAGTGAGAAAACCTGTAACTTCCTGCAAACTAAAGCCCTTTTTTAAGGAGGACAGGACACTGGTGGCTTCATCACAAAGGAGAGAGACTGGTTTCTCACATAGGATGGATTTTCAAACTTCTTTTGCCGTTGAACACCTAGTTAATGACCACCACGAGCAGGAGGGACACTCAGCTCCACTTCTCACAGTGAATCCACTTCTCCTGGATATGTTTTCACATCATTTAACTTCACCAGAGAGCGAATTTCTGCTGCCTGCTTCATAATACCCACCACTGCACGAGCATGACTGGAGCATGAATGAGCACTGGACGTATACCCCGTTTGTGTTTTTATACATCGATCTGATCTGAGCAGAGTCTCCTCAACAGCTCAGATAATACATTTATTAGAGCGATCTTTGGCAGTACAAGAGGTGTATCTCTTTCCCTCTCTGTGCATGTTTAACCATCTGCTGCTGCAGCTTCTACTTTAATCTGGCAGCATTCAACTCAGACCTGTGTCGAGTCAAAAGCGGTACAGGATTGTTCAAAGGTGCTCTGCCGAGGTTAGTTTTTCCCTCTTGTTAGCTAGTTTAAACGCTTGTCTGTGTGGGAGGTTTTCTAGACATTAAAGTTCCAGGTAAGTCTGGATCCAAAGAACCAGGGTTTAGTTATGGCGAACCACAAACCAGATCTCTGCCATATCAACCTTTGTTTAACAGCAAACTAATCAAAACTAAAAAAAAAAATCGAACAGAGATGGAGACTTAATTCCACATCCTAATACAACCCTGATTCCAAAAAGAACTTAGGACGCAATCATTTGTAAAAGAACTGTGTGTACTGGTATTACAAAGTGTTTCTTGTTCCTCCTCCTAGTGGCGTGTACAAGCTGCGTATTGGACCACGACTGACTTCCAGACTAGTTGTAATGTCAGAAAATCACGCTCCTACATACACGTCCTCAACTCAGATTCAAGGCCAGCACTGAGAAACTTTCCTCCTTCAGCAGATGAATGCTAAAAAACGCTTTCTAGTATCAAACTCTGCACCTATGCCCCTCTGCACGGTGAAGGTCAAACATCCACAAGTGACAGCAAGCAAAATATTTTGAACGAAGGGAAGTGAAAGGATGGATCGTGCGCTTTGGTGTTTGCGAGTCATTTCAGGAACTGCACATGCAAAACAAAAGATCATCTCTACTCCATCACCCATCTGTATTATTGACCTCTTTAAAACAAACCTTTTTACAATGTTGGTTCCATTCCAGCAGGACAGGCCGTCACCAGAGGCCAGCTCACTCACACACAGCTGATCCGCCAGGCCACCGTAGTATGTACGGTACAGACGTAGACTGTTCAGAAAGTCCCTGGAAAAGAGGGACATGCAGTCAAACAGAGAATCAACTTTTAGCAAAGCATTCTACATATTAACTGCAGATTTAATGAACTAAAGTCAGAAAATGACATTTCTTTCCGTGCACACATCTGTCATATTTCACCGACTCACCTTCTCCTGACAGCGAGCGAGTCCCCTGATGCTCTGACAACAGCTTTAAGAGGGATGGATTCTCTGCTGCTGCTGCTGCTGCTGTGCTGGATGCTGACCGACTGTGCAGGCTTCCTGCTTGGCAGGCCACACAGTTTGTGCACCTATTACCCAGTGAGACAGACACAAATTTAAGTCTAAACACTAAGAGAGAAACATGCATTTCAAATCTTGTTAAACTGTACTGGTACATGACAAATAAGCCTTATTTTAGATGTCTGACTGACAGCTGTTTATACTAAAGCCATTAGTGCAGCCAAGCCTGTCATCTCCCATTTCGGAATGTAGTGCATGTACAGCCCACCAAGCAGCAGTGGCACTGGATAGCCACTAGATGGAGCTGTGGTGTCTCCATCAGAACAGGAAAGACTGTAGCTCAGGCACTTCCTGAGGAATTCATTTCATAACAAATAACATCATTGTAGACAGAAAATTACATCTTAATACTTTATGGTTGGAGATTATAAATGACTTTTATGTTTTATTGATAAAGACTTCCTAGTATGAGTAAATGACTCCAAGAGTGGCTGCTGACACACGCAGTTAAACCATTAAGGTTCTGACGCCTTGGAAGCTGCCCACATGGATGTATTTCTGGAGAGTTACAGCCTGCTCTGGTCTGACTAACCAGTTTTGTGCGGTGTGAGCAATTGCAAGCAATCTATCAACCGTCTCCACACCAAATACCTATCCGACCTGCAGCCAACAGCTGGAATAGCAGTGGAATTCAGAATAAAAACCTCTGCGGGACTCGCTGAGAGGGTAAATTGGAAGAGGGCAGATGAAGGATAAAGCATTTCAGATTTACTGGTGATACTGGTTTCCACCTCCCACACAGCTCCCGTACAGTTACAAGCCTACCACCCTAAAGAATACTAAATCTCTCCTCAAACGTGACCTGACCTGTGCTGAGAGGCGGGGTCCATTTTTCTGAGCATGTCCGACAGCATCGTGCAGCAGCGTGTGAACTCCCAGGAGCACTTGCTCAAAATCCTGAGGTCCGTGCATCCGTGCCGACAGGCCCTCGAGCGAGCGAACGAACTCCCTCCAGTGGGCGTCGATCTCCGCCATGCTCGCCAAACAGCCCCGCATCACGTTGAGGCAGTAGCCCATGCAGGGCTTGGACTGGGTGAAGCCCTGTGAGGCAAATTGGTGATCAGAACAGTGATGCTGGAAAAGCCTTTCATTCATTCAGATCAATAAACTCGCTTCGGAGACATGCATCCATACCTGGCAGTGCGGACAGTAATGCATCTTGAGCAGGGCCCGTCTGCACTCGCGGCTCAGCTGTAAGTGGTCTGTGGTATTGATGACCTCGATGCCGAGGTGCAGCGCCTGAAGTAGAAGCTTCCCGGAGACCCCCGAGCGAGCGATTTGATCAGCCAGGAGGCCAGGCGCCCCACCAAACGGCCTCACTTCACGGCTGGAAGACCTCACGCACTCCGCGTAGCCCTGCGAAATGTCGCTGAGGCCTGGGTTGATGAGGTGATTGTAGACCAGCGGGAAGAGGGCGTCGAAGAATCGCTGCACTAAGTCATCAACGTTAAACTCAGACCCGAGCAGGAAGAGGCCGATATCGGTGAAGAGTTCCCGCACAGGGCCCACAGCCTGATCAGCCATGTTGCCGTACGACTCCTTGAGGACGACGTTAGTGTGATTCTCCGCCTGCCTCATCAGGACATCAAAGGTGTCTGCGGGAAGGACAGCAGGAGAGACAAAGAGAGAGGAATAAAGACAGAAACACAAAAGATGAGAGAGGGGTTGCAGCACATTTCAACACATGCTCATCTTGATCTTTCTTAAAAGTTAAGTTGGCCTTGTTGCCTGATGAGAGGAAGAAGACTGAAGGGCAGTATACAACACGGTGGCCTTACAGAGCGTCAGGGAAGCCATTTTTTCTCTAATCAAAAGCTGAGCTGACAAGACAAATGGACAAGAAAGTGGTTAAAACACATCAGTGTGAAAGCCGTGGTGATATAATACGAGCAGAGCCACAGTAGGCTATATATAGTGTTTTAATAAACCAACCACTTCCAGCAAAGCAGCATGAGTGGTGTCAGTGCAAGGAGAGAGAGACTCCTTATGCCATGGGAGTTCTAGGAGTGAGAAGAAGTGAATAAAACAGAGCTGGGAGAGAGGCGGAGAAACATGCCTGGAGAAAGGCGGAGGCAAAGCGGCTGAAATGAGGGAGGAGAAAGGTTAAGAGAGACGGGGGAGATTGAGAATATACTATTCTCCATACACCTTCCAAATGAGCTCCTTTGAATAACCAATTATACTAATGTCCATCCCATTTGCATAAAACACTCATGCACTTGGCATCATGTCTGCCTCCGTGCTTTAGAAGGCTGAGAAGCTCGCGTTCAGCCTAAAAACATGTACTCGCTATCCTCAGCGCATGATTTTCCCACTCATGAATTTTTTATCACCATGAAAGCAAATGTCAAGCAAATCCTGCGAAGCTCCACTCCAGAAAATATTTCTGTCTGACGGAGGCTAATGCTCGGGCCGCTGCATCAGGAGGCTGAAGCAGATCCACCGTTGCTCTTTTGTCTGTCACAGCAGTGCACCCGGCGCTGTGAGCAGCATTTAGCTTTGCTTACGAGTGTGTTTCCACGTGTCTGTTACAGGAGCGGTTATTTGGGAAAGTGCACAGATAACGTGGGATTATGGCGTCCAGCAGTGGCGCGAGGGGAAAAAAACGTCCGGCTGTGCCAAAAACACATTTGAGGACAGAAATAAAAGCTGGTTTCCACTCAGTTCTGTTCGACATGTAAAGTGAAGCACAGTCAAAGAAAGAGTTCGACATTTTGGGAAAGTTTAAATATAAAGCTGGAGCTTGGAGATAGTTAGCTTAGCTTAATTTAGCCAGGAGCAGTGACTTCTCAGAGTCTCTGCTGGATGCCTGAAAAGTTTCAAGTTCAGTATTATCTTATGCACAACAAACACAGTGAAGCTGGCAATGAAAGTCTCAACTCTCATTGCCATAGAAATATAGAAATATGTTGTAAAAACTATAAAAAAAAATAAAGTAAAAGTAAAAATTACGGTTAAAGTAAAAGTGAAAATTGAAGACAAAAGACAAAAAAAGTGCAGAAGTGAAAATATAGGACTGTAATATATATTACCAATACAATATTAACAACAATAATAATAATAATAACAAGCTGTATATATTTCGTAATAAACATATATAAACAAAGCTGTAAACAGGTAGTTACCAGTAAGTAATAGCAGTAATAGTCATATAAAAGGTGAAGGGATGACAAGACTGTTGGAAGTCCCTGTGCACTGCAAAGAAACAGTCTGACACATGAACTCCAGCAAAACCACTTTTTTATGTTTTATGGAATAAACAAGTATAGTATAATGCATCTGCTATCCCTGCTTCCAGTCTGTTGCTAAGCTAAGCTAAACATCTCCTGGCTCCAACTTAATGCTTAACAGACAGATATGAAAGCGAAAGTGACAAACTATTGGAGCTGCACCGTTGTCAGGATTAAGAAACAGCATTTCAGCTCATGATCCATTTAATAAGGCCATTATCAGCAAAGATACCAATCCAGTGAATCAGATGGTGCACCCTTACACCTGTACAGGTATCATCAGATTGGTTTGGAGTAAAAATGGCAAATGGTCAAATTAACGGCTGTTAAGCATGAAAATCTTAAGTGTGATACCAAGACATTTTAAAACAACCTATATCATGTTTCATTAATTACTTTGTTTTTTAAATTAATCTAATTAGGTTTTTAGAACAGTATTTCACATTGCAGTGTGATCTCCCTGAAACATGATAGAAGAATCTGATGAGCGAGCTCTACATATTTCGCCAGACAAGAAGGAATAACCTCGGCACAAATGCTTCACCAGCTCGCCACTTATCCCTTTATTTTTCCAGTTTTTGTCTCAGCTAATACCTGAGCCATGGCCATTCTCACATCATGTGCTTGTCATGAGTTGTGAGCCAATAGTCGGGGTGAAGGCCCGGAGCTGAGAGCCTGGGGGGGTGGGGGGCAACCAGTGTGATGAGGGCTTAGAGGGTCGAGCGCTGTACAATATGCACCGACGTAGAAAGATTGACCGAAAGCCCCCTGGAGAGGGCGACTGAGAGGGGGAACAGAGAGGGGTCTGGCTTGCCTTCGGGCGCGCAGTCTGAAGCAGGCGGCATTAAACCCGGAGGCGGCAGGATCTGAATCCGGTGGCAGGTCTTCAACGATCCCACGTGAATGTGACGGGTCTAACAAGACTCAAAGACGCGTGGATGAGAAAAGAAGCTGCGCCTCCTACACAGCAAGCACTGCGGTCAGCGAGCGGCATGAAAAACACAGAGAGAATGTGTAAAGAATGGCAAAGACAAGAGCGGCAGCTGTGAAAGGGCAGACGCAGCGTCTGTGTGAACAAGTGAGACAGAAAACAGGCACACAGACGAGCGGAGAGAGAGTACAGTTAGAGATTATTACAGCCGTCGGGTCTATGAAGCAGAGCAGGCAGTTATGAAGGGTCCCACAGGGATTACAGCACGTGCTTTTTTTTTTGGGGGGGGGGGTCCAAAGTAGATTTTGGAGCTAATGAATCCCACCTGTCAAATCATATAACAAATATCTGGGCAGTAAACAAATTTGTGCATTCTTGTGCTTCCTAGGACGCAAATCATGTCACTTTGCAACCTCCAAAAAGACAAACTTAAAAAGGCATGGATAATGAGCTGATCAGTAATTCTGCTGTCTAAACAAGTCTGCCGTATTAGGGGAACACCCACAAAGAAGCTGCTAGCAGTCAAGGCAGCTTTTAATGCCATTATTTTTCACCAAAGAGAGAGTGCGACGCAGCGTCTCTCACTCGGGAGGCCTGGACCAGCGGCCAGGCCTCCGGGTGAGCCTGAGGACAGAAATAACACACGGAGAGGATAAAAAAAAAGAGGGGTAAAACGAGAAAGATCAATGTAGTGGAGTTAAAAGGAGGAGGATGAGAGGAAGGTGTGTTTTTTTTCTTTTTGAGGCCGAAATGTTCAAGCCTATCTGGCGCTCTGAAAGGAGCCGATAATGTTTCTTTAAAGCTGTAAATAACAGTCCGAGTTATTTGGATCAAACGACATGTTACAGGAAATTGGTCGCTTTTAGTGACAAACCCTCACCTGACTGAAAGACTCTAAAATCCTTCACTTTAGTGTCTTTCAGCTCATCGTTTTGATTGTATTGTATTGCACCTTTAATGTTTTGGTTCACGCTCATTTCTCTCATCAACTTTGCCTTTTCGAGCAGCTTTTTTTAGCTAAAAAGCTTTGATAAACTCACTGTATGCTACCTGCTAAGCACCAAACAGCAGACAAACACACTTAGCAACTAGCTGGTGAACATAGCGGAGCATTTAGCGGCCGAAGAGCCAGATATCTCAGTTAGAAGATGGTTGAGACCAAAAATGGAACTGAAAGGAGACTGAATGTTGGACTTGCATTCATAAGGTGGACACAAACATGACTCCAAATGAATGCTAGTTCTAATCTGTGTCTGCTGCTTGTGTGAATAAGTAGCCGTGTCCTACCAAGTTCACCATATCAGCTTTATCCACCATTATTTACATGGTCTTTACATTTTTTATAATAATCTATTCCTTATATTTATACAGGATCATTCTGCAGACTTTTGAGAGGACCTCTGGGTGTGTTTCCGTCTGTTAAAAACAGTCCTAATGAGGATGCCACAATGTGCCTGTTTCCCCCGTGTGTGTTCTGGGTGTCAATGACCCGGCTGATAAGAGGAGAGCAGACATGTTTGCACTACTGGCGGCAGGAGGAACATTGAGAAGAGGCTGAGCCGGCATGATAGAAAACACTCTCATACTGTGGAGTGGCTTCTTACTGAGGGTCTGGTCTGCTTCAGTGAACTAGCAGCTGGACACATGGCGGGTATCACACTTAGCGCGAGGTGAAGAGTTGAAGCGGTGGAGAGTGTGTGCATGTGTGTGTGTGTGTGTATTTGATAACGTTTCCTAACTAAATATCTGGAATTTTTATTTAGCTTGTTTATTTTTTGTGCTGCTGTTTCACACGGCGAAGACAAAGAACAATAAAAAACGCATAAAGAAAAGACTGTTCGACACAACATTCTGCATATACGAGGGAAGAAAAAAATCCATCTATTTTCGGAAGTGAATACATCATAAGAGGCATACAGAATTTGACAGAAAACAGAAAATGTACACAAAGGCTGATTACACAGAATTTCAAGGGGTGAGATAAGAGATAACGGTTCCACTTTTGATTCAGAAGATTAAAATCCCTGCATAAATGCCTAAACTGCAAAAAGAAGGGAGTATTTCTAATGTGATATGGGATTTTATTCCATACTTTAGCATATGAACAGAAGAAAAGATCTTAAACCAATTAGCATGCATGTAGGATTTAGCTTCACACTTTGGAAACATATCAGCTTATTCTACTTTGATGCTGGGAACATATAACCGGTTTGGATGGTATCCATGTCTGACAAATGTTGCAGAAATTATGGAAATAATGCAGAACTTTATATCTTCTGCATCATTTAGAGCCATTACAACATGCCACCCATCAACCTGCATAGGTTTCTCCCTTGCCGGCTGGCATGTTACATGAACATGATATATGAACAATTAATGCTTGAAAGCTTGAGTATTGCTGGCCATCATCCAGATATATTGGCTATTATATACCAATGACAAAGCCCCTTCAGTTAAATTCCTCAGTGGCTGAGCTTTTCTCCATGTCTAAAAGGCTTTTAAATTTGATCCCATTTTATTTCTTTCTCCTATAATTGCTGCACTTCTCATTTTCTTTAATGTAGGATGATCTGGTTATCTGTGACAGGGGTAGCAAACAGAGTGATGAGTTACACTTAAGGTCAGGGCTTCTGGCAGTTGGCACTAAACTAGAAAAAAAAATTATTTCACTTCATTATGCCATCTCCCTCTGTGTGTGTGTGTGTGCCCCTCTGCATCTGATTGGTTTGGGAGGTGAACAGTGACATAAAGTCAGCAAATCACACATCAAAACATCACATGGAGATATAAGACATTTATTAATCACTGTGGGAGTTATACTACATATATACATGAAATACATATACGTGTCACACACACACACACAATACATGGTATAATTAGCACATACAGGCTCAGCCAGTTGAGGATGTGGACTGACAAGAAAGTGCAGAGTGTTGCTTTCACCACCAGAGGGAGACATTCATTTTAATACACAGGAAATTGGATCAGTGTGATGCTCAGCAGGAGAAAACAGAGCCGCAGACGAAAAGATTGTTTCATGCTCCCTCCAACTACTGCCCACCATCTCCAAAAACTACCGCAGACAACTGATACAGATGATGGTCTTGCACTTTGGTAAAACCTTGAGGTACAGTCAAAGTATTTTAAAAAATGTTACATAAAACGGTGCCAATGTGGCAGATTGACACACATTCTCATATACTCACATCACCTGTTTGCACTCAAATATCAGATCTCGTTACTGGTTGATTGGATTGATTAACTGCAGAATGTGCGTGCAACAGTCTCCTCTTCCTCTATCACTGCTTGTCATCCTGATTTGCTCTGGGCGTCAACTGAACACCTACAAACTGCAAAATGTGACTCTAAATACAACACATTTGAACAGTTAACTGATTTTAAATGTCAAGGTCAACATAGATTGTGTGTAACTGACACCTTGTGTGCAAGCGGTGAGAATAATTTACCCTCTGTGACGGAAAGTATAACATAGCATCAATAGTGTGAGTCTATCACAATCATTACAGCAGCGAGACATGGCCATTGAATGTGGTTTACAAATAACACTGGCTTCCCTGTATTGCATGTAATGGCCTTAACAGGCGTTTGTGAAGGTATTGATAACATACTGCATCAACCAGCCAGTGCTTGCTGCTTACTGTGTGTGTGTGTGTGTGTTCATAGGCTTGTCATCGAAGAGGAGAATCAGTCAGCGGGATGAGAGATAAGATGAGCCTTTGTAGCTGAAGATCATTTTAAAACACCAAAGGCTCCTCTCACACACTCACAGAATAGGCAGAAGCATGGCTGATACAGTGAATGCACTATACACTGCAGTGCATCCCACAATGTGTGAGCAGATCGCATCAATATCAGCCACTTTGTTTGAAGCCTCCCGTGTTTCCAGGTTTCCAAGCACTCAAATGCCACCATCCGACCTCAGCTGAGCTGTTGAGCAACGCAAAGATGGCTTTTATTAATGTGATTCATCCTCTCTGAATGGCTGTGGCCACAACAGAGGAGCCCAGTGACATCTGATAGGCTGCAGAAAAGGCCATTCTCCATCTAGAGAGGATGAGTCAGTGGCTCTGTGGGTTCAGCTCATCCCAGAGCAAAAGACACGCAATGAAAGTCAATGACTTGCAGGGTGGCACAGACAGTACAGTCAACACAAAACTATGTCTTCATTGTGGGATATTAGAGGATGAAAAGAGCACCCGCACGCTTTGTTGTTCCAGAGTGGAGTCTGATGACAGTGTTTTCTGCACAAATGTTTGTAGTGGCAAAAAAAAAAAAAAAAAAAAAAAAAAAGCGAAAAGCGAAAAGCTCTGACACTGACATCTGTAAAGCTGAAAAAAAGTATGATAGAGCAAAAGATGATCCAAGCGTCTTCCAATACAGTGCAGCGCTTTATTTGACAGCTCTGAAGATTTCTCGATTTCCTAATAAGTTTCCAAGAAAGAATTTTGTAATTTTGTGCTAATTATAAGTAATTTCTACATTTTTGTTCTGCAGATCTGCTGTGCACTGACCAAAGACTCTTTAGGTCCTGCTTGCAATTAATAGAAACTAACTGATTAATTGCAGGTGTACAAACTGAAAACTGTCTCTGTTTTCCCTAGAATTTGCACCAAAATTGCACAGTTCTTTCTGGGAAACTTCTTGGAAAAGGGTTGGGAAATAAAACAGGATAAAATAAAGTGTTGCCACATGCACTTCTACATGATTAAGTCTTTAAAGTTTCTGTGATGGCCTAACATCAAGAATTTACTTTCACTTCACTGCCTCTACATAAATCTGAAAATGTGTGCTTTAGATTTCCCTGGTAATAAATTAGGAATATCTTAATACCTGACACGCCTTCCTCACAGACTGTAAACTGGAAGTTGGTCTGGTCTGACCGAGTTATGTTAACAAACTAACAGACTCTTAAGCTGCTGGATATAGAACGTAAAAATAAACCTTCCTGTAATCTCTGCAAGAAGCAGAAGTACAGGTTTACACCGTTGAAGCACTTATTCACCAAAATCCACTGAATGCAGCACTGTCAGGGTTTTGATAAGAGTTTTAAATAAACTTATTTTAGCTTTTCTGGCATGACAAATTTTCACGCGCACATCAAGCATGTCAGTTTGTGAGCTCCGTTATCACACGACACAACACAGAGCTTTCCAGGGTTTTCAGGGTCTGTCAACCATACCTGGTTACACAGAAGACAAGCGCGCTGGCTGCTCGGAAAACAGATGAATGTATGAAGAGCGTGACAAGAAAACAGATAAGGCAAATAAATCAGGCCTTGCATCAAGACAGCGTCATTGTACACACAAACAAACACGCACACAACCTGGCAGGCTGCCTCGATTTAGCAGGAGATTGTGGTGAAGTGTTATTCAGTGTGCGTGAGTGAGCTCAGAGTACCTGCCTGCTCTGATTCATAAACAAACCACAGAGTGAGACTGGGCCTTTTATGTGTGTGTGTGTGTGTGTGTGTGTATGTGTTAGGGCATGTGCGAGCATGTTTGCATGAGGAGGGGGAGAAATACATATAGCGTAGGCCTTTTGGATTGTCGTTCTGCCAGCAGCCAAGACTGACCATGACCTGCAGATGGCAGAGAAAAAAGGTTCCTGAGAAAAGTTTTAAAAAGCCCCGGGATGTTTTCTTTTTCCTTCCGTCTTCAGTTCCCATAAAGGGGGCATTGTTTCAATACTGAAAACAGTCGCCTGCTCAGAGGTGTTACAGAAGTGTGTTCTGGCTCAGAGTTTCTCAGAGACGGACGGAGGGCGCTGAAATGTGATTTATTTAGTTAAAACCAGTAGGAGAGGAGAGGAGAGGAGAGGAGAGGAGAGGAGAGGAGAGGAGGGGAGGGGAGGGGAGAGGAGAGGAGAGGAGAGAAAGAAAGAAAGAAAGAAAGAAAGAAAGAAAGAAAGAAAGAAAGGAGAGGTGAGGACAGGACAGGAAAAGAAGAGTGAAAAGAAAGGTAATTAAAGGAAAGGAAAAGATAGAAAGAAAGGAGAAGGAGGGTAGGGAAGGAAAGGAAAGGAAAGGAAAGGAAAGGAAAGGAAAGGAAAGGAAAGGAAAAAGAGGAGAGAAAGAAAGAAAGAAAAGGGGAGGAGAAGTGAGGGAAAGAAAAAGAAGAAAAGAAGGTAAGAAGGAAAAGGGGAGCACATAGGAGAGGAGAGGAGAAGACAGGAGAGGAAATGATAAAAGGAGAGGAGGGTAAGAAAGGAAAGGCAAGGAAAGTAAATAAGGAGAGGAGAGAGAAGGAAAGGAAAGGAAAGGAAAGGAAAGGAAAGGAAAGGAAAGGAAAGGAAAGGAAAGGAGGAAAAAGGAGGAAAGAAAGAAAGAAAGAAAGAAAGAAAGAAAGAAAGAAGAGGCAAGGGCAGGACAGGAAAAGAAAAGTAAAAGAAAGGAAAATGAAATGAAAGGAAAGGAAAGGAAAGGAAAGGAAAGGAACAGAGGAGAGAAAGAAAGAACAAAGGAGATGAGAAGTGAGGGAGAAAGGAAAGGCAAGGAAAGGAGATAAGGAGAGGAGACAGAGGGGAAGGAACGGAAATGATAGAAAAGGAGCACAGAGAGGAGAAAGTAGGAGAAAGGAAAGACAGAATGAAGGGAAGAAGGGGAGGGAATGAGAGGGAAGAAAATAAGGCGAGGTAAAGAAAGTAAATGACAAGGAAGAAAAGGAAAGGAGAGGAGAGTAGGGGATGGGGGGAAGTAAAGAGGAAAGGAGAGGAGAGGCACATTAAGACCGTAAGTCATTTTAATCTATTTTTCCTGGAGTCGGGCTCAGCTTACCATCAGCCCTTATCTCTGTGTACTTCCTCCTCCACATCAATAAACACGCTCCTCCCTACATACATTAACAGCTGGCAAACACATATTTAGCCTGAGTAAATTCAGCCCCCTGTCAGAAATCTGACAACACCCACCTGATCTACAACAAACACCGCTTCCCCCTCCATCTGTCTGTCTGCCTGTCTGTCTTTCCATGCATGTACCTTTTTCCTCCCCTTCTTCTCTCTCTTTCTCTCTTCACTGCTCTCTCTTTCCTCCAGAAGGCTTAAAAGTCAATATTTGAGGATCTGTTGCAGCTCTTGAACACTTCAAAGAGCACAGAGCTCTGCTGTGAACATAGCCTTTAATATGCCGTTCAGGAAAAGAAGCAGAGAGGGTCAATAAAGTGGGGCACAAGTGCTTCTTGTAGGAAAGTGTGCGTGTGTGTGTGTGTGTGTGTGTGTGTGTGTGTGTGTGTGTGTGTGTGTGTGTGTGTGTCTGCGTCTCATATGTATAGGTTAAACATCCTTTCATACATGCTGCATGTGTAGAAACACAGGTCAGCTTTAGCACACGTTGACTTGTTCACACACACATGCACGCGCGCGCACACACACACACACAGCGAGAGAGAGCTGCCACAGTTTTAAGGGGCAGAGTGAAAATAATAATATCATAATAAAGCTTTCATTAGCTTTCAAAGGTGGCTCTGTGTGAGGCTGCTGAGGGTTTCCTGTGGCTGGCCTGTGGGAGCTGTTCGATGCCGGCAAAGGAGCCAAACGCACACAGCATGCCAGTGATTACTCCGCTGAACTGGATAATTACGTTAGATTTATGAAAAGAAGATATGGAACATTAGGTTCAAGGGTCTAAAAGTGGTAAGCTGTGTAATTCCACCTCGTTGACTGGCCTGAATAAGAGGAGCCATTACGTTATTGATTAACTTAATTGCAATAACCCCTAATCAAGAGTATGACGTGCATAAATGCAAAGTGGCACCCGACATTCCTGCAAAGCTAGCTTGTTAAAGGGAGCAGACATGTCTGAGACAACACTGAAGTTATGTCAGGGCATCCATTGAGGCCTCTCTGACGCAGCTCATACAGGAGTTACTAGTAATGAGAAGTTTATATTGTTCTGCTCTTACCAGCTCTGGTTTGCACCTGAAAACAGACTAAACGGAAGGAAAATAATCTGAGTTTCCAGTAGAGAAGAGACTGCAGATTTTAAGCTCTAATTATGTAAAACTATGATTCATTTACCATTTAATTTTAAATTAGCAGGTGGAAGCATCTTTCTTTTGTCTTCCTGCTGCCTTAATAACATTAATAACAAAAAATGCAAGTCACAGTGCTGCTATGTGACAGACAGAAAAACAGTCTCGAAGTTATTATGAAGAAGATAACACAAAAGAACATGCTGTCTCTGTTGCTGATTAATGAATGGAAACTTCTGTATCTTTTCAGCCCTGCATCATTTTACTTTACATTTTGTACTTGTGTCATGTCGTGTCTTGAAAGCATGTGATACATAGTGTTTCATGATAAACTCAAAACCAAACAAAACCACTTGGCTCTGTACTGCAGTTTCTGGAGCTGACATGCAGTTCTGAACAAGCCTGAGAGGAGTGAATAAGCGTATTTCAAAGTATGCTGAAAGGTGGCACGTGCATGTAAAAACTGTCACATCATGAATGTAAAAAGACAAGCAAAAACCGAAGTGATGCTAAAACTGACCCATTAATCCTGTTTGAACTAAGTACAGAAAAATGATATTTCCAAGGGACAAATCAGGATCAAACATCAGCAATTCTGAGCCGGCCATCAGTCACTGGACTCCCAGCAGTAAAAACAACATCCATTTGTCACTCATGCCAGGATACTAGTGATAAGCAGCACAATTATGCCATTATATCTGCCATGTAGAGGAGAAGGACTGGATGAGGGCGGAGGAGAAGAAGAGGGGAGAGCGGGTGCAGACAGTAGGCTTGGTGTGTTGCTGTGTGTTGCTGTGTTTAGCATTTCATCAGCCAGACGACTACAGACTAATCCCTGGAGACTCCTGCCTTACTCAGGAAATACTTCCTTGACTGACAGAAGAAGTGATTTCTCTTCTCCAAACAACTATGGTGAAACAGAGAAGCACAATCCCAATGAACATGCCAAGAGTCTTACAGATGCTTTCATAGAGACTTCAGCGTGTTCGTGGTGAGCAGTTTCCTCTTGGTATCAGTGATATAGTTGTTTTTCCCAGTTCAGATGTGCCCGAGCACAGCCCTTACTTGCGCCTGGACATCTAAATTATTTAAAGAATGACTTGGTTTAACTTGAGGTCTCCTTCCAGAAAAAGAGCCTATTATGGCCCTGAACCATTTACTTAACATACCACCAAATCAAAGTAACATGGTTTGTGTGGAAAGTCGTGAGTGTCAGCTCAGTCTTTACTCTACACTGCTAACAGCTGTAAATAAGTCAGCTCTGCTGCACAAACATCACACTGGAATATTACCCTGCTGGTCTCCATGCAGCTCATTGCTATGTAAATCTATAAAAAGGAAGAAAAAAAACTGTGTAAATCTGTCATAAAGATACGGTTCCTGTTCAGCAGCAGCGTGCTGTATCATCTAATCTAGAAAATGGCCCTAAGACAACAGCCAGAAGCCATAAATCTCCATTTCAAACGGGCACACAGGAGACAAACAACGTAAAGTGCTGACTGGTGTGTGTATTTTTAGGGCTCATCTCCATGCAGTGAGTGGCTACAGTTCAGTGTGTGTAGGATATGTGTGTGAATGTGTGTGTGTGTGTGTGAAAGAGACAAATGTAAGACAGGAGAAGTCAGTGTGGATTCATGTTGGCAAGTGTCTGTGACTGCTGAAGTTCACCTCCGGGATACAGCAGCACTTCAGGATTTGTAGAAGTGTGTCAGCTGAACTCCTGAGCAACAGTAAACTGAACACGCACGCACGCATGTACGCACGCACGCACACACACACACACAGAATGATAGAGAGTCAGCAATTAGCTCCATGTCTGCCACTGTAAAAGCTCTCAAGGGTTTCTCGGGCAACATCAGATG
Source organism: Chelmon rostratus (assembly GCF_017976325.1). Lineage (NCBI taxonomy): Eukaryota > Metazoa > Chordata > Actinopteri > Chaetodontiformes > Chaetodontidae > Chelmon > Chelmon rostratus. The sequence continues at coordinate 12,308,454 of NC_055658.1, read as the reverse complement.
AGGATGCTGAGTATTAAAAAGTTATTTATGGAAAAGGACAATATAAAGCCTCTGTCTGCAGGCCTTAAGTTCCTGTGCTTCAAAAGACTCAAATTAAATTAAAATAACAAGCTGAAAGAGAAGAACGAGAGCAAGGCTTTGTGTTTCAGCGAAGAAACATGTTCACCTGGAGGACACGTCATGGCACAATTTTGTGGTTATGTGCCAGACTACTTCCTGGCCAGACAACCAGCAGAGGCAGCAGGAAATCACAGCTTCCAGACAAGAAATAGTCCGGCACATAACTCTTTGAAACACGGCAAAGTGTCAAACGTGACACAAACGTGATATAACACGTTGATGAGTGAGCTTCAGAGGTGCTAGTAGGCTTATTTTGCTACCTTAGACAGAGCCAGGCTAGTTGCTTTCCTCTGTTTCCGATCTCAGTGCTCGGCTAAGCTGCCTGGCGTCTGGCTGCAGCTTCCTATTCAACTTAAATCTTCTCATCTAACTATCTACTAGAAAACAAATGTGAATATTGCACAAAATGTCGAACGATTCAAACGGTTCGCCAACCAGCATGTCTGACACAGGACCTGCAATAGGAGACTGAGGGAAAAGCTGCCGCGGTCGGTCAGCCTGCGTTGTTTCGTTGCAGCAGCCCAAACGCCTGGATTGTTGAGGGGTATTGACTCTGAATAATCCTGCTTCCCTCTAAATCCTCATCCTCTGACTTCAAACGCTATGCAAAGACTTTCAATAGAATCTGGCATCCTCCCAACTTTCTCTCCGTCAGTCGCTCATTCTTCTTCTTCGCATTCTTTTTCCCTCTCTGTCCTCCCCTGGATCAACTGTCCAGCCTTGAATCACAAAGCCAAGCCCAAATTCTGTGGACGTCTCGAGGAGAGGCCCCTGCAATGGCTGCGCGCACACACACACACACTCCTCTTGTAGGAGTGACAACAAAGAAGGCACGGCTGTAGACCCGGTGGACAAAGAGTCTGATAAATGAAAGGTCCCGCACAAAGGAGCAGAGAGCAGGTTAGGAAGGATTCGAAGGCCAGCTGTGAGAATCAACCAATGAAATCTTCAAACCAATCCGACCAACACTCTATATATTGAATTTATGCAAGTATTTGTCACCCATCACACGGGCTCGCTTGGCTGGATGGAAGCAGTATTGTTACTAAGAGTCAAACTTTCCCACACTAGCAAGATGCACTCGCAGCTTTTTGTGCAGGGATTGAGGGATTAATGGTTTGCTGGCCTGCTAACGTGCTCACAACAAATACGCTAACATGCTGATGTTTAGCAGGTATAATGTGTACCATGGTGACCTTAGCTTGTTCGTATGCTAACATTTGCTAATCAGCACTAAACCCAAGTAGAAGTACAACGGAGGCTTACAGGCATGTCATTAGTTTTGTATTTCACCATAAATCGAGGTACTGAATGAATTAAAGTACTGATCTGGGGACAGCAGTCTATATAAATGTGTGGGATCAGCAAAGTTATTATCCTGAGGAGGACAAGAATGTCTGTCCCAACTTTCACAGCAACCCGTGCACCGCAGGCACTTTTCACTCAAAACCACAAATCTCAACCTTCTGGTGGCTCTTGAGGGAAGTTCAGGGGGTCAACACTCATTCATCATCTAGGGACCATAAAAATCTGTGCAAAATTTTGTCTATATTTCACAGGATACATAAAACTTTTGACCTGCTGATGGTGCTACAGGAAATGTAGAGCATCAACAAAGTGAGAAAATTTCATGGCGATCCATCCCATAGTTGTTGAGATATTTCAGTCCGGACCAATGTGCCAACTGAGAGACAGACCTCGTCATCCATACAGTCATACGCTAATGTGGCTAACAATGCGTTGCTGAGATGTTATTCCGTGCATAACCTCCAGTCACTTTACAGAGAGAAGCTACAACTACTGCTTTACAACAACTGTATGTTTACCATGCTGCTGGCTCCCAATCAAAATGTAAAACCTGTGTTTGTAGCATCGAGTTGTTTTTTTCATAACCAGTAACATAACTTTTGACATGATAAGACAAAAAGCAGCTTCTGTGTGAGACAGCCTGGTGTTTCTTGAGGGACATTTCACATGAAGAATGTTCATTTTCAAGACAAAAGATCCTAAAATGCAGAGTCCTATAAAAAGCTGCATATTTTCCCCTGACGGAGGCGAGCGGCCAATTTGTGACCAACATAGAAAGTTTACTGGAAGAGAACACTGTGTTACTGTAGTCAGTGATGCAGTGCTGCTCGGGACTGGTCACAGCACAATATCTGTCCTTGGTAAGAAATTACTGTTTTGAACTTGAAATTCTTGGAGAAATGTGGAATGCAAAGGAGCAGTTAGGTAAGTGTGGTGGCTGCTGCAGCACCGCTTTTAGAATGACTTTTTGCACTAAATCCCTTGGAGAGCAGCCTGGTGATCACACCGGAATATTAAAGTAAACAGTGGGTGTTTGTACAGGATTCAGATTGCTGAAGCAGCTACAACCCTGATTCCACAAAAGTTGTGACGCTCTGCGAAACATAAATAAAACCAGAGCAAAAACAATGTCCATGTAGTGACATTCTTTATGCAACTTCATGGTTCACAAAGTGTTGAACCTTGCTCCATCTTCGCTTGTGAACAACTGAGGCTTTCCAGGATGCTCCTTTCATACCCAATCATGATACTATCACCTGTTACCAATCAACCTGTTTACCTTTCCCAGTCTTTAGTTGCTCCTGTCCCAACTTGTTTGAAACGTGCTGCTGCATCAAATTCAGAATAAGCATAAATTAATAAATATCAATGAAGCTGATGAGGGCAAACATTAAATATATTGTCTTTGTACTGTTGTCAATTGAGTATATGTCAAAAATGATTAGCAAGTGGTCACATGCTGTTTTATTTATGTTTTACACAGCATCCCATATTTCACAGTGATGCAGCTAGAGGATTTTGTCATCATAAACCAGACAAACCTGATTTCAACTTCTCAGCAGCAGATTAACGAGAGCATCTTCAACCACAATAAACTGCACTGACTTCAGTGTCCCACCCACTGATTTCACCCACTTGACAAAACAGATAAATAAGGATTTAACAAAAACCACTGGGGATTTCAGCTTTACCTGAGACTTAACTGATAATGAATAAAAACTGTGTTTTGAATGTTTTGTTATGTTTTTCGCTACTAGCAAGAGCTCAGTAGTAATGTCAGTTGTTAAGTTCAAACCATGCTGGGTGTAAGAAGCAGCATGGCCTCTAGTCAGGACCAGAATAGCACACTGAAAATTTGCTGTGTGCCCCTATTGACACTGGGTTTGTGGTCATTTCATTCAACAAAAATGAATATAAGACTATACTTTGCTCTGGGGGTTAAAGCAGGCTTATAGACTTGGCAGGTTTTGAGCGACACACGTGTGAGGTAAAGCAAGCACAATTTGTTATTGACTGAAATGGATTCGCTGGTGACATAAATAATGAGACAAACTCATTCTTTTAGTTCTTCAAACAAAACAGTGTTTACATTCAGGCAGCTATAGAGGATTCATTCAGATTTAAATGTCCAAAGACAGCTGAAAAAATGCTGTTTTCTAAGCTCATGAAAGGCTGATGTTTTGTACATGTATGGTTTACTTGTGACATATAAGTTCTGGTTTGATCAGTGTACAGCTATACATTACAGGGCTGCACAAAACGAATTCTGCAGCCAAATTTGTAAGAGATTAAATTTATCACAGTGTCGTAATGTGCCTCACAGGGCAGCATATTTGGAGGTCAGAGTTGAAGCTGCTGACTGTCCGTGGCACGATGTCTTTGTTATTTTTCTGACTCTTCAGTCAAATCAAAAATATTCTTTTACGGGATTCAAACCCAGGATGTTGTGGTGACATTATATGGGCGTTAGCCGGCTGAGTTCTTACTTTAGTGGACTTTACACAACCAGAATTTATGCACTGAAAGGAAAAATGCTGCAAAAACCTTTAAAACATCATCTGTCTAATCAACAGCAATCAAATCAACTTTACCCCCCCACCCCCAAGTGAGACCTCCTTGTTTGGCACAGAGTGAGTTGTTCTAATTCGATGGCCGATTGTGGTCTCCACTCAGTCAAGCTGTGGGGCCGCTGCCACTCAACTATGTCCCCTTTTTCAATTCAAAGAGTACAAGATGGCCAGTGGATCCTTTCAAAGCTGGTAAACAGACACACAATTAGCATTTATGAGTGCAAATAGCAAGTTCTGAGAACAACAGACGAGCGTTCCACTTCAACGAAACCAGCACTCAGTCCTGACTCAGTCCTGGCTGTTTGATCTCACATTCATCAGCACCACTTGTGTGCCCGGCAAAACAGTAGCTCACAATTAGAAGCAGCGCAAATAAAAACGCAAAGGCCGACTAGCTGCGTCTGCTGGATTCCTGCGTCTCATGTGGACTGGAACTGTTTTTTCTTCCCAGGCTGAAAACCAAAATGAGACACTGACTGCGAGGACGCCCTCAAGCCGCAGAGTGTTAATGGCCACAACAGCCTCATGCCACAGACAGTCGAGGAACAGTAGCATTAGATTTACAACTGCCGGTCTCAACTGGCTCATCAAGTGGTCATGTAATATTGGTAGAAGTTTTAAGATGAATTATGGGATATTAAATCAACACATTTTGCTATCTTGTCTCTATTTTTTTATGTTTTGCAAAGCTGTATTTGATGTCATGACATTCTGACGAATGTTCAGCCTGAACAAAACCCTCTCATGTCTGTGCATGCATGGATTTAAAGTCAGGGGGTGGTTAGCTTAGCTTAGCATGAAGACTGGACGCAAAGGGGAAACAGCTAGCCTGGCTCTGTCCAAAGATTAAAAAAATACACCTACAAAATCTCAGTAATTGACCCACTGTGTGTCCAGAAATGTAAAAATGGCAGCAGTTGGGTTAGAGTATCTACTGGTTATCTTAACAAATTCTCTGAAAAACTCCAGGAAAGTCACAGCGCACAGAGAGAAATGGTTGCAGCACATAACTCCCGGTGAAACCACAACTGCCACTTTTCCATTTGTGTATGACAGAACAAATGAGATATAGTGTGTTAATTAGCTAGCATTAGATGTGTTGGCAGTCGCTATGCTAAGCTAGGCTAATCACCTTCAGACTCTAGCGCAATACTTAACAAACCGATACGAGAGCGGTATCGACCCTCCCATCGTCTCAACCTCGACATTTTGGGAAACGTGCATATTGTTGAGCGTTTTTGACCTGTTGCTCGCTGGATTTTGTGATCTGTGGGCAGAGCCAAACACGCTGTTCCTCCCTATTTCCAGTCTTTATGAAAAGCTAAGCGAGCTGGCTGCTGACAGACAAGAGAGTGGTTTCGCTCTTCTCATCTAACGCCCCGCAAGAAAGCCTATTTCTCAAAATAACAAAACTTTTCTTCTGCGGGGGTCACAAAGCAAAATGTTCAAAACTACTAGTTTATATTTTTATAGGCTCAGTTGGACCATGACTGACTGGGACCAAGTTATAACAAAATCCTTTCCTTCTTGCACCGCAAAAGGCAGGATACTGACTGTATTATTTACAGAAGCTGGAGTATCCTCCAGTTTTGCAGTCAGCACAAGGCAATACACTGCTTTTCAAATAGTTCCTCAATCCCTACACCAGAGGAGGCCGTACCTTTGATCTGCTGATCTCAGACCGTTTTGCTAGGATTTGAACGCACCTCCTCTGACACTCTCTGAGGCATCTCAACAGCTGATTCATAGTGGGTTTCTGAGTTTTATTGGTCTCCAGCCTCGTGGGGTGCTGGGATTGCACAGGTTGGTTGCCATGGATGTAAGACAAACCTGCGCGGGATGAAAAAAAAATCTCCCCTGAAGCCCCGCTCAGCAGGCTGCATATTTGTGCATTGTGCAGACGACGTGCAGGAACCCCACAACGGGTGAATGAAAACATGCAATCCTGAGAGACTTACTGACAGAGCAGGAGCAGGAGGGGAGAAGAAAGTGACGTGCAGGAAGACTCAAAGGCCGTCTGCTTGACAGCATGCCATCAGCTCCGTCTTTATTCTTCCTATTTTTTCCCACCCCAGCTGCCCAGCTATCTTTTGGCTGTGAAATGACTTGAAAGGCAGTGGTCAGGTTCATTTAAGGACATTTCTCTGAAGAAAAGAAAAAGCTGCAATGAACCATTACTGCGGGATAAGCTGCGCTTTGAAGCTCTACTCATAATTAACAGCTCTGGTGCTTGTTTTCATTTATTTGTGTTAGTCATTATGTTAAAGTATTGAGCGCTTTGTCTACATAAAAGATGCCCTTGAACATTTTTTTTTTTAACTGTGGCCCACTACAAGCCCAAAAATATGAGCATCAAGACCCCCAGGAAAGAAACATTTTAAATAGCATTTTATTGGTTGGCGTAATTCCTCAGTGTCTCCTGAGTGTTTCAGACTGTTATCCATCTACATTCCTCTAATTTCTTCATCCCCCCCTCTCCCTTCAGCTGCATCACATAAAGATGCCTAATTGAAGGCTTTGCACAAAACAAATGACCACATTAGCCTGCCCCCTTTTAACTCGTCCTTCTTCCTGTCTGTGGCTGTAATGCATTATACACTCTGCTTGTTCTCTGTTGTCTCTCAAATTACAGTGCAGGCTGCCAATCATCTGGAGACTACAACTAAGGGACTTGTTTTTCTGCAAAACCCCAACCCACCCACCTCCTGTCTATTTTCATCTTGTACTACACACAAGGGTTTATGGTGGAGCAGATGTAATATGTTTTTGGAATTTCAGGATGATCCGTAGAAGGCACTGGCCCTTTCCCGCTTCCATTTTAATTCCCATTGTAATCTGAAAGCAGCCAACATCAAACTCACAGTCACACAAGATGAAAAACAAATGATTCGCTCATATTAATTCACCATAATTGAACGCTGACTAGTCAGGAAAGACGGATTAAATGCTTCACTTGTGTTTCTTTTATGTCTGCACATGAACAGTAAAATAGCTCTTTTTTTTCCCTCCACTCTGTTAAGACCTAAGAACCTGCCAGACATTTCTGTCCCTCTGTGCTTCCCATACATATGGTGCCACAGTGTGTTTTCTCCATGAGACAAAGGCTCTTAAAACCTCTTCGGCCAAACAGAACAATGCCACGTGGGTGGCTCTCTCTGTGTGTGTGTGTGTGTGTGTGTGTGTGTGTGTGTAAACATATTGTTGACTGTGAGTCAAAAAGTCTGCATCAACATTTGAACAAGTATCAGCTTTCATCAGCACAGATTTACTTCAATAGCAAGACAAACAATACTGAACAGGTGGAGAAGAATAGTTTAGTTTGTACTGCACGTTTCTTTCATGCACAGATTAATTGATTAACATAAACCGCGTCTGAGTTTTTGGCCACCAGCTATGGAGGAACGTTTTAACGAGTGGGTCCCTGTTTGGTTTATATCACACACACAAACGAATGCTTTTTAAATGCAATTCTCCGGATCAACACCAGGTGGCAACAAACAAAGTAATGTGCCAACAAAATCAGCGAAGAAGATGCAAGCAAACAAACACCATGGCAAACAACTCAGGATTTAAACTGTTATAAATCAGCTTTGCAAATGTGTTATGAGGACGGAAATGTGCTCAGCACATTAGACTTCATGGATACACACAATGGGTTTTTTGCGGGGGGAAAATGAATGTAAACATAAATTTTGTTTGTTTACAAGATACCTTCGCAGGGCATCTTTAAACAATTAGCCAATCAACATAAAACTGAAAGCAACTTTTTTTTTGTCATTTTTCAAGCAAAAATACCAAACGTGGTGTTAACTCTGCTTCCAGCCACTCAAATGTGAATGTTTGCTGTTTTTTTTGGGGGGGGGGGGGTGGACTAAGGAGGCATTCTGAATATGTAGAGCATTTTTCACTATTTTCTGAAATTTAAGAGTCCGCACAATTATTAAATAAATCAAGAACATGATCATCAGATTAACCAGTAATGAAAATAACTCGTACCTACAGCCCTACTTTGGACTGTGATCGAGTAAATCACAAAGACACCTTGGGAACATGACATAACAACTTAATGTAATATTCAGAGCAGTTACACAGCTGCTGTGACTCAAATACAAGACTTAAATTGCTGAGCGTCTGTTGCCACTTGCAGCCTGGATGTTGGAGGCAGCCGCCAATGTTTGTTGACTGATGAGAGCCGATGTTGACAGGGAACTCTGTTTGTTTTGGCAGGAGGGCACACTGGCTGCCATTCCACACACGAAACCATGAGAGCGCTGCTCATTTTGTGAGGATTTTTCCAACAGCTACCAGCTCCTACAGCCTTTTTTCTTTTTGACGAACCTACCAGCTCCTACTCTGTTACTGGTGCTATTTTTCCTGTCAGAAAGACCAAAAACCTACTAAAAAGTATTGTCTGTGTAGCTAAAGCCGCATTTAGCTTACTGGTGTTTTCTGTGCCACAGTCCTCCATTGTTGCACAAAAACGATCAAAAACACATCAGTGAGCCACATTGCTGCGCTGACCGACATGTTCCTACACTTGAGTCAATCCCACATACACTGTCCTGCTGTAAATACTCATTAGAGCTCCTTTTTCATCCACTGCTGGAAATAGTCCCCAACAAAATACTCAGAACACTCCTTACTCCAGTAATATTTGCAAAAAAAACTAGATGTTTGGGGAAATTACTAAGCCTTTTAAAAAACGACATTATTTGTGACCTCTTATTCAAGATCACCTTCAATGTGAGACAGGGTAGTGAAGTCAAAAAGCATTGAGACACGAACTAATGTTTTGTTCTTCTCGTGAGATTTTTTTTACAATATTTCATAAAATAAATCCTTAAAAATAAAACGCACTCCAACAACTTTCCTCCAACTGTTTGCAACTTTTTTAATGATATTTAAAAGGCGGCATGCTTCATAAACACTGTCATAAATGGTGGGTATTTTAGTTCAGCTTCAGAGCCTGATTCAAACATCTGATGGCAAAAACCGGGCATTGCCCCTGCAAACCGCAACGAAAACACTGTGATCACGCGCGACTCTCCTATAAATCATTTGAGTCTAGGAGGAGGATAACAGCACGTCTTTAAACCGAGAGGCATCGTTAGAGGGAATTGGCCTAATGATATGTCTGCACATTCAAGTCATAAGCTCTGCATTTGTAGCCCAGCCATTTCAGCCGTCATATGACAGCTAGCAGCTAGAGTGGGAGAAACATCCCACTCTGGGCAGGGAGGACACACAGACAGAGGCGGGTTGTTGCCTGTAAGTCGAATGTCAGTCAGTGCTGAGTGACAGGATGGAGTGGAACGGAAAACAGCGAGGCTGAAAACAAATGCGGGGATGGACAGCAGCCAGTTTATGATGGGATAACTGCATTCCAGTACAGTAAATATGAGGATTTGGTTTTCTTATCAAGATACAGTCTAGCAGGACACCTTGAACAGGAAGAAAGGCTATTAGTAAAAGCCCCAGCACACATCCCTGACAGACAGCCTCCTCCTGGGTCTGCTGCAGGAACAGCCAGCCTATCTAATCTCAAGATCAGAGTGTAGTGGTAGATCTGGAAAGAGGACAGACCCAGCTCTGTTTGCTCTGGTGTGGAGCCTCACTGCATGCACTTACACTCACACACACACACACACACACACTCTGACTCATCCACTGTTTTTACAACACCCACACAAACCCTAACCCCTAAATGCGTACTGCAACTGGGAAATACACACAAACATCGACACACACACAATTATCGGTGTAAACATCAACGCTCTCGTCTCAGCACGCGTTTACGAAGTTTAACCTTTACAACAGCGATGCCTAAACACACAAGCTGTTAACTCTTACCTTGGAAAGCAGCGACGTTACGCGAGATGAGAAACTTAAGGCTGGAGCTGGAGGTCTGGAGGAGGTTCTGGATGTCCCTCCGGGCCGCCACCTGGTACTTCTCCTCCATCTTCTTGGTGCAGCACGTCAGGTTCTTGGACATGCACACCTGAAGGTCTGAACCTGAGAGTCATTGAGATTAAATGTTGGGATTTTAAAACATTATGGATTGGAGTCTGGGTTAAAATGGGACTAAACTAAGAAGTCGGGTTGCTCCATGTTGGACTCACAGGGAGAAAGAATCCATTTTTTGTCATTTCCGTGTGGAATTCGACAGGCCCAGTTTGTGCCTCTCATGTATTACCATCACATTCCAGTCACAGAGATAAGCATTCATTCCACTGAAAAACAAATACCCAGCAACGTTTGAAAAGCCTGGACGGCATTTTAATAACACTTACCTCTGTTCTGAATTTCTCCAAAGACCCTTCTAACCATCTGGATGACCCGTTTCTCAAGCTGCACTTGTATTTCCCACAAGTGACCTATGTATTTGCTCTTTTTCATCAACACAAGTAACATCAATGCATGATATTGCTAGAAAATACTAAATAATATAAAGTATCATCAAATATAACTGGTAATAAAGTTTTGTTTCACCTTGTATTAACTAAGCAAAAAAACAGGCTTTATCATCTACAGCTCAGTGTTGAATAGGAAACTGATGCATTAGGTGACTTGGAAAATGGGCTAGAAATGTTTTTTAATGCTTTTTCAAATCAAGATGAAAAGACTTTTGGATTTGAAATAGCCTCAGAACAGGTATTAAATGGCCTACTGCATTTTTCAAACATCACCAGGTATTGATTTTTCAGAGGAGGGAATGCTCACCTCTGTGGCTCCAATGCAACGCTAACACATGACAGGGAAAAACTGGGGCTTAGCATTTGCACGCTCTCTTTCAGGTGCTCCACTTTCTTTCACACATTCCAAAGTCAGGTGGATTTGACACCCAAAGATGCCTGAAGGTATGAATAAGTGAGTGCGTCTGACTGTCTTCTATATTATCTGTATGATAAACTGCCAACTGTCCACACTGACAAGCAGCTTTTCTTCCTGTAGCAGTAAGAGAACTATGTCAGCAGCCCTGTGAGGCTGTGCACAATGCTAACATGCTAATCTTTGCTAATTAACACTAAACAAAAAATATAACAAAGGCTGATGAGAATGTCATTAGTTCCGTAGGTGGGTCATCAACCGAAACAAAAATAAAAATTTTGACCTGCTGGTGGTCCTAGATGAAACGTGAGGTGATCACCAAAGCTGTTACAGTTCATCCTCAGGGAGGCATGAATGTGTGTGCAAAATGTCACAGCAATCCATCCAATGGAGACATTCCTCTCAAAGTCAACCTTCAGCGGTGCCAGAGCAAAGGTGTCCAAACTTTTTCTCATGGAGGGTCAAAACCCAAACTTAATCCTGGGCCCTAGGCAACATGCAAAATGGTACAAGGACCTCAAGTTCCCTTAATTGACTGGCTATAATCCTGCCCACCATGCTCAGATTATGAAAAATAACTAATATTTAGGGACCCCACATATTTAAAGAGCATTTTAACCTCACAAAAAAGAAAACGATATAAAAAATGATAAGTTTTTCTTGTCTTTTTTTAATTTTACTTTTGCTAGAAATATCTGACAGACCAAATCAAACCTCACGGTGGGTCAAATTCAGCCTGCGGGCCCCACTTTGGACATCCCTGCACGAGAGGAAAAATCAGGGTATCACAGTCTGGAGACCAGGTCCAGTCCATGTTGAAATATTTCAGCCTGGTGAAATGGACTGACTCTCAGACCAACAAATCATCCAAGAGACACACAAGTAGAAGCACATGATGGCAAATCTGAATGAACAACAGGCCTGCTTAAAAAATATGACACGATCAACAGATTGATCATAAAACATACAGAGATTGTGTTTGTAGCAGCGCACAAGTAAAAAAAATGCTTTGGTGGAGCAAGAAAACCAAAACACCAAGATCCCAAGAGAAGATCTGAGTCAAAGCGTTATCGCCTCAACAAGTGACGGGTCTCAGGTTTTCCACCATGAACAAATGTAAGCAATCTGCACACATATGGGACAATCAAAACATCTTAAAAGCGACCCAAAACTCTGCAAAAAGCCTCCCTGACGTGCCTGGGCAGAGCATGCAGGGCTGCTGCCAGAGACCCTATCAGCTCCCCGTGTGAGGAGGGAGCAGAGCAGGCGATGGCACACGTGGAGGAATTCAAACTCTCCCAGATAAGACAACCTGAAAGCGCCCCAGGTCTTGCTTTTTTTTTTTTTTTTTTTTTTTAATGTTTCCCAGAACTATTTCCACTTCCTGCACCACAGACAACAGCTTTGTTTGGTCGAGGTGTCAAGACTTCTGACTTGCCGCATACTGACCTAAACTGGAGGGCTTGTTTGGCACTTCTTATTACATGGAAAACATCTCGCTCTCTCAGATTCCTGGAATTTCTGGAGGTTATTTTTCTCAAGCCCACACTCAATTATAGATAAGTTCTAAAATCATGCTCTGTGATCGACTACACCTCACCTAATGTATTTCACTACATTAATCTGAATCCATCAAGGAAACGACTCACATCTCTCCAATGTCACAATGCATTTGGACTTGGAGACCTTTTAGCTGTGTGAGGCTGCCAGAGAGATCAGCGGAGGTGCAGTTATAAACAGTAGCAAGTGTTTTTACAGGGTTAGCAGCCACTCAATCAAGAGCTTATCACTACTTAAACTACATGAGCCAATCAATGCACACAATTTATCTAGAAGAAAGCACTTTTCAGCGTGAAATTCTGCACAGAAACAGCAAAGAGATGCAAATCCACACGGGCTCATTTCAGAGTCAGGAGCGGTGATGGCATTATATGGGTTATTTAGAGGTTTAGGGGGCATTTGAGGGTTTTCTGTCAATTTAATCGGTTTCCTCACAGCAGTGAAAAGGAGAGGAAAGGGGTGGCGAAGTTTATAGGGAGCAGTTTGTGGCAGGATGGCAGTCAACACCATTAAGATTTACTTTTCCAAGAGGAGCACAGAGCAGCAGCAGCAGCAGCAGCCGCGAGCCGAGCAGTCAATGACAGCACGCATGAAATATCCACACCCATAATTCCCCCCGAATCTTGTGCACAAGTATCATGAGGAATTACATGATGGGTGGTGCACGGAAAGTTAAGTGAAGCCTAGTTTACCTAACTTTACACAAAATAATTCCTGTTTATCCCCGCAAGCCACTTATCTGCTTTAGTCTGCTGGAAGGAGCAGAGTTTGGGGTTTCTTTTTTTACTTTCCCATCACAACCAACAAGTAATATCAGGAGCTTTAGTCCCTAATTTCACAGGATTAAAACATCAGATTTTATATTAGCCCACGTATAGCTGGTAACCCAGTCAAGTAATCAATAAGTGATGCATTTGGTGTACAAATCTTCTCCTGTTGCTCAGCAAGAAGTGCTTGAAAATGTATTTCAAATATACAATAATATTTATTTTGCAGTTGACGTGGTGCTGAAGCTAGAGAATGTTCAAAGATGTCTAAAAGGTGCGAGTTTTATTCTCGCAGTAATTTAAGACATATGCAGTATTTCCTCTAAATATCTTGATTTTAAAGTCATGTAAAAAAAAAAAAAAGGTGCCGTCTGAAGAGCTCAAAGCTCCCATGTTCTGCTGTCTATATCATTATCATAACTGCACACACGCCTCTAAAAAAATGTGTTTTAAAAGGTGTGTTTTGTGACTACAAAGAGTACTTCAAGAAGCCAGAAAATGACAGGTTAAAAAGCTACAGTGCAGTTAATGAGCTCTACAGGGAGGTAATATTGTGTTGAGGAACATCTCAAGCATATTTCTGTCAGTCAGCGGTCGGCATGTTGTTTGTTTGGTTGCCATGAAGACGTAAACGAGGAAAATGTAGAAATGATGGAGAAGCAGCAGCAGGACGATTTGTATTACTGGCTGGTTTATAAGAATTAAACTGCAGGAAACAAACCAATAAAACGGTAGCACACACTAATGCTCAGTCTGGACTGGGATTAACTCAAACATACCTGGTCTGGGACCTAAAGGCAATAATTGATTTGGTCCAATTTGCCTGAGTTGGAAAACTTTGCGCACTTCGTCGCATCTGTTTGGGCTTCCAAACCCTAATCCAGAGCAACACGCCAGGAAGAAAAAGTAGTTCGTCCACTGCACAGACATCTTTAATAAAATCCCGGGTTATTTAAAAAAAAAAAAAAAAAGATTGTCTGAGAGTTAAGGTTTCCTATAGTCCGCTCAGGTGAGCCCCGTCGACATTTCAGGTTTCAGGATTCGGCGTCGACCATGTGGCGTTTGTGTTTACGTCGAGGAAACGCTCCTGGTGATCATTTAAATCCAGACACAGGGGGAAAGTAGCTGCGGCGTGACTCCGCTTGAAAGCGGCATGTTGTCCAAGTTGGTTGGACTGACGGCAGAGGCGGTACCGTAACGTTACCTGCGCTCCACGGCTGCATTAGCAGCTGACCCGCAGCCTGACAGCGCCATCTGGTGGTCGGCGTCCAACTTGTTTGTGTTTTTAATGATGATTAAACACGGTGTAGGCTACGGAGATGAAGAAAATCCGATCAATTCATAAAAGATGAAACATAAATAATGTTTTATCTTTTTTAAAAAAAGCAAGATTATCTTTAAAAAGGTCGGTATCGAGGATTTTAAAGGGATTTATTCGAAGGCTGATCCATAACGGTCTGACAAATTAAGGATTGCTTTTATGTCCTTCAAGCAACATTAAGACCAAATTGAATAACAACCTTACAGCCTTAAATAGTACTAAAATTAAAATTTTTTACCCCCAATTACATCTTTGCTTAATGATGACTGCTAACCAATTAGTGAACAGAACCATACAAATAAGAGGTTATGGGATTTAGTTAAGTTTTTCAGTGGATAATGAACAATTTGAGGGCTGTATCAAGATGTAACCTTGTTTTTTGACACATCTGATTAAAGTGTCTGGTTCATGAGATTTTTAATCTTTTAAGAAAAACATGCATCAGGCCATAACATAAACCAAACTAGATTTCACATACTGTTTAAGTGTCTTAAGTTAATTTCATGTTTATGAGCACATCCCATGTTTGGAATGTAAGTCCTGATTTGTAAAATGGGTTACCTGACCAAGCCTCTCTATGACCAGCACTGCTCACATGTGGACTCCTGAGTCTTTATCTAATGTACCTGAGGGTTGTTATGGACTGCACCACTACTGAAAACTCAACTTGAGGATACAAGTTTACAATATGCAGCTGTTAAAAACCCAGTTGGGTGACATGATTAATTTAACGTGGTGGCAAAGCTGGTCAACGTGATACCACTTAGTGTAACTTGGGTAAATTGTTTAATCAGATCGCAGAAAGAATGAATTTGACTGAAAAATGGTTGTCTTCCAATGTTTCTTCCAGTGGTGGCTTCCAAAACCGTCATTTCAAACCAAAACTTCCACCTAAATCCCAGAAATGTATACAGCATCAGAGGAAAAACTGCCATGAACGCCAATTCAAAACTTGCATTTAACATTCATTACCATAACCAACTAACTGTGATATCTACATAATGAAGCATTCAGAGGAAGAAAGTGTAAAAAATTTAATATATTTCAAGCAACATTACAATTAACCACTTCAGACTCACCCCCACCAGCAATCACATAGATTTCATACTGGCCAAAACAAGACATGTAGTTCAGTACAGCAGTTTTTTTTTCCAATCAACATTCAAAGTAAGATACAGGTCGCCCCCATCTCCTCGTTCCTACACAGGCCGGGACAAGTGCAATACCTCCATGTACACAGCATTGCTACTGATCCCCACCTGCACAGGAAGGGATATCTCTAAATATTCAAAATGTCATATGTCTCCAAGTGTGTGCACATACACACCACACAGTGAAAAACAATCTTGATGAAGAGCAATTCGTCTTGGCAGAACATAGTTCATCAACCTAGTCAGTTTTGCATGGATTTGCACAGCAAACAACAGTTAAAGCTGAATGCAAACCAGCAAAACTGACCATGTCATGATTAAAGTACAACCCTTTGACAGTTACAATTACCTGAGCTTCAGAAAGATGCAGTTAGTTAGAAGTACTTCAAGTGCTCACATTGCAGTAGATAGGAGAAAACACTACCTGCACTATAAGCACTTTAGTACTGCTGAAACTGTTACTGGATGAGAGCTGGCAAATACTCCTTGCTTTTAAAGTGTTACATGCATATTATGCAACCAGATTGTGTTTGATGTGACACCCCCAAAACCAAAAAATCTCAACAGGTGGAGAGCAAGCAGGCCACCATCAGTTTTGCATAGATTTGCACAACTCATCTATTCTTGTAGTGCAACTATGCAAAACTAGCAGAGAACTGCGAGATATTTGAGCCCAATTAGAAATTATAAATGGTCTGGTGGCGCATATCACAGCCCCTTATGCCAGAAGGAGCACTTAGGGCAGTAGGTGCTAGTCTATTTCACTATCTGCACTAGATGCACCTTAGCACAAAGACAGTACTTCAAATGACATGTAACATCAATGGATCTGCCCATCAGTGTCAGGGTATTGCTGTAAGTGCCTCCACTGCAGTAGGTATGACATAGTACTACCTGCACTGTAAGCACTTTGACAATACACAGACTGATTACAGTATCGCTGCCCTCCTGCATCATGGGAAAGATGGTCACACTGCTCCATGTTGCAACTGTGCTTGGGTTCTTGCACTTCAGGCTGGATCTGTAAATAAAAAACGAAATGTGATTCCTTGTTAAATCACTACAACAAGTTGCAGACATACATGTGTGCGCCTTGTAACCAATTCCTTTTAACATATGGAAAACGTGGGATTCATACTTCCAACTACAAAAACGTGCACCATCATTACTGGTTAGTCGGTGTTCAGACGAGTTGTTGTGACACAAGATGTTATGATTTATTACAGCAGCACGAGGTCACTGAAAACATGAATGAGCAGCACAGCCTGCGGCCCGCGTTCCCTGCGACACGGTAGCGCCTGCGCAGGGAACGGTGTTGTTCACCCCTCCCCCACCGTCTTTAACATGGCGCCTCGAAGTGCGCCAACCTTAGCATAAATGACTTAAAACCAATCAACCTATACGCCAGCGTAGTGTTGCACGCTGAAAATCCCAAGTGCGTCTTGTTTATTTAAAGGAAATACCGTGGCTTGCGGTTTCGGACTTCCTAGAAAACAAGGCTATCGTCCCCGTAGGAACAGAGGCTAGCAGCAAACAGCAGCCGTGCGCTGGTTGGGCAGGTAGCTTAGCTGCTGCGAGCTGGTGTTAGCTTGACGAAAACATGGCAAACCGTGTTAACGGTACAACAGTTACCCCATCACTGGTGGTGGCACGGGAACAGTTATTGTGTTTTCAGTAAAAACAGTTGGCTCATTTTTATATCTAGTTCACGAGTTAATAAAATTAAAATTGAGTTTGACGACACTGATTAGCCGTTAGCCAACAACAAACGAGCACACGTTAGAAAATACAATGGTATATTTATCCCGCTGGATTGGCTCTATTTGCCCACTTTAATCTTTATTTGACTGGGATCCCTGGCCTGGTAATGTTATGTTTGTTCATACCCGCAAAACTACAGTTGAGTTTATGCGGCTAGGCTAAGCTAGCTAAGCTAAAACGCGCGGCCTAAAACTGCCCCATGTGCTGCTGCTTTGTTCTGGGGGGCACTTTAACTCACACACCACTGCACTCGAGACTAAGCAACAAATTAACCAGATTTACAAACTTACTTTTCAAATATCGGACTAGCATATTTATACAAACTCGAGGGTTGTTATTAGGAGGCCATATTTTTTTCAACTAGTTGCTAAAGCGCAGCGGAGAAAGCTCCGGACAGCTTTTCAAATCTCCCTCATTCCCTCAATGGTGGAGCAGAGGGGGCTGCCATGCGCCTCACGTTACACTGTTTTCATCGCAAGCATATCATTTATGTGTTAATGTTTAGATATCCCCGCCAACATGATATTAAGACACGTAAAACAGGCGCAAAACACACCGTTCGAGATTTCATTCACCAAAACAGAGATAAAAAAATAAGCCAAAACCCGACTTCCTTGCCGATAAACATGCGCTCGGTAGACACTCACCAGCCGAAATCCACCATCTTCGCTCACTTGCTTGGGCTGCCGTGTAGTCTCTTACCGACAAAAGAGAGAAATAAATACGTAACTAATCCGAAAACTTTTCTACCTGAGGACAAAACCGAAACATAAAGTGAAATCCGAGCCGATTGCGAGTCAATTTGCAGCCCAGATACGATGGTTAAAAATGATTGCGGGGTTAGGAAAGTGGCGCGAAGGCGACCAGTTGGTAACCATGTGGGTGAATGAAGGGCGGCTCCCACTGAACGTAAATATCTAGCTACAACCCCCAACTCTCCCTATTAGCATACATAAACTACGGTACTTCCGACCCACATCTCCAACCAAACAGCCTCCACCTCTCCCAGAGAAGGAGAGGCAAACAAACAGGGATCAATGCGGTTTTTAACATCCTGTAATATGTAAAAAAAAATATATATATATATATATATGCATGCATAACGGGAAACAGCGTTCTCAGCCATACAGTTAGGCCATTAAAGTTTTGCATAATAATGAAAAGATATATGATTTTAAACCATGGACTCCGTTTCCATCTTAATCAAAAATAATGGCGCTGAGTAGTAAAACTGCTCTATAAAATGACCACATTTCGTTCTTTAGGTGCCCTCTTTGTTCGATTCACTACAAAATTAAAACGACTAATTAACCTGTTGCTGCTCCACAACACATTATAATCAGCCAACACTGCGTTATTTTCACATGTATCGATCTGTAACTCATATATATATAAATTAGTTAAATTTTTTTCGGCCTCAATACAAAGAAATAATGAAGGAAACCTGATGTTTTCAAGCAAGTTTTACATAGTTTTGTAAATTCTAGGCTAATTCAAGCCACCTTTAAAGAGGCAATGATATACTTAATGTGGTCAGTGATACTCTTGTATACTTAGTTTGCTCTAGAAGACATGAACACGTTTGTGTAATCTAAATCAAAATAACCAAATATATTTGTATGTGTAAAACTCTAAATCTAAAATCTAAATTTTAAGTTTATTAAGTACATCATGAACCCAGGGTCTGTGAGATTAATAAAGTCTTACCTTATCTTAAAGGTCTATTAAGTGTTTTTTTCCCCAGGGAAAATAAACTTTACCATTTATTAAGTCTTTGAACAAAATGCCTTACTGGACAAAGAAACGTTATTCAGTTCATTACAGTGATATCAGACCACAGTTGATTCTCTAGCTTGTGAAGTTGTTTATTAGTATTTTAAAGTTATTTATAGTGAGACAACAATGAGTTTTCGATTGGAATCCAAATCATCTGGGAACTTTACTTAATTAGTTTTGAGAAATACTTCAACAGAAACTCCACAAAAATTGTGAATAGAGTTTTACAAAAATGAACCCCAATAAATGATGGAAACACTTGTAACTGAAATAATAATAATAATCTGTGGACCAGATAAGTGAAATGAAACGGATAAAGAAGTTTTTTAATTAAATTTAAACAGTTGTTTTAAGTTACTGAAACAGTTTTTAACATTAGTTTATGAGTAATAGTTTTGCACATTGCCAAAAGACAAAATGCACTAGTACCTCTCTTACATTACAACCCAATGAAAACTACAGATATTGGCTTTTTGAACTGTGAAAAGTTGTAGTAATCAACATTTATTAGGTTTATAAAATGTGTAGGTTTCTCTTTGAAATGAATCAAAATACCTGGAACATTTCTTTCCCACAGAGAGCTCATGCCCTGCTCTGCTTTCCACTCATATTTAAAACAAAACAGCTGCATGTTGTGGACATTTTACATCCAAAGGCACAAACCATCAAACCACAACAGATGAGCAGTCGAGTACTGCAACAAATCCGGGGCCCCCAGACAGGATCTAGGGCCCAGAGTCAACACTCCACACTTTTTCTACATCCTCTTTCAAGTAACATCTCTATGAACACTTTCACATGGGATTTATCTCAATGTGTCAAATCAAAGAATTAATAAAATACTTCACAGTGAGATACAAATCATAGATCAATACAAGCCTCTGATACACATGTCAGATGCTTGCTGTACTCTGCAAAGCTGACTCTGCATGTAACAATGCCTTGTGCACAGAGATAACCCCCCAAACCTACATGTTTTTTATTTTCTAATATGTTTATAATGGCATGACCATGACTTTGAATTTGCACATTGACCGTAAGACTTACAGTTACTGAAAAGCTTGAAAATCATTGCAAAAGTTGACATGATTTCGGTCGATTTCAAAAGCTTAAAATGAATAAAATGCATGCCTGAAAAGGCATAGCGCTCACATTTTGCTCCATTCACACATGGAAATGGTACAAAGATTTACTGAACTACTCTTTAATATACTTTTGTGGTGCTTTTTTGTGGTGTATTTCTATTTTATTTAAACTTCCACTTCACTACATTTCAGAGGGAATTATTGTACTTTTATCTGCCAGTTACTTTCAAATCAAGGTTTTACATTGAAAAACACAATCACAATACAAAATCCCTCATTCTCTTATGTTTCAGATGTATATGAGTTGCACGCTGTTACAATAAACAGACATTTACCCTCTAAACTTCTCACATCTCATTCAAATAATTCTTCAAGGCCTAAAGAGGCAAAATTATCCAATATATTCTTTTTTTTTATTTTACATTGCTGAATTGATACTTTTACTCAAGTAAAGGTTTTCAGTACTTTTTCCACCACTGAAAAGCTGCTGGCATTTGTTCCCCCCTGCTGCTTTAAGAACAAGTAAAATAAAATCCCTCCAATGATGTTTTGTTCACAACACACAAAGATGTAAATGCAGTTAAGTAAATAATAAAGAGGTGTTTTTTAGTACATTTTTCTTGGAGTTTAATCACAAAGGAACAAGGGAGGATCCCTTCAACACTGGACTCTTCCAAATTCATTACCACCTCCACCCCCTTCCAATGCAACCTTCGGGTAGTTAAGAGGTTTGGTGAAATGCAGAAAGGGGTTTTCACCTTTCAGGGTTTGGAATTACAACAACTCATTGTCATTGGTAAAATGCTGTGCTGACGTCACACAAATTTGAGTTTCTCCATAAGATGCTTCCTTATCTTTTGAAGAGTGTACAGTCTGCTGATGACCTTCAGTTCTCTCTTTATCATCTGTTGAAATCCTGTGAATTGTCATAAACATGTGTGTGATACAGTATAGTAGCTGGCCAGCAGAGGGAACTAGCAAACTAAATACTGTACAACGTGTACAATGACATGATTGCTCTTTAACTGTAAGAGGAAGCACGAACTTCCCCATCACTGGATTTTCTGCTGTGTTTTTTTAACCTCTCTTATGCGACCCACTGAGTTTCATAGAGGAAATAGGAAGTATCTCCAGCAGCTCATTGATAGTTTTAACTTTACTGTGGAATTATTGAACTGAAATCTCTTGTTTGTGCCTGGATGTTGCTGTAAATCACCCTCAGTAAGAAAGTCTCCGCAGGGGTAGTATCCTTTTAAATAAAAGCTGTGTTTAATTTGAGATTTTTATGCTCTCTCCTCCAACTGACCAGCAACTTTTCACCCTAATACCAGAGTGTCTGTTGTTCTCCATTTCTCTGGGCACACTGTGGGAGTGGGAGCGCTCAGTCATGACCCCCAACCCCCCACACAAAGCCAGTGGTGGGGCTAGTTCCTCTGCATATGGAAGTGAGGTGGGGGGTGGGTGGACGCAGGGAGGTCGCAGACTTCACATCGTCCCATGGGGTCAGATAAAAGCTTACGGCTCTCCTTGGTAGACCTCCCCCCTCCTTTTAAAGCTCAGTGCTCTCTGCACAAATGATAGCTGAAGATCTATGCACTGGCACCAGAGCAGGTGCAAAAGCATTTGAGGACAATTTACAGAAGATGCTTATATTATTTGGTGTAAAGATAAATGAAAAGCAGTCCATAGACAATGCGACACATGCAGGCATGAAATCATTTTGTTCTTTCCAAATGATGAAACTGAGCAGAGAAAAGACGCTCCAGCTCACTTAAAACACAATGCTGGAAGCACATGATATCTGAGCTTGTACTTGAGATCCAAAACATCTATTCTGATGGCGCTCCACTTCTTCCCCCTTTTTTCTGAAATGGCCTACCATATCCAAGCCCCTCCCACGACAGGGGCCATGAGCCTGGGGTCTCTGTTTTTGTTCTTCCTATAGAAGCCCAGCCACCATTGTCTCCATGTGACCCAGAGGTCAACTGAACTCACCTCGCCTGACCACAGCCCATTCAGCTGTGAAGCTTCACATAGGACAAAAACATCTCACAGGAGCAAGGATCACTTCAAGTGAGGGGGTGGGAAACACACACACATATGCACACAGACAGCAAACACACTCTGCGGTGTTTTAGAGCCATAAGACAATTTGTGTGTTATATTGTTTTTGAACAATGTAGCAAGACCCCAGAGCCATATACGAGTAGTTCAGAGAGATCAGACATTCAGTTTCAAAGATTTGGAGGAATAAGTGCAGTGTGGTTCAGTTCATTGTATAGTCAGGATAGTATGCGTTTCACTTTGAAGTCATTAAGAGTGGTATAAATTGCTCTAGACACGTTGGTCTATTAAATAAGTCAATTATAGAAAGTGGTAATGAAGTTATCTTTGACACATTTTCTGAATCTCCCTCAGATATTTTAAATGCATCTCCTGTCAGAGGGGAAATTGCATTTTGCCGCAGGTTAAGAATGAGGCCATGTAGCTCTTTATTAAACTTCATACTGCTTCACCGATCAACTCGGCATTGGGGTGGATGATGCCGTCTTCTACCTCCTACATAGAGCGATCTCTCACGTGGAAAAAGCTGGGAGCACTGTGAGAATCACATTATTTGATTTCCCAAGTGCCTTCAATGCCATACAGCCCATGCTTCTGAGGGAGCGCACAAGGGTGCACCACCACCTCACCACATGGATCATGGACCGCCTCACCAACTGACCACAGTATGCAGGACTGTGAGTTTGACATGGTTGTCTGCAGCACAGGGGCTCTGCAGGGACTGGTCCTGGCTGCCCTCTTCTTCACCCTCCACACTACAGACTTCAACTGCCACCTGCAAAAGTTCTCTGCAGACTGACAATAGAAATACAATATGTTTGAAATGTCACAGCAAACTGTACCTACTGAGGAGACTCATGTCTTTTGGTGCCCAGGGGGCACTCCTGAGGACATTTTTGACTTCTGTGGAAGTGGTGGGAGTAACAAGGATGATGGCTAAGCTATCGTCCCTGATGGAGAATAAGTCCCACCCCATGCAGGATATTCTGACAGCACTGGGCAGCTGCTTCAGTGACTGCTTCACCCACAGTGTGTGAAGGTACTGCAGGTCCTTCTTTCCTGCTGCTGCCAGACTTTACAATCAACACTTCTCCCTGTAGACCACACACACCAAAACGGACAAATTCACTCATGTGCAATATCAGTGTGTACCAAACTGCAATATCGATATATGTGCAATAAAGTGAATTCTACTACTGTTTTACTAATACTTTTTTTCGTATTGATCATTACCTGCTTTTTTTACCATTGCTTCTTACTATTGCACGATCCTCGTTGCTGCTGTAACACTGCAAAGTTCCCCATTGTGGCATCAATAAAAGATCATCTTATCTTAACTCTTATCTTACTGTATAGTGAGCTGCAGGCCACAAAGAGAAGTAGTGCACAATTCACTTCAGTGATTTCCTACAATCATTTTCCTGTTTAACTTTAGCTGAGTAGTGTCGTTGTTTGATGCGCAGAGCACATGTCCTGAAGATCCTCCAGTCTGGCATCTTGCTTTCAGAGGCAACAGTGTCCCCGGTGGAGAGGAAGCTCATGGAAGCTGACAGGTTGAAAATGTGCGGCATGATGTGGCTGAAGGAGCATGAAACATGTTCACCCATGGATGCTGTGCACAGCGCCACAGGAGAGACTGAGAAACGATTAAATGATGAGTGTTAGTATGCAAAAAAAAGGGGGAAAAAAGATTTATATTACCTTTACAGCTAGTTTAATAGCTTTTCGGCAGATTACACACGACCTGTAAAGATGACACTGCAGCTGTCAAACATGTTCATGAGGGTCAGAGAAAGAAATAAAAGAATCAGTCTGAGATTTTTGTGCACAGACAGTACAACTTCTGTTCTAGCAGAGAGAAGATTACTATTGTGACAGTACAGACTGAGAGGCTACAAAATGCACCCCAGAACCTTCCTGTTAATAACCTAATAAGAGGTGGTGAAAACCTCCTCATGGTGCTGTTTACTGTAGAATGACAGTCACGATCCCTTGAGCACCATTAAGTAATGAGGAGTCATGCTCCTCTGAGCAGCATCTACCCACCCAAAATCATTCAGAAAACTGTTCAGAGTGTAAAATTAGTTTCAAATCAACTACAGCTGAAATACAGAAAAACACTCAAAAGTTTGAAATCACCTGTCATGTTGATGTTTTTCTTCTTTCCTTCAGTAACAGCTATTCTAACATAGATCAAACAGTATAATTCAGACACCAAATGTATTAGTGAAATGTGAAACAGGTCCATGTCACCACAGTGTTGCCTGACAGGGGAGAATACTGTTGTAACCATTTTTTTGATGATTGACTTTGTTTGTGACCCCAGATCATTACTGAACCACAATGGTGCCTTCACTGTTTTCTCAGTGGTTAGATTGAATAAATTTAAACTGTGATTTGTCCAGCTGAAATTCTGTGATCCAGCTCCAACCACGCTAACCCTGCACCAACCTATTTTGAAGCTTTAAGAAAAGCTTTGGTAAAGCAAAGCGCCTGTTAATTCCAGCCTGTTATAGACATTATTGCGACACTGAAACAGAAACCAGGTCCAATTAAAATCTGCACAGATTTTGATGCTAAGCTTCCAGTATTCTTTTATCAGTGCCAGCTGATTTCTTATATTCTTATTTTAACTATTGCTCCGAGATATTTTTGTCTCTTTCTGCTCTTTCAAAATCAGTCTGCTCGAACCATTGTACAGTGTTTGTTCATGACTTCTCTTTGCAAACCACACTTAGTAATTTTGTTACCACAAGGAGGGCTGATGGGGCACGCTGTGATTTATCACCGGTCTACTCTGATTCAAACTTTCATTTAATCATTTTCTTCTCGTCATTTGAAGGATAAAGCATCACTTTCATTGTTGCTCTTTGAGGTTTTGGAAAGTAGAGAGGAGACAGACACTGAAGAAGAGACGACTGACAAGCTGTTGTGCAGTTATTAAACGTTCACACCTTTTACCATTCCCATGTTGAGTAATTACATCGTTTAAGCATGGCCTCCTGGTTCTATGCATAACGCTGCTTAAAATAATTCTATTTAAATCAAAGATGACACAAAATCAAATGAAAGCAGTCCGGACCAGAAAGATTAAGTGTGGTATCCCTTGAAGTGGTTTTATTTTGGTAAAAGCCACAAAATCATTATTTTCATTTCACTGAACAGCATTTCAAACAAACTTGACACAATTCAGTTGAGATAAAGTCATATTCAAGTCCTCGCAAATTTAGTTCGTTGGAGTGCACCATCAATCTTTTCTCAGATTTATCAATAAATTAAATTTAATTAACATTTACTGTACAAATGAAGCTGCCACAGTGGCAGTGAGGATTTCTCCTATTTGAAACATAAAACCATTTTAAAAAATTGGCATTCTCCCGTGGTGGTAGAAGTATTTAGATACTTTACTTAAGTAAAAGTACCAATACAATACTTTAAAATACTCCATTACAAGTAAAAGTCCTGCCATCAAAATAAATGTATGTGGGTATATGTAGCAGGAAAATGCAAAGTAAAGGATTTCAATGTAGAGAAAAAATAGTGTAACGCTGTTCTGATTATTGTGGATTAATCTGCTGATTATTTTCCTGATCAATCCGTTTGTTTGGTTTGTAAAATGGAAGAAAATAGTGAGAAATGCATCAAAATCAAGCAGAGCTTTAATGACGGCTTCAAATATTTGGTCCAACAAACAGTTCAAACCTCAATCAGATCCTGCTGGAAACCGAAGACATATTCGTGTTGTTATGTCTAACTTCAGGCAATTCAAAGCACGCGTCACTTGTTTTTACATGTGTTGCACTTAAGGTCTTGATCTATATATTCTGTTTTTCTGTCGTGTGTGCAGCCAAAGATGAGGAGCTGCTATCGCCGTGGCAGCCCCTCATCTTAACAGCTAACCTAACTAACAGCGATCCAAATGAAGGATGAGAATAAGAACCCTCAAAATGATTCAGTCTGCCAAAGAGGAAAAGCAGCAAATTGTCACAAACCTTGAAGCGTTTCAGCTTCTTTCTGCATGAAAAATAACTTGAACAGTGAATAAGTTATCAGAACAGTCTCTGATCTTTTTTGGGGGGGATATTTTACTAATCAACTAACTAAATACCCACAAATTGTATTTACTGTCGTGTAGTTCAGTTTCTTACAATGCATCATATCCCTAAAGTTCTTCATAGGTTTTGTGTGTAAATGCAGCAGGAGTATAAGGTGCCATGAAATGGAAATACTTAAGTAAAGTACGGATACTTCAAAATTGTACTTAAGTACAGTACTTGAGCAAATGTACTTATTTACAATCCACCACAGGTATTTGCTGCTTGCATCCACACGAATTGAACACAATTGCTGGTGCGTTTTGACACATCAGCTTCCTCTCAGATGGTCTCTTCAATATATCAAGAAAAATGGTCATTGATTGTAGTAGTGTGTCCCCGACAGAGCAATCATTAGACTTTGTAGTAGATGTTGGTGGGACTCTGGGGTGTTATCTCCTGAACTATGTACACTGGGGGCCCGTAGTCTCTGCTCACACGCTCATAATGACGGCAGATCATGCTGTCAGACGCCCGCAGAGGAAGCACAACATCGCTGAGGTCCGAGCCGTTGTTCTCGCTGCTGATGCTGTCCCGCTTCGGCACAGCCAAAGTGTTGAGGGACACGGAGGCAGACTGCTGGTTATCTGGGACACAGCGACGGCGATGGTACCTCCACAGCACGGCCAGCAGAATCACGATGACCAGCAGGAGGATCACACAGCCGGAGACAACCCACATGAACAGTCCTGGCTCAGAGCCACCGCTGCCACTGGGGTTTGTTTGTCCTGTTTCTGAGCCTGTGTCTGTCGTGAGGAACAGCGGAGAGGCGGGAAAAAGCAGAGAGAAACTGAGATGAAAGAGTGAATCAGGCCACGGAGATAAAACACCCAGTTTATTCTCTGGTACAGTGTGATCAGTGTGTGTTAACATGAAAAACTTTGGTCAGAACTAACCTTTAGTTTCTCACTGTTAAACAGCCTGGTGACTTTCTGTGGCACTGAATGGCCACCAAGCACAAGCAGTGTCCCAGATCTATACCTCACTCTCTCTCCATGGCGTAGCATATAAGTAGTATATAAGTGCACTGTTTTAGCAGTTAGTATACAAAAAATAAACATACTTTGGAAATGATGCAGTATGTGTGATCTCAGTTGTCAATCAAAGTGCAACTTTGGAAAGCTACAGACGATTAAACCTCACAAATAGACATCGAAATGTTTTTGCCAAGATTGAATACTTTTCCTTTTGTTTTCCAAGATTTTTTTGAAGCTGTTTCACCACCGCCGACAATTTATTTTAATTCTTTTCAGCTGTGAGCTGCTCCATTTCGTCTGCGCATTGCATTGTGGGGGAATTGTTTCTATCAACAGCAAAAAGAAAAAAAGACTGAATTTAGTCTGCATGCTGTCTGGTTGGAGTGTATTTTATTTTGTCTCAATTTTCTAAAAACCTGCTTAGAACCAGTATGTTTGGATTTGGGACAAAGCTCTTCAGTAGATCAGCACGTGTACAATTTATATAGACTTTTCCACATGCAGATTCATAGGATGCCTTTGATGTAAGAGGTAAGCTGAAATCCAAACATATACACCTGTGAAGGAAAACACTACACTAATGTTTTTTTGCATGTTTGTGCCGCTTTACCTCAAATTATGACAGCCATCTAAGACATACTTTAAAAGATTAATTAAAAACACAAAGTGAGGCTCAAGGATAAGTCTGGTTATATTCTCATTGTTTCTTATTGTGAAGAGATCCCCTGAAATGACTAAAACCAACAATGAACTGATCCCATTAACAAGAATCATCTGAGTAGACAAAGCCTGATTTATCCTAATCCTGTGTGCTAAAGAGCTCTATAGTTTTCCATAAACTATTAATACACATCCATGAGCCACATTGTTGCACTCAGTGACATGTTTCTTAATTAGAATGGATCTGGGCATTTATTCTGAGTTGATACCACAGACCTGCTGCAGTAAATAGTCACTCAAACAACAAATTCATGGCTTAAAATACTCCTCAAAAAACACTCTGTTGACTCTGTTTGAGCAACAATTACCAAAAACTACAACATTTAAATTATAGTATGTATTTTTGATCTGTTCTGTGAAGATTTAGATCTTCAAGAGGACATAATGGGCTTATCGCTGAGAACCACAGACGGAAAAACTAACATGTTGTTTTTGTTTTTTTCATGGAATTTGTTGACAATAACAAAAATGCAGACTAACAGCAGCTTTTCCTTGAAGAACTTACTTTGTAGTTTACAGGCTAACATAATTAACTGTAAAGATTGTAATTATGTGTGTCAAAGCACTAACATAATATTTTTGCTTTGTCTTCATACCAGTTTCATTTTTTATATCCCCTTCTGTCCTCGGGGGGTCCTTGGCCTTGGACTTTGGGCGTGTGGGTGGGAATCGGGTTGGAGACTCCTGGAGTGTTGAAGGTGGATCTGAGGAGCCTGGAATATAAAGCAGGACAGTTGACATAAAATCACAACATAAGGCCATTAGCGGCACACCTCTTCTTCATTTTCACTGCATGGTGTTTCGTCATCCCTGCGTAGGTGGGGTTACGAAGTCAGAAGGGTCCTATTGTAGCAACTGGTGAATCATTAGTGACTCAGAGTCTGAATCAAAAAAAGAAGCATTTGGGGTTTTTTTTGGCTGAATATTTTTGTGCCATCCAGGTAAAAAAGCATCACAGAAGAAGAAGAAAAAACATTTTCTGAGCTAATTAGACCACAAGAGTTTTGTTCCGAGTCTGTGACTGTTTTTCGGTTGACTAGAAAAACACTCACTAATGTTTTCACTTTCTCCAACAACACACTCATAACTGAATGCAGCCAATTCAAATTTTTCTCTGGAGTCTTGTGTAACTATGTGATTTTGGCCAGGTCTCTCTGGTAAAAGAGAATAAAGATATCTCAAGACACTTCCTGGTTAAATAAAGGTTAAATTGAAATTCAAAAAATGGAAAAACAAAAACCCTGCGATGTGTGAGCATAAAGTTTGGCCGTGTGTTCAAGTACGTTTATGGCATTTATCATGCACAGAGAATTGCATTATGGGAACTGCAGGCTAAAATATTTTAGCAGCTTGGCCCTTGCTAGGGACTAAGAGTCAGGATTTCAGAGACTCTGCTGCTTGAAATTTTTTCTTGGATCTCCATGACCCTGGTGCTCTAACAGTGGTGGGAAGTACATTCATTAAAGTACTGTACTAAAGTACAGTTTTGCTAAACTTGTACTGTATTTTGAGTATTTCCATTGTATGCCACTTTATACTTCTACTAGTACTCTCTACTCCACTACATGTACATTACAGCTATTACTAGTTACTTTTCACACCAAGATTTGACATGAATAAAAATATGATAAGCTATAAAATACAACACATTGTTAAAGATCAAGCAGCAGTTTCCAACTTTTTTTCCTTGTGAGTCATTGCAAAGCAGCTGTGTGTACAGCTGGGCCCCCGTCACACACTACAATACGTTGTTAGCAGTTCCACCAAAGAGACATTTCCCTCTAAACTTCTCAGATGGTTTCATTTAAACAACAATTCGTGGCCCAAAGAGATAAAATGACTTAATAGTTCACAAAACAAGTCCAAAACCTTAAAGATTTGTGCAGCAGAACTTTGTTCTTCTCTCCTCTCCCATTAATCATATCATGACCCCTCAAATGTATCCTGTGACCCTTTGAGGGGGCCCGACCCCTCGGTTGGGAACCACTGAAACAAGTACTTTTACTTTGACTTCACTTTGGTACATCATGCTGATAATATTTGTTTACTGTTACTTAAGTAGGATATTTCAGGGCTTTTACTTGTAATGCAGCATTTTTACACAGCTCTAGCTTAAGTAAAAGATCTAAACACTTCTTACGCCATCGCTTTTTAAATCTCTCACAAGTCCTTCAGTTTTATGGAACACTAAACTGCTGGAGGGCCTCTTCAAGTAGAGGGAGTTCGAAGGAAAATATTGAGGCCTGGAAAAACCAACATGAACAACACGTCAAAAATCACAGAAGAGCTGCAGGGATTCATTTACCTGCACAGATCTACATGATCTTCTTTGTGCAAATGACAAGGAAATCTGAGCAGTACATGAACACTTTGGCCTTTGACTAAACCGTGGATAACATAAAATCAGAACTTCCCTCTCAAGAGATTTCATTCAGGACTTTTATCAACTCATTTCATTTCATTTAATGATAATTGACTCATTTTTATATATACATATATATCTTCAACTTTAGTCTTTTACGTTTTGTTCATTTTTGTTTTTTAGCATTCACCCACGGTTGGTGATCATTTAATTTCACAACACATTTAGCATGAATGTACAGATAAATAAATGTGCACATTTAAATCTAAACAGAAAAGTTGTGAACACAAAACAGGAAACTGTAATGACTCCCAAACCGGCTGACAGGACTTTCAATATATATAGAGATGAACATGAGATTCTGACTACATCTGGGTTATTAATGTTCGCTGTTGCTGATAAAAGGTTTGTTTACATAGTGCTTGTAAACACAGCCAGAAAACAGCCCCATATTTTCAGTTCTGATCACTTGAGAAACACACAAGATGCTGATTTTTCATCTCTAATCCAAACCTTTGAATAATTTATGCGAATAATACTTCACATTGCTGAGGTCAAAAAATTACATTTCGGGGCTTTAACTGACTTAGCTTTTAAAGCTTTTAGCAACACACACATAAACACAGCATCTGTTTAATGCGTGTGATTCTGCGCAGCTCAATGGCACACCAACACACAACACATGCACAAACATGTATGCTGCAAATGCTTGGTTCCTCATATACTATTTAAGGTTACTTGCATGTTGAAGAGACACATAACACGACTATAACAGGGGACTGATTGTGTAAGAAATAAAAAACAATATGTTTCTGTATGAATATTGTATCATAGAGTGATTTATCCTCAGGACATTTAAAGTAATGGCAGTGAATATATTCAGAATCTGCTTTATTAAATTTTAATGTATGTGTTAAGAGCACAAAAAGAGATATATATATATATATATATATATATAAAAGGACCATTGGCTATTCTGATGTTAATGCAGGGGGCGGGGGGAAGGGGGGAAGGGGGTTATTGGCTGCCAGAGCCAGTCCAAATGATCACATGCAAGATAATACTGATGGCCCTAAGCTGCCAGTGGCTGGAATTAAGGATTTGAGATAATTCATCGGCAATCTCTCTTCAAAAGACTGAATAGATTGAGATTATCTGACCACTTAGTAACTCCAGAGAGGAAGCGATATTATTGCATTACTATAATAATAACGAGAAAGACACTATTGTTGTTACTGTTCCTCCAGTGTGGTTTGTCAGATAGCTGCGTGTCTCGCTCATTCACACATTCGGCTTGTCGCACACGCTGGCACACAAAAGCAAAGTACTTACTCTGGCCGACTCTCAGCACCAGCTTCATGGATTTGCTCCTGCACACCCCTCCATTAGTATTATCCAGACCTTGCAGAGAGCCTGCAGAAGTGGCTGATACACAGAGACAGGAGGCAAACGCAATTGTTTTTAAATGTTTTAGGTTTAGATTTCATGCGTTCATCATAACACAACGTGATCAAGCAGTTCATAGTTCCATTACGATGTCTTTGCAGACGGTTTAGCCAGTTGCCGAATATTGCATCACATAGGCAAGACAAGTCAGACACACATAGCACAAACTATAACGTTGCATAGATAATCAAACACACAAAACCCACAAAGATGCAACCAGGGCTTCACCAAATGATAATTCATTTTGTGGTGTCAGAAAAATTCTGTCTGATAAACAGTCTAAAAATCCAAAGGTATTTGGTTTACTATCACATAAAGACAAACAAAAGCACTCATATTTAGCATTTTTTTCATTCTAAATAACTTAAACTATTAACTGACTGTCAAAATAGTTGCTGATTAACTTTCTTGTTGAACTGACTAATCTCTTCAGCTCTTGGACAAAAAGTTTTGTCGTTAACTGAAACACATATCTGCGTACACAAACACACAGCAAGAACTCTTGTTCACCCCTGTCACACACACACACACATACACACAGACTTGTTAGCAGCATTTAGGTCAGATAACAACATCTCACAGGCCACAAGCCACGTTGCCATGAAAGCTCCCATCAAATCTGCCTGATGCTGTAAAAGCCTTGTGTGATTTGGGGCATGTAAGCCCTTGGAATCACACTGGCCTGCCAGAGCGAAGTGCGCTGTCAGAGCGCGGCGAGGTGGATGAGGCTACATGGTCAGACTTGCTCTCTATCTCATGCATCACTTGCCACTAAGATGCTGGTTTAACCGACAGCGGCCCAATAACGAGGCCACATTTTTTTGATTCTCACGCAAACTGACAAATCGGGAGGGAGCCGAGGACGACGGCTTCCTCCTCCTCCCAGGAGGAAAACAGAGAAAAGCACTGATTCAAGCATTGTTCCACCTGTAGGAACCAGCAGCTTGTGTCTCTGTTCCATTGATTTTGAAGCGTTGCACATGCTCATTGAGCACTGAGACGTGCACACGGCTTCACTCCGATATCTTTTCTGTGTGAACAGGAGCTGTGGGGTTGCACGCAGTGACTCACAGGTGATATAATAGTCCCTCCCCTTGAGGAACTCCAGACCCCACAGGTTGGGGCTGTACTCCTGGAACTTGAACGTGAACTTTACATCCCGGTGAGGTTTGTCACAGTTCAGCAGCGGTGTGTCCGTCTTGTCGATGGTGCAGCTCTCCATCTGACTTCGGGAGACCAGGTAGACTCTGTAGAACTCCTCCTTCCCTCCCGAGGAAGCATCTGCCCTGGGACACACAATGTCCATCTTGTCCCCAATCTGAGGATACAGGACCAGACCCTGACCTGGACTAAATCTGCGTGCGAGATGAAGTGAGAGAGGAGATGAGGCGTAAGACAGAGTGAAGCATCATTGTCTCATTCTTTGTTTGATCCAATGAGCTTTTCAACAAGGTCTCGTAGCTCTGGATGCTCTAAAAGCTCAAACATTTATTATCACATGAATTATCACAGAATAGACACACATCTTTAAAAAAGCACAAGGCGACAACTTCAAATGGCCTGTTTTGTGTGAAAACAAGCTGAAACCCGATGAAATTTCATTTTAAAGCTGAAATGATTAGTTGATGAATCGCTTGCAATTATTTCGATTATCTTTTGAGGCGTTTTTCAAGCAAAAAAACAAATAAAACTTGTTTCAGCTCCTCAGTTGTGAGGATTTCCTGCTTTTCGTCATCTGAGTTGGTAGTAAACAGAACACAGATCTGGGTTTTGGAGCGTTTGTCAAACAAAATAAGTAATTTGAAGGCAACATGTTTGATTCTCATGATTCTCACAATTTTCTGACAGTGTACAGATCAAAGTGAATCGAGAAAATAATCAGCAGATTAATTGATAGTGAAAATTATTGTTAGCTGAAGCTCTATTCTAATTTACAGTGATATGAAACCTCACATTGGAGAAGGTGGAAGCAGAAAATATTTGCCATAAATAGTTTCAGCTCTACATTACAGCTACTCGAGAGAAATATTAAAACTCTAGCGTCATGATTAGCTGTTAAATTGATGCATCTCGTCTGATTAACTTCATTAATTGGGTCACATTAAAATGACAACGCTGCCGCAGAAAGTTGCAGCCACGTCCTTCACCCCTCATGTGAAACTGCTCCATCCACTTACTTTGCGTTGGAGCTACTCCAGTGGATGGACTCCAGAGTGACGGCGCGACATGAGCAAACGATGGCCAGCAGGATCACGGCTCCACAGCTCCATGTGATTCTCCCCATCACAGGAATGAACGGCAGCTCCACCGCGGCTCAGTATCATAAAACAGGGTGAAAACAGGCGAAAAGCTGCTGCCTCTGCATGTCTCCGGCGGCTCCAGGTGCGCGCAGAGGACACATTCCTGAGAGAAATCCCACCAAGTTGCCAGTCTTCCTCCTGCACTTGCATGAAATGTTCCACATTGTGCGTAATTGGCTAGAAAATCAGTCGTGTGACGAAATCCATGTATGTAGGAACTGGGACTGTGTGAGTATAAAGTCATCAGCTGACCGGCCGGTCCGCCCACGTACCCGGCTCATGCGTAGGGGAGACCTGGGCTGGTTGGCACAGTTTTATTTCTCCCCACTCTCATTTTCTTCACATTAAGATAAACATCGATTAAAAAAACGCTTGATTCCTTATCGGAAACATTTGAGGTTGGTTTTGTCCTCCAAACATTTCAAAAATCAATTATTTAAAAAGAGAACATCATCATGAAAATCATGTTTTTTTCCCACCTCTAATCACTTTTTCTTTTTCTACTTTTCTCAGAGGCAATATGTATTGTGTAACTGTGAGCTAATTATTTATCATCAACTATTTAATTTACAGTGATAGACAGATAGTTTAACACAATTTTTAAAAAAGATGTATATTTTATTATGAATAATTAATTAATTAATTAATTGAACTTAACAAATATCGTACCAATCAAAGTTTGCTCATGCCGTCTCATCCCATGTTTTTTCTTTAACTTTTTATGTGAATATGTATATGAATATGTGTGTATATATATGAAATTGTGTGGTTAACAAAAGTTTTAAAGCAGAATTGCTTTATATGGAATTCTTCAAAGTAGCCACCTTTTGCCTTGATGCCAGCTTTGCCTTCATACTCTTTACCAGCTGCCCAAATAACTAAAAAGAAATGACAACCCGTCAGTACTCTGAGACATGAAGGTCAGTCAATCAGGAAAATTTTAAGAATTTTGAATGTGTTTTCAAGGGCTGTTGGAAAAACCACCAAACTCTATGATGAAACTGGCTCTCATGAAGACCACTGCAGGAAAGGGAGACCAAGAGTTGCCTCTCCAGTTAGCAGCCTCAGAAATCTACAATTAACAGATAGATAGATAGATACTTTATTAATCTCCAAAGAGAAATTTACATAACAGCACCTCCGATTAGAATCCACGCAAATGCTCCACAGAGTTCAAGTAGCAGACACATCTCAACATGAACTGCCGGGAGGAGACAGCGTGAATCAGGCCTTCATGGTCGAGCTGCTGCATAGAAACCACTACTGAGGGAGACCAACGAGAGGAAGAGAACTGCTCGGGCCAAGAAACACAAGGAATGGACATTAGACCAGTGGAAATGTGAGTGCTACTGTGAAGCATGGAGGAGGACACGGGACACTGCTGGCCATTTATTCACAATTCAAAGCACGCTGAACCAGCATGGCTGCCACAGCGACGCGCCACCTCATGTGGTTTGTGCTTCGTGGGACCATCATTTGCCTTTCAGCAGGACAGTGACCCAACACACACCTTCAGGCTATGGAGGGCTGTGTTTTTTAAGATAATAGTCACATAAACTGTTGGATTTCTTATAATTCAGTGACTTCCCCATTCCTACATACCAACATATGTTTGGATATTGTTCATAAAGTCAGCATGTCTGTGAAAAAAAAGGGGGGGCAGTCTTGAAGTTTTAATTCCCCTCTGTGAAGTAACCATATGAGGAAGTTCAGGACCAGACAGTACAGATTTGATTGATCACACAGTTTCTCATCTCAGGGGAAACACTGATGTGGTGATGAATAGAAAGATGAGTGAAAACTGTGAGTCAGAGATCACCTTAACTGAACCGACAGGACACGCACAGACTTTGATGAGCTCAGGCCATGAAGACGTTCATCTGCTTCTAAACATGAATAAATTCACCAGCGACTGAATGAGTTTGGGAAATCCTCCACTATATCCCGAGCTTTGTGTTTTATTGTTCTGATTTTTATTACAGTCTGGATCAATACATCGGAAATCATCTTCGGAGGGATGGATTTTCTTTAAAATCCAGTATATTCTGCATTAAAGGAGCCAAGGCTGGAATCCCCTCATGTCCTGGGAATCTGAACTAAGGTGGTTTAAGGTTACACAGGGCTTCTGTCACAGCACTAAAGCAGCACAAATGACCGCTGCAATATCTGCGTTTCTATCTGGAACAGGCCGTGCATGTGCTCAAAGTTCTGGCAACATCTTCATTATATTCATAATTCATTTAAGATTTGGGTTCGCTGACACTGACTACACAGAGAAAGCAGACGCAGAGATGTTTTCTCTGGCGAACGCAAAATTGTACACGTGTCACTTTGCTAGGACAAACTGGATTTGCACACATCAGGTGTTTATGATTGATTTTACTTGCTGGTCTCGCATTCAGCTGCCAGCATACGTTTATTTGGCAGATTCCAAACGTAACACAGCGTTATAGGAGACAGAGGAACAGTATGAATCCACCTGTTGTCTTTCTCAACTCAGCAACTCACCAAAAGGTTTGTCCGATGAGGAACAGGCCTGAGGATGCTTCACTAGTCAAATTCAACTGTTTTTTTTTTTTCCATCTTTCTCTCTAATTGCTGCAATTTCAGATCATTATCTCTAAGCTAACTGAGCTAATTGATTCACAATAGGAAAATTAAGCAGATTATGATCATTTACGATCTGAATCACCATGACTAAGTATTACAATGAGAACCCCCTTCATGTCATTTTTCAACTTCTGTTAAATATTAAATGTTGTTATATATCTGTCATATTATGAAAACCATATATCTTAAAAAAAACAACAACATAAAAACAGGTCTGTTCTTAACATGGTTGTCAGTTTATTGAGCTTATGATCATTTCCACTTCATCATCCTCCAGTGTTCCTGAAAAATAAAAGAATCACTGACAGTAACTGGCTTCTTCATGGGCCCACCGCACACAGTGTATCATACAGGTACAAGTCAAAATATAGCATGTGCAACATTCTTTCATATAGAACACTAAAAAGTTTCTTTATACAATGGTTTAAGTGATATATATACAAGGATGCATTACTTCAAAGCCAGACGGCTATTTGTTAATTCTCAGGTGCTGTAAACTTGAATCTATACAGTTAAATCACAAAGTCACAGAGTCTTGACGTCGTCATTTAGAGCCGGAAAGTCTTCGACAGCAGTAACACGGTGTGCGTGTGTTCACTTTGTGGCTGTTCATGCAACAGATTCCTCAGTTGCATCGTGGCTTCAGTGTTGGATGTACCAGTGGTGGCCTTGGTCAGTTTTTTTGGGTGAGATGTCCCAGAGTGAAGCTAATGCTAACATGTTAGGTGTCGGGTAATGAACAACCCCTATCACGATTAGCATTAACCTCGACCTGGGACTGGACTTGACAGCTGTTCCATCATCCTGACCTGACTGCTGGCGTTGATGCAGCTGAGGGACATCCTGCAGGGGGCGACAGACACATTGATCACTGGTTGGCTTTGGGACATCATTTATACATTGGAGCTGCTGCGTTTCATTCACAAATCTTCACCACACAAACCAATAAGGGAGACCAGGGATGTAACACTTTTTGTCTCAGCACATATAAACTGCTGAATTTTTGCATCAGAGCTCTCTGATTTTCACTCAGTGTCAGTGCAGCCTTGTTTGTCTTCCAGAAATAGCAATGTTTCCAGCTACTCCAACTGTATGATTTATGTCGAACACAAGGAGCTCCAACCTGCCCAGCTACTGGGATAAGATGTAATAAAAGAGAGGGAAGAATTAAAAATTGAGACCACACCACAAAATGTGGATTTGAAGAAATTTATTGCACCTCAGAGCTAACTTGGACCTGCCATGTTGTGGGACTATTTGATGTTGTGCTCCACTATAAGCAGATGAAAACTTCCTTAACCTAAAATAAAGCAAAAATAGTGTCTAAAAACTGATACATACACTCATAACCAGTTTCTACGTAGATCTAACTTGCTAACCTGCACCTGTATCTGCTCAGTGTCCCATGGCAGAGCACTCTTTGGTGAAAGACCTCCCTGCCTTTCCCTGCCTCACCTCATCTGATCAGTTTTCATCACCCGCTGTCTTTGCGTGCTGAAAAAAGGAGCAGGACAGAGAGAATGCGTTTAGTTCTTATTATGGGGTTGTTGTAACACTGCTTTAAAAGGTGTTACAACCATCTTCACCCCTGTCAGCCATTCTTTAATTAGCTGTTGCAGCATGGTGGTTTAAAATGAGCAAAGATGAAATGCCTCACATTTTACCTAAGAGACTACTCTCTCTGACACAGGCACATCATTCTAACTGTAACAGTATCAGTTCTGCTCAAAACATGGACATGGTCCAAAAAAAAAAAAAAAGACTCTCTTACATGAAAATGAGCGTTTTGGTTGTAAAATCTTAAAATGTCTTCACACAGCTATGAAAGCTCACATGCAAGGCCGGAAGTGGAAGTGGACATATATGAATCTGATCACATGACTTTGCCCTCTTGGCGGAAATAGTACCGTTACAACCATCCCTGGTCTCCCCGAACTGGATATTGCTGTGATTTTGTGGTAGCCCAGATTACAACCCAGAATGGATTACAAGAACACTGCCTGACAGTTTTTTTAATCAAAGACATCAATTTTCACTTTTTGTGAAAAAATCTGCCCTGATTGGCCCATATTTTAAAACATCTCTGTCTCTGCTGTCTCACACATTGAGCACAGTGAGTTCTCTCACTTTTTTACACTTTCCCTTAAACAAAATAATGATAACACACAAAAACAACATTGAAAGCAATTCCTGTAACTCAGCCTGATACCATCAGAAACACAACATCTGAACCATGTCCGAGACCCTCTGACGGGGCTGTGGGGCTGAAGAGTCTGAGAACGCAGACTCAGGCACCTGGACGAGGGTTCACTGAGTTTCAAGAGACAGAAAAAGTCCAAGTGTGGCAGCTGGAGCCAACAGCAAACTTTTGCGTCTGTTATCTCTCCGCAGAGACGTTATCATTTCTAACAGGATGTAACAGGTGCTGCTTCATGTCGACTACGGCTGAGAATCAAGATGCTCGTCTAAGCTGAGGTGCTGCCACGAAGTTAGTCTGTGTTCGCGTGTGTGTTTGCTGTAATGGTAGTTACTGACCTGGCTCCTGAGTACACCAACACTTCCTCTTTCAGCAACTCGTGTCTCTCTCCTCCTCACCCTCCGTATTTGTCTCTCTCTCTCACCCCCCCTGAACAGTAAACATGCCATTTATATACTTGTGTATGAGTCATGTGAAATCCCCTTCTAACAGAACGACTATTAAAAAGAAAATCACGCAATAAATTGATGTAAAATGCCATTTATCTTGTATGTAAATGCTGCCTACGGAAGAGAAAATGTATTCATTTCTTGGATTTGAACAGGTTATTTACAGTTGAGTCAGCTGCGATGACAGAAATTGGCA
The DNA here is from genome assembly GCF_017976325.1 of Chelmon rostratus. Lineage (NCBI taxonomy): Eukaryota > Metazoa > Chordata > Actinopteri > Chaetodontiformes > Chaetodontidae > Chelmon > Chelmon rostratus. The sequence continues at coordinate 12,268,792 of NC_055658.1, read as the reverse complement.
TGAAGATGTTGGCAGCTTGACTTCAAGTATTTCAATTATTTGTTCAAATACGTAACACGTCAAAGATTTGACAGGAAAATCGACGAAATATCAAGCTGCCTTTGAGCAACATCTGATTCTCCACCTCTTCAAACTCACATCAAATGATTTTTAATGCGATAGATAGATAGATAGATAGATAGATAGATAGATAGATAGATAGATAGATAGATAGACAGACAGAAACATAAAGTGTGCTGACATGCTGATGTGCCATGACATGACACACAGGTATTAATGTTTAAAATGTTCACCATCTTAGCTTAGCATGATAGCATGCTAACACTTGCTAAACACAAAGTACAGCAGAGGCTCATGGGAATGTTTTGGAGATATTTGGCAGTAAACTAGAATTAAAGTTAACCTGATTACAAGTCATCCAAATTTACCATTTTTTATGGCAATCATTCAGTAGGTCCCACAAAATTCCCCTTACAAACCAACAACTGTCAACATCATGATGTCGCTGGAGGAAAAGTCAGAAGATCACCAAAGGCACTAGGATTCATCGTCTGTACTTGTAACATTTTGTGCCAATCCATTCAAGATATGTTGAGACATGTCACTAAAAACCACAACCTCATGACAACCTCATGGTCAAAGGAGGAAAAGTCAGAGGTGTTCGTGGTGGACTCGTACAGTTTGTCCATGGATCAGGATTTTGAGGTCTGATACCATTTTAATAGATATTCTATCATGATCATTTAAATAAAGTCACAGTAACGCTAAACCCGGCCTCATAACATTTTCATACTAACACCTTGACGCGTGTCTTATCAAGCCACCTGTGTAATCATTGAACAGTATGACTGTGCAGGGTCGTGAAATGAAATGGATTTCTGTTTGACAGTTACGAGAGTGTCACCGGCGGGGATTTTGGAAGAGACCCTTTTCCACGAAATGACTGTGATCCTGCACACAATCCCCGTTACATATCTCAGATGCCGCCCATTAACTGGCCCATAATCTCGCTGTCCACAGTGTTTGCTTGTGGTAACCCAGTAACCAAGTCATACTGCTCTGTTTCTCAGAAACAAGGTGGCTCCCCATCCATTCTCACTACTATCAGCCCCCCCCCTTCCTCCGACTCGCTGGCTGCACTCTGGTTTCATGCAAACCCTTTTTCTTACACTCATTCAGTGGACTCGTGTCAAGCACATCTCATTCCTGCGAGCGTGTTAAAGAGGAAACACATTGACTGTGACGGGCCAACGTTGTAGTAGTTGAAGGGAAAAGGTTGAAAGTACATGAGGAGGCGGGGGAAGAAGCAGAGATGTGACAGGGACCCCCCCCCCCTTCACATACTGGAAATTCACAATTTGTAATATGCCAGCTGAGGACGCTTCAAACTCAATCCCTGCCTTTCTCTCTCCTCCTCTTGCAAATTTAGAGAGGAAGTCGCTTTATATGCTTCGCTTCTCATTTCTCAAAGCGGTTGTGTGCTGTCTTGGCGATCAGAAAACCTCATGTGAAAATATATGTGTTGAGTGACAGAGAAAGTGACATCATATCGAGGTGTTAAGGGGAAAGCAGATCCAAATCTTCTTTTGAAGTTCAACTGAAGGGACAGAACACTAAAAAAAACCTTTATGGCCAGCATCACCTTCAAGCATAACATCACCTACTTTCGATTCTTTTATGAGCTCCTGCTAAAAAAACTAGACATGACAGCCAGAGTGAAAGTTTCTTCATTAGAGCAAAAGGGGTTTTATGAGTTGTATTTATGTCTAGTCAAAAGAAGAAGGAGAAAAAACATACTTTCTTTTTCTCTCTGTTTCTAAAGCGCAGAGCTCTGTTTCAGTGTTTCCACGTGGGCAACCTCAGGCTTTGACTTCACTCTGCTTCCTGTCATATGTGGGATATGCATGAGAGGGCCGATAGACATACAGCTGATATGATCTGATAACATTTACAGCTCTCTATGGCGTCATCACGTCGTGGTCTGCGTGTCCTCAAAGTGTGACACATGTGGCACTACAGGGAAAATTTCAGACAGAGGCGACACAGGCAGTTTTCTTTTATTCTCCTGCAGACATGCTGTATAGTGTAAATTTATTTTCTTATCATTAGCACCATCTGTTTCAGACTGAAAGCACCTGTTGTTTTAGGCATGGAGATCTCTAGACAGACATAATGAGCAACAAAGAGCTCTAAAGCACAGAGTTAATTCCTGCTCTTTCTCAATGACGAACAAGCGCTTGGTTTCCCCCGATCAAAACCCCTGCGTCTAAAATTAGTAGGTTGAAAGGAAGTGTGGGTGAGCTTCAGAGGTGGAAAGACCAGAGCTGGTTATGATTCAATTCCACAAACTGCTTTAAATATACGCACACTTCTCAGTTTTTTTGGTTATTGGAACTGTTATTCCTCAGTGACTGATGCTATTATAATCATCGTTAAATGCTGTTCATAATGTTAACTTAGCTGCCAGGACTAGCTGCATGTCACTCACTCAATGTATAAACTTGTTTGTATTTTTGAAGATTTGTCAGTATCTACCAAACAATGCATTACATATTTCACACACGACAGGTTATTATTAGCACAGTTATATGTGAGTCTCCACACAGAAACTAAAGAGGAGTCTTTTGTCTGGCCATCTGTGATGTCACATTTATGTAAAACTCTAAAAACCGAAAGTCTCAGTTTCTAGACCCACTCTTTCCACAGCTATATAATAAATTAATTAAAAACATTCAAAAAGCTTTGCTTGACATATCGCCAATGTATGTAAGTAAGTAAGGAAATATGAAGTAAGTATTAAGCAAGCATGTAACTATTAAGTATTTAAGTAAGTGAGTAAATATTAAGGAAGTATTAAGTGAGTGACTTTGTACATATTAAGTATTAAGTAAGTATATAAGTATTAAGTACATCAGTAAGCAAGTATTAAGTCAGCAAGAAAGAAAAGAAGAGATTAATTCAGTAAAATGTCATTTTTAAAGTAAAATTATTTTTTAATGATCCAAAACAAAATATTTTTTAATGATTCAGAACAGTGCAATGATGAACTTTTATAAGCTCAAATCAGCTGCAACTGACTCTTCGCTAAAACCCTCCTCAAAACAGCCACTACCCAATCACAGCTTGGCAACTGTGACAAGTCCTTCAAGTATTTCTCCACATGTTGATGTGGTGTGTTTTAATTGTCTTTAAAAAAGCGGATTAAACTTGAACTCTTCATCTGCTCTGATGAAAGCTGCTATTGCTAGCATGCCTGGCTAACTAGCTTACTAGCAGCAACTTTCTACATTATTTTGTGGGTTTACGCGTAGCCTGAGAAAAATACGTACAAAATCTTGTTAAAGTGAAACACACTGTTTGAAAATGAGAACAATATAATGCTTATTGTTAGCTCTACACTTTAAGATTTGAGACCTTTTTACAAGGTTCTCGTTTCAAATGTTGACTCAGAGTTTTAGCTTTAGCTTACATTAGCTAGCTACACTAATAAAATCTGCTAGCGAGAGTCATCATTTTAGCCGACAAACTCAACGTGTGTGCCAAGCACTTTAAAAAGTGTTTGAATAAGTCTTTGAAGCAGATTTTAAAGGACACAACTTCTTAACTGTATTGTAGAACTGTATTGTGCACATTTATATAACATTTATAAAACTAAGAGGCTTTGAAAGAACGAGGAGGTTTTGTCACTTTGATATCATGGAAATTAGTTGTCATGACAACATTTCTGCCACAAACTGCTTGTTTCTGTTTCAGACTTAATTTGATCATTTTCTAAAAGACATTAATTCACAAGAAACAAAGCCAGTTAATTTTTTCTTATTATCGTTTTTGTTTTCTGTTTTTTTTTTTCTTTTAGTGGCCACCAACCATCACAGCATTTTTATCAATCCAGCCAAAGGGCCAGAGAGACTGAGAGGACAGCATTAAGCGGCCATAATTAATTAAGTAATAATAATAAATGTGAAGTACATCAGAAATGTTTATTAATGTGCTTCCTTTGTGGATGTGTAGGTCATTCATTTCAGGAGGGTTTTGTCTCTAATTGGTGTCGTAAGCCTAATGTTCTGTAACGATTCAGCTGATGCAAGAACGATTAAAGATTAAACTAATTGCACAGTATAACTGAGGTGACTGCAGCCGGGCAGTGCAGGAGGTGGACAAAATATTCAGATCTTTTACCTGAATTTATAATGTAATCATTAAAATTACAAAAACAGTTTATAGGAAACGCAGAAAATTCTCACATTTCTGAGGCTGGGACCATGAAATGTTTACTGACTTTCAATAGGAATTAATAAAATGGTTGCCAGTTTGCTAATTTTCTGTCAGTCAGCTAATTGATAAATTAAAGCCACACTTGTATATTCTGTTGGGTAGTTCAATTTCTAATAAAATATCACATATCAGAGTAAAAAGTACAATATTCCACGGTGAAATGTAGTGGCGCAGAGACAGAAGTGGCATAATAGACAAGACAAGTACCTCAAATTTGTACTGAAGCAAATGTTCTTTCCACCCCTCACTGTAGCTACATGAACATGTGTATAAACCTTTAATTCAGATGGTCTGTCTACTCCCACACACAAGTATGATGATAAGCAGCAATATCAACAAAAAATGTAATTGAAACATGTCTCAATAACTGGGTAATCAACTGTTTTCAGGTTTTTCCTCTTCTTTTAGCTGTTATTAGTTGAACAAAAATAGGCTAATTACAGCAATAAACTGCAAAACTGTAAGGTTTTTTTTTACATGAGTCATCTAGATTCTGTTTGTATTAATGCAGTCTGAATTAGCTTTAAAGTGACTGACTCACAAGGTGTTATTCAGAAGTTCGTTCTGGAGGACACAGGAGACAGACATCTGAAAACAATATAGTTCAGTGCTCATCAAATGTCACAAACATGTGAAATGTGACAATAAAGTCTTCTAAAATGACTGAAGCAACTGTCTAATTTACTCCAGACATAAATTCTTTAAAGCTGCTTGTGTAATTAAAGTCATGTTCAAGTCCGGTCACAATAAAAAATCTGCCTTTAAATAAACATATAAACCGAAAAACCACATGAAGACAGGAACGACTAATTAGATTTCTCTGTTGTTTACTAAATGAGCAGCACTGCCATCTAGTGGTGAAGGTCAACCATTGCATCATTATATCATTAAAAACCTCATGAAGGGTGTGGCTTTAGTCCACTACAGAGCAGTCAGCTGCTGTCAAAGCAGACACTTTCAATTTCTGTATCTGTATGTAGTGGCTGAGTCTGACAGTTCCTGACCCATCAGTTAAGGGTTAGACCTCCATAACTATAAGTGCTGTGGGTTCAAAGTCTGCATTTTGAGATAGGGCAGGTTGACATTTTGATTTTAATTATCTGTGCACGTGTCAAGAGATAAAACTGAGACAGAATTTAATGTTTTTCTCCAGTGTTAAAACCACAGTTTCTCACTCCAATCTGCCACTGTGAACTTCCTCCTGACTTAAAATAAAGCGGAACAAAGACAGGGAACAAAAAAGATGAAAAAGTCATATATGTAAAAAAAAACCCTAAAAATATGGTGCATCATGGTGTCTTAGGAGATGCTGGTCATGTAACTGTAGACTCAGTTCAGGGACAGCCGAGGTCCTTTGTTGTGGTGTCAATAGATATATAATTAAGGCAAAAAAGTGGCAAAAATGCTACTTTCTTGCTGAAAGTATGACGGACTATTTACTCTAGGTATAGGTGATTTGTCCAGAAGAACAAGCTGAGTAACAAAGCAGTATTGGAGAACATAATTACTCGTGAAATGATTGAAATGAGCAAACTAATTAGGTCCCTTGCTAATAAGAAAATTATAGAAAACCTTAAAGCCATAATAATGATTGTAAGTGCTTTCTACCTTTTGAACTATTTCCCAGTGCAGTCAGTTTAATGTACAGCTGTGTTCACTTTGTCATTTCATGCCGCTAATGTCAGTGTTGATTGCAGCTGATAACAGCTGTTTAGATGTAGAGGAAATGGCATTTCATTGGTTGAAAAATAATATGATCTTAGCTGCTTCTGAGATATGTTATTTGGAAGGAGTGTGTGCTGCAATCACACAGGAAAGAGAGAGAGAGAGAGAGAGTGTGTGTGTGTGTGTGTGTGAGAGAGAGAGAGAGAGAGAGAGAGAGAGAGAGAAATTGTTCAAATGACAGCCAGTAGACACTCCTTTTTTCTTTATCTCGTGCTTCATTTCTCCCACACACATGGCAAATAAAGGTAAGAAGCTAACCCTTTAAATTAACATCCACATTCTGTGAAGCAACTTCTCAATGCTGGCTTTAAGGCACAGATTTTAAATCCTGAACTTCTTGGATTTCTGTAGATTCTAGAAATAGTAGCCTTAGGAGCTTTTGATTAGGTAAACCACAGCTGCTATCAGTAACTTTGAGACAAGTTAGCCCTGCTATTGTGTGGAGACCAGGTGTGTTCATTAACACGGGAGTGTTTGCATGCATGCTGTTCTCATTCCAGCCACACTCAAACAGGCCCAGTCTAGATGCACATACAGGCAGAGCCCTGGGGCAAGAGTAGGTGCAGGAAATGATAACTGATTTCTTTCTCTGTAATCAATACTGCGAACACAACACCTGACACAAGTGCCATGTGTATGTGTATGCTGCTATTGATCACAATGTGGGGTCAAAAGGAGCCTCACAGGGTCACATTCTGGGGATTCGACTCCCATTTGGGGTCAAAAACCTGGTCCTTGTGTGGTTGACAAATAGATTTTCTAAGATTACGGGTAGGGGGTTAATGTTAGAATAAGTCCCCAGCAATTTAATGCAAGTCCATGCAATGTCCAATGTGCCAAAGTGGGTTTGGCAGTTGAAAAAATATGGCACAGCTTGCAGTGCTGCCCTCACTTTGTAGCATAAAACCAGCTGTGCATTTTATCTTTTTAGTGATGTGAGAAAACCTTATTCTCGGTAATGAAACAAAAAAGGAAGAAGTCTGTGGTGACATGGTTGGTGTGTGATGTGGACATTGGCTTGTCTGGGTTTTAGGCAACTTGCACATGTGAAATCCATCTTCATATGTGCAATCACACATGTTGCATATTTTCCATCTTTGTCAATGGCAAAATCGATTTCTTTATTTTGTGGCATTTTATATTTCCGGTGAAGTTTCAAGACAGAAAAACAGCCACAACATGCAATGTCATCTGTGTTTCAGCTCATCTCCAGTTTGACATCACCTCAGTGGCTGATATGAATGGAACAGAGGCTCCTGTCCATGCCATGAACCAGCTTCTAACTAGCTCCAACAACTCCAGCAGCTCCTGGCAGGCGGAGGCAGTCCGAGGAGTCCAAATCACGGCTACTCTGCTCATCTTCCTGGTGAGAAAGCTCAATGGCTCCAGAGATGGTACACTACCATTGCATCTAGGTTTGGGAGGAGAGTCTGGCCAAGAAACAGTCTGGCACAGAACCCCCCCGCGAAACCCACGACTTATCATTATTACACTGTTGTTCTAATAACATAATGTGTTCAATAGGGAGTTTTAGAGGTGCTGGTGGGTGTTTTTTTTTTATTTTTTTAACCTTTGAACAGAACTAGGCTCGATGGTTCCCCCATTTTCCCCATTTATGTAAAGCAAAGCTAATTTGGTGCTGGCTGTAGCTTCATTTTTATTTAACAGACATGAGAGTGATATCGATCGATGACGGCTGGTTCTCTTGGTTTCCTAAGGTGGGGGTACCTCTGAATGGGCTGGTGGTTTGGGCACTTGGACTGCGGAGTCATCGTCACCTGGTGCGCAGAGGCAGCAGTGAGGAGACGCGTGCTGCCAGCAGTTTTCGCATATATGTCCTGAACCTGGCCCTGGCTGACCTGGTGCTGCTCCTGCGTACCCCCATCATGTTGGGCTACGTCGCTCACAACTACAGCTGGCCGTTTGGTCGTGTCTTCTGCCACCTGATCATGTTCCTGCGAGGACTGGGGTTATACGCGTCCGCTTTCCTCATCTGCGCCGTGGCCCTGGAGCGATGCCTGTGTCTGCTCAGGCCTGTGTGGGCTCGGCTGCGACGCCCCTCCTGGGCCGTTCCTCTGGCCTGTGGCATTTTATGGCTCATGGCCACCATCCTGTCAGCCCCCTACCTCAGCAGTGCCGTCCTGATGGAAGTAAACGGGACGTACCAGTGCCTGGAGAGTGGCGAGTTTAACACAGCACTGTTTGTCACAGAAAGTATAGCAGGTTTCATCTTACCCCTGCTGGTCTTCTTGGCAAGTAACCTGGCTGTTTTGCTCACCGTTCAGCAAGCAGTGCCCCCAACACCCACCTCCTCCTCCACCCCTGCCATCTCCCGCAGGATGACCAGGATGTACCATGTGCTCTTTTTCACCATGCTCCTCTTCCTCACCTGCTGGGTCCCCTATTTTGTTTGTCGGTTCCTGCGAGCCTTGGCTGAGGGACATCCTGAACGGTCTGCGCTGTATGAACACGCACGTCTTGGCACGTACATATCTCTGTTCCTGGTGTACATCAAGAGCGCCCTTAACCCCGTGCTCTATGTGTTCGCTGCCCGAGGCTTGAGCCGTGCTATCAGAGCTTCACTCGTCTCCACAATTGAACGTCTTTTCAATGATGACTCCACAGAGTCCATACGAAGGAAGTCACTTAAGAACTCACTTAAGAACTCACAGATGTAGCCAAGACATCAGTAATGTTTTCATGGTTTTATACAGTAGTTTTTATAAGATGTCTTTTGATCTTTAAAAGTGTAAAAGTTGTTGAATATTTCTGTTAGCTGTTTGGTTTCTCCAATTTGCTTATATTCCCCACAAAGTGTAAATAAAGACAGATTTAAGGGGTTACAGTGAAGCAATGCACGTGCTTTAGGCCGGTGTTTTTCAAATGGGTCTGAAAGCCGCAGCAAATGGAGAAATTGGTAAATGTGAGCATTACTACATTTCCTATATGCATGTAACCCTGCTGACTGATTGGACCATACCATAAAGTGATGTTAGTTGAATCATAGTTTGATTACAACCAACCACTTCTGTCATTTCCACATGCAACCAGCACTTTCTGACAGGACATTCCCTCCAATGGGGGATCCTTGGCATGAAAAGGTCACTCATAGGCTTGGATCAACCAGAGAAAGACATCTACACTCGAGACAGAAGAACATACATCCAATCAAACATTGAACCAGGCTGGGTTTCTGTCCTGTCAGCTCAAAACAAGAAGAAATATGGGCTTAAGTGTCATCACTTAAACTAGATGACTGAAGGCTCCAAAAATGCTTCTGCTTCTGTTGCAGCATGCTGAAGGCAGGGTCATAATTAGGCATAAAAATGAATTCATGAATCATCTTGTCCGTGTGATAGTGGGCAGGAAACACCTTCATGGTAAACAACAACCCAGAGTCAACGCAGCATCAGTGCCAGAGTTTCCTGGCCCCAGGGTAACCATTGTCATATGGATTCCTCCAAGATAACGCATTATTAAGCTTGCAGGTATATGTACTGTCTCAGTGTGGTTCAAGGAAGGCAGTAATCAATTTACCTTATCAGTATCAAAGGTATCAAAACTCAGATCAATCACTGTTGAACTCATGCTCAAGATCAGTTTATAACAAGCAGTAGTCCATACATCCGGTCCTATTTGTACCTCACAAACCAATGAATGTACGCAGTTAAAGGACTGAAGCACAGTACGCTGAGCACAAAGTTGCAGGCTCATTATTTCATTGTGATTGTACCACGAGATAGTTTTATGATTGTCTATTGTTTATAAAAGCACACCCATTCTGTCACTGTTGACACAAATGGATGAAACTGTAATTAATGGCAGCACTTTATATTTGTTTTCTTTCTACATTAAAACATGATTACACGAAAGTTGACTTCTTTAAATGTCATCTATTTAATAACATCTGATTGTACAGTAAACAGTTGATTCTTGTTTCATGCACTCATGTCTTCAAGGTCCAACGGGAAGAATTCCAATTATGAACAACCAGTTAGTCTTGATTTGCAAACACAGTATTACTTGAAAGAAGCTTATGTGCTTTGGTGTTTCGGCTTACACAATGAAAATGAAGTGGGACATCTGATAACTTTTTACCAACAACACAAATGCATCCACAGTCCATTTAATTATGATATTCATTTAGATTTGAATGCTGTAAAAGACTAAAAGCAGAAAACTGGAGAAGGTGCATACCGGTAGTTGAATGGTGAAGGTGTAAACAACACGATCTCAATGACCATGGTTTGATTCTGGCTGCTCGCAAATCACACCTCTCACCCTCCAGAAAACTGGACAAGGGGCAAGGAGCAGCATAGTGTAGAGTGTGAATGCCAGTAAGTAGAAATGAATGGCCGTTTTTATCTACCTAAATGACTTTCCTTTTATTTTACAGCCTTTAACTGCTTTTCCCAAACAAAAAGAAACTTCATGGTTTAAGTTTTTTAAATAATTACTGGTCAAATTGGTGCGTGTCCAAGTGTCTTTTTTAGTAGTACGACTGTTGGAAATGTTCTAATTCTACATGTAATGGCTGCAATTTGGCTGAGTTTGATAATTGCAGGTGTTCCTCAACCACAAAACCAACTGAGCAATATAAAGACCAATTAATACTTTAGGCCTCAGACAATGTGGGTACACTTGCAAACTTCTTATACCTGTGAATGCCCCTTTTGAAAGCATCTTTCACACCTCTGTAAGGAGAGATTTGGTGAGCTTTCAGTCTGGACAAGGTGCCCCGCTGATCGAGGTGAAGCGAGGGTTGAAGAGCTGATCAGCATGTTTGCAGGCCTGCAGAAGCAACGCCTGGGCATCCTGGACGGCCCCCGATTCCTGCAAGATTTCTCCTAGTTTCCGGGCCATGGCCTCAGAGTCGCTGTCTGGTATCATTTTTCTCACCCGAGCCTGAGAAAAACAAAAAACATTCAGTGCTGCTGTGTGATTTTGTGTGTTTCTAGTAAATATGTAGTATTATGTCAGAGTTTTGTAAAATGTTCTCTGAAAGAAAAACAAAAATAAAGTTTTTGTGGTTCATAAGATCAACCCAAACTGTTTGAAAACCACAGATGTCACATACTTGTTTCCATAAGAGAAATTTCATATTTTTTCACAATATTGTGAAGAAGTTGCACCACAGAGTTTAGACATGTTAAGACTTTCCTGTTTCACTGGAGAGGAAGTGCCAACTCAGACGTTTTGACCACATCTTATTCACACAAAAAAAAGTAATGGAACTGCATGAATGTCTCTACTAGTGAAAACAGCCACTGTGCAATAGGGACACGTCAAGCAGATACTAGTAGTATTGTGAAATTGTGTTTTGTGCTCCACTCAAGCTCACCTCTAATGTTGTTTCATCTTTTTGTGGTGGAAGGCAGGGGAGGTTGAGACCTGTTCGTTCAGTTATCTGTAAGATCTGTGTGCACACAGATAGTAGGAAGACTGCATGAGAGTGTCATTTTATATCTTCATCTCTTCATCTAATGCTTGAGTTAAATGAAAAACTTTGCCCTGCTAATCTCTGCTTTGATATCAAGTATATTATTGTAACTGATGACTCACATTTCTTGTACTTACTGTTCAGACCTAGTTTCCCAACAGTACACTCATTATGTCAGATCCCACATAACAGCCACATTTCATCATGCTGTTCAACTGAATCAACAAGAAGTGCAGAGACTCACTTATGTCAAAAAGGCTGATATTTGCGTTTTTCCAGGTCACCTCATTTCTGATATGTACAGTAATGGAATGGCCTATTTCATGTTGTAACATTTCAGAGACATTTTTATCAGCGTTAATAAATTTTAGGAACTTTTGAAAACCTCATGACAACAACAAAGTCTGACAGGGTGTTTTGGCGATGGCAACGTTATGAAGATAATGTAACAAAACAGACTTTGCCTTTGGATGAAAGATTCTCCAACAGATTCAAAACATATAGACACACACATAACGAGCGTATGTTTGAGTGTAAAGAGCTTCAAAGATAATATGTTGGGTACTGAAGACCAGCAGAAGGAAAGAGATAAGAAAGAAAGACAGATTAATAATTTTACCAAAACATTTGTTTCCTGCATGCAAATGAAAACATTAACTGGAATAATAAGTAAAGTAATAATACAGGAATGTTTCAGTGGAAGCAAAAAACACTGTATATAAAAAGTTCAGGGCTCAGAGATATTTTGTAATGTGCATGCTTTTTATTTCTGTACACAAGTGTTTTGCACCTCTTCAGCTTTCTCCTCCTCCACCTCCACTTGGTCTCTCAGCATAGTGCATCTTTGCTGCAAAGAGACAGTCTGCTCCTCTGTCTTCTCCAGAGTGCTGACCACAGCCCTCAAGTCTTCCTACAAACCCAGACAACACAACAAGACATCATGGAACACAACTGCCGATACCATTTACTTATGTATATTACAGATAATTAAATATACTGACTTACACATTTTATACATTGTGCCTTTTTCAAGGTAGGTGCAGCACATTGCAGCCAAAAAGGCAGATTCAATACATCTTCAAAACATATATAACTAATGATTTATTTGACTACCATGCTGTTTACTGCATTATTTTCATTACTGATTACTCTGTTGATTATTTTGCATAATCAATCATTTAATCTTTAAATGCCACAACATAGTGAAAAATGGTCCCAGAGACAAAGGTACCAGTCGATATGAAGTTGCCTATTTTGTCCAACCAACAGCTGAAAATATTATTTGGTCTGTACCCGCCTCCTCAGACCACAGTGCTTCTCACCTCAAGGGTGCTCAGAGTTGTCTTTCCAACCACTGAATTCTTGGTCTCCTGCTTGTGATGGTGAGATGAAGGCTCTAAACCTTTTTGTTTCTGCACTGGAACTTTAAGCTTTGCACATTCAGCAAGGAATCTAAAAACAGTTTAGGAAATATATCAGGAAACAAACAAAACAAAACAAAAAACAAGTGCAACAATGATCCTTGAAAAAGTTTTTCAGTTTAGTACGACTTAAAAATTATGTCTGAATCAATATTAGAGAATCAAATTGAGGATTAGGGTTTCTCTGGAACTGTATCATGATGATATGATCATATATCAGACGATCTTTTGAAGAGATATGGCAAGGTAACTATACTTATACAGCATGTTTCAACAGGCAATTCAAAGTGCTTTATACAGGCAAAGAAGAGCACTAGAAAAAACAATGAGCAATAAAAAAAAACAGAATAAAATCAATATGGTTAGAATAAAGTCAAACTTTAAAAATCATATAAAATGAAATAAAATACATACAATGAAATAAGGCAGGTTGGGTCAGTGGATATATACCCATTAGAGAGCAGATCTGTGCCATTTAATTGTAAATGACTTACTGCTCACCTGTTTTTCATTACGTTCAGATGTTCCTGGCTCTCTTTTTTCTCTGTCCGCTTCAAGGCAAGTGTTGCTCTGTGAAAACAGAACAAAGTGTCTCTACAAAGTTGACTTTAATGATTATTCTTTGGCAGGAATTGAAGTGCTTTCTAGTTTTGTCAAAGAGAAAATTGATGGCTTAAATGACTTCAGTTATATCCAGACCCATATTGGATTTTTACCAATATCAATATTTAGGAGTTTAAAAAAAAACAAGCAGGCTTGATACAGATCGATTTGTTTTTCTAAAGAATCTAGATGAAGATGTGTACATTGGATTGCATTAGGTTTTACATGTGTATCTAAGTAGCCACTTGGTATATATACCACAAATAAGGGAACACTGCTTTTCAAAGTAACAAGAGCCAAGCAGGCAGGTTGGGAAATTCATTTTTTTTTATGTAAACATCTACCAGCCACTGACAGACAAATGGTCAATTGATCCGCCACTCAATAATAAATCATCATCTCCCAGCCACTTTCATATTTCACCAACATTTGGCTAGTGGCTAGTGCTGATGCCCCACGATGCCAGTAGTGAATAAAAGTGTTCAGCTGAAAATGAACACAGTGAAACTCACAGTATTGACAAGTCCATTATGTTCTCCAGAGCAGAGATGGAGGACCGCGGCATCAGCTTCCAGTTTTCCTGTCCTTTGACTTTGTTAGGGACTGAGGATGAGCCTTCAGCGATTCAGGACACAAAAAGGAGCAGCACAACAAATCAGAAAGTAACAGCAGTGCGGTTCGTATATCTTGTGGTCCAAATCTTACAGTAAACTGACTCATTATCAATGTATGGTCTAATATCAACACATCTGCCAAAGCAGGACGCCGTGCTCAAAGAGCCGCTCTCTAACCTCTTCTCTTCTGTGCTGCTGGTTTTGGTTGGGTGCTCTTGCCTTGCTTATTGTCACTGGGCCCCGGGTCCTATAAAAACATCATTAAAGCTTGTGAAGCCACGGAACAAGTTAGCCAAAAACTGACGGAACAACACAGTCTACATCAGCTGGTATAAACCATCGTACCGAATGCTTGGTCGCTTGTTTCGTTGTCTTATCTGCTTTTTTCTTGTTTTTCAAGTTAGGTGCTTTTGATGCGGCCCGGTTAGAACCACGTACGGGCTTCATGTCTGCTAGCAAGGGTTCGGGTTAACGTTAGATACAGTAAATGTATAGCAAATGTTCGTTAGCTAGCGTCAATGTAACGCAATACATATAACGTCTGGCTAAGCTAACACTGGTAAAAGGAACAATATACGCGAGTTGTATTGTATAAAAAAAGACCTAAAACAGGTTAGATACCGTTAAGATACAACTCTTGTACACATCTTTGCCATAAAACCCCGATGTACGTAAGTTGTCGTCAGCGGCCTGGCTAGTTTTCGCGGTGCTGTTTTCGAACAGTTCAACGCACAACGCGCATGCGCGTTCGTAGGAGTTTAGCCGGAGTTTTGCCTGACAGGCAGCTCTTCCTCTCAGCCTAAAACACCAGATAGAGATGCTGGACATGCATAAGTCCACTTATTTGGATTAAGTCCGTAATATATCGGCAAACATGTTTCTTGAGATGAAAAACAAACAAACAAAAACCCGGTTGGTCACAAAGTTAGGTCGAAAACGCTTCCTGTAAGGTAAACACAGGGCGTAGACTCTCTGACATTCTGCAGTGGGCAGAACCCATATTAGTAAAATGTGATTAATTCCAAGCACACATGCATTTTCATCAGCAGTCGGGAAACATTAAGCATTATAATACGGTTTCTCTATTCATATTCTAAGCTACTGTGCAGTCTGGTAAAATTTGAACAGCTTGTCATTATATCGAAGATCGCTATGTTATAGTTTATTACCTATAAGACAGGACAAAAGCTAACGAGATATGTACGTCTTTTTTAATTTTACAAGCATTGGGATATTATCTAAATAAACCTCGAATATTGATGCACCTTGCGACGGTTGCTGTATATGCACAGTATTGCAAATATCAGCAGATTCAGTTATGTCACACACACACATACACAATTTTATCAGCAAAATAACAAGTTTCTTTGCCACTTCAATCAGTGGAATTCCAGATTAAACCAGATCTCAATTTAACTCATTATGCAGCTTACAATAAAGAGGGTAAAGCTTATGCAATCAACTATTTCTTGTCTTACTTGTTGCTAATTTTGTGAAGTCTATCATTTGTTTTGAGTTCTCCTTTACATCTTTTAGCAGCTGATTAGATGGAAAGAACTTCAAATTCATGTAAAACTGAAATACATAATCTATTTTATTAGGGGGGGGTTTTCAGCAGAAAAGGGAAAAACACCCTTTTAACAAAATGTCAAGTTCACTGATACATTTGTGTAAAAAGACAAAAATGAAAAAAGATTCCCAAATACAACTGAAAGTCAGAGCCTTTCAGAATTTTGGTTTCTTCTTCAATGGTGTGGTCTGGATGGTGTCAAAGCACGACACTGTATTGATTTCTGTCCTTCAGGCCTGTCACACCCTCCCCGGGATGTGAAA
Source organism: Chelmon rostratus (assembly GCF_017976325.1). Lineage (NCBI taxonomy): Eukaryota > Metazoa > Chordata > Actinopteri > Chaetodontiformes > Chaetodontidae > Chelmon > Chelmon rostratus. The sequence goes on along the minus strand of NC_055658.1, from coordinate 12,252,881 downwards.
TTTTCCTGTGAAGCGTCCGTGGTTGCGTAGGTCAAAGGGGCTGAGCACCTTCCTGATACCCAGCATGTTGCCCTGTGCTATCCGCTTGAAGGTCCAGGGATTCTGGTTGTTTTGCTCCATATCAGCATTCTTCTGTTTCATGGCTGCTAGGCTCTCTCTGCTCATTACCTGAAATAATAAATAGGAATAACATATTTCAATGTAATTTCATAGTAATTTAAAAATAGTAAAGTGATTAAAAAGTCAAATGTTGCAGCACTTTCAGCAAGAAAGTGTTGTTCTTGTTCAATTCCAACATGAACCGATTCTAAAACATTTAGCTGTGGTTTTATTTTTGTGAATTGCAACAAAGCTTGTATGCACAGGGAAGTGAGCCAGACTTTTAGGGTACTTTGTGCAGATAAATTGTTATAACTGCTTGGGGGATAAAACAGTTAATAGGTAGTAAACAAAAGCAAAATCCAATGTATAGCATATACATATTTACTACAGTTACGTTGTTGTTGTATCTTTGTGTACATTCATTTTTGCACTGAGTTGCAGACATTTTGCAGAGAGGCTTCAACAGAGTTTTCTAGATAATAATGAGAAGTCATCTTTCTTCTAAAGTAAACAGGCGTTCCACAGGGTTCTGTCCCTGGTCCACCTTTCTTCAGTTTATATATACAGTATAATCATCTTTCAGATTATGGGGTACAACTAGTTGAAACTAAGATAAGATCAAATTTATTATTTGAGGAAATTTTGTTGTTACAGGCAGCATAAATAAAAATAGCAAATAGCAAAGGCAATGGAAAATTAAAAAATACAAAATAAGAAGTTGACTATGTATATGCACATTTCATACAAAAGACTATAGAAAATATATTTTCACTGTAAAAACTTGAGAAATATTGAAAAAATGTTTTTTCAATATTTCTCAATATTTTTTTTTTGAAAGACTAACTGGAAAAGTATACACAGTATCTGCCATCTCACCTTAGCAGGGAAGGGTAACTTCTTTGCCACTTCAACCAAGATATGCTCAATCTCCCCCAGCTCCACCTTTCCTCCAACCTCCACGATTAAGCGGCCATATCGGATAGGTATCACATAGTGGTCAATGGCTCCCTTGCCCCCACCCATGCGCTGACCCAGGCCTTTCCGTGTGATGGGTTTACATGGGGCACTGACGCGCCAGAGGGCAAATGTAGTCCGGGAATCCATCTTGCGGTTGATAGTTAGACGAATCATCTCCATGTGACCCCAATGAAGGTAGCCCCCTCCCAATGCCTGAGCATCAGAGAGACAAACAAAGAGGAAAGCCACTTTTAAATAACTTAACCATGTTGTATTTTTTCACTTGGCATAAGTCTAGAGATAGAACATGTGTGTGAGGGTAAAAAAAAAACATGGAAAGATAGTGTTGTTTTGAAGTAATAAGTTAAAAGTGCTACTGTTCTTTACACATGACTGGATAATATTTTAAGTTATATAAGATAAGAACCGAGGTGAAAAGTTAAGTGTAATTCTGTACTAGATATTGGAAATGTCTCAGCACTTTGTAATGATATCCTGTGAGGACTGCGAGTTATATAAAAGTTGGCTTTACAAGCCTGGTAACATACAGGGGGTTTAATATTAAACACAAGTTATAAAACACTGCAACCAATATAATCTTAATAGACTGCACTGCTTGAAGCAGCTATCAGATTTCACTGAACAGCAGTGTTTACAGAGACACAACTGAACTCACCACAATAGCGTACTGTCCTGTAGTGAAGCTATTTGCTGACTTAGATGGGCCTTGGATATCCCACAGCTTCTTCATCTCCCTCCTGGGCTTTACCACGTCAGGCACCTTGTTCATAAACTTCAGTTTGGGTTTCTCCGGCAGCACCACATCTTTAGGAGGTAAAAACAAGAGCGAGGGATCATTAACAACATTGGCATTGAGCATCAGGAACACTTGAACAGAGATTCAATACAAAAATCAAATAATATGTTGCCAAAAACTGTTAAAATCGAAAAAAGAAGATGAATAATTACCACTGTAGTCTGGAGGGATTTCATACGTCTTTAGGCCAGCAGTTAGGACTTTCAAGTGGCTGTGTACAACACCTGTGGGACGAACAGCAGTTGACACATCTTGGCATGATGTTAAGCAAAATTCACCTTAATACTGAACTGTCATGTCTTACTGCTAATATAGTACTGCTCAGTTTAAATCTTTCCTCAAGCTTAACAGTAGATAGAGAGAACGAGAGAGAATGCAGTGACTTGGTGAACTCAGAACCCTAGGCAAGCTAACGTTTAACGCTATCCGCTAACGTTAAAGCTAGCTAGCAAGTTAGTTAGCTACGGTTCACGTTAGCTAACTTCTGTTACCTTGGTGACCGTGGGCTCTACAGATACCGGTCAATCCACCGACAGCAGCCTTGATGAGGGAGTTCATGATGCTAACTTTGAAACGGACACTATAAATATCAAACAGTCGCTTCGTGCGATCGTTATACGGGCATTTTAAGTGGTTATCTAATTAAACAGTTATGAACACCATGCTGTGTACAAGGTCGCTGCCATTGCTGTGTCGCTTCCGTGAAGTTCCGCTGCAAGAAAATACACTTCCTGTATGCGAGTGTTTTTCATAATAAAAGCGTACTGTACAAATTGACATGACAGAAACCTCTTCAATCCACTACATGACTGGAGTGAGTGAGTTGTGCCCGAGGATCTCATCGAGGCCAAATTATCACTCTGACTGACGTGTGCACGAGACACTTGTTGTTTTATATGATTTATTTATTTAAATGCACAAGTATTTTCATTGTAAATAAGCAGCCTTGTTTGCATAGAGATAAGGCTCTTCTTTTATCATTCTTTCTCGGTTGAAATATTATGTGTTCTGTCTATATTCTACTCAAAAGTGGCAAGTCATTTGACTTCTTCAAGGTGGCCACTTTCATTGGTATTTTTGAAAAGCTTTCTGTCCATAGAAGTTCAATTAGTCGTAGCCATATAAGCACAATAAAAACTTTAACAATACCTCCAGTGGCAGTTATATTAAACTGAAAGCACATGGGAAACAGGCTAACCTGGTGGTGGGACAGGATTATGGCTCTTTAGACTTTAGACTTAATTGTCCCAGCGGGAGATTTGTTTTCAGAGCCAGTTCATCACAGTAACACACAGATATAGACCGTACACAGCCTGCATAAATACTTATATTCATACTCCCCAGCACACAGCATAGTTAGTGAGGCAGTTTGTTCAGTGTTGCAATGGCAGTGGAGAAAAACTTTTGTTTGTTTTTTTTTTGTTTGTAACCTCATAAAACATTTGTGAAGCTTTTTTCTTCATCTTTTGAAACTTGCATGATCACTCACTTGCAGTTTTCTTCTTCTCTTTTATTGGCACATTGCTACATTTTATGGTATATTACCATCAACAGTTGGAAATGTATGAAAATGAGGGACATCAGGTGTTCTCTCACATTTCCATCTGACAGACCAGCCCGGCTGGGCTGGTTACCAATATGTAGTAAGCAACTGATATGATGTTTCCTATCTTAAAAATCAATCAATCAATAACTCAACAGGGTACAACATCCAAAGTTATGTTTTTCTGCTCATTTTCCTTTCTTATCTCAAACACACACTCATGCACGCAGACATGCATGCACGCACGCAAACACACACACACACACACACACACACACACACACGCACACACACACACACACACACAGGACACTGACCAGATGATCTTTTGGGTGTTAAGTTGACAGAGCTGATACAACACAAGCTTTGCCATGAACTCTTAACTGAACTTAATTATTAGACAGATAAAGTGTGATGAGTTGATTGGTCTAGTGATGTAAGACACAGTCTTACATAAGAGACAGGACAGTGCTGTCGGGGACTTCACAGAACTGCTTATGTACTCTACCAGGCGTTCAAATATTGCAGCATTAATGTCAGGGTATAAAAGTCTTAGGACATTTACCCTGTGAAGAGAAGCTGGCCGTGACGAGCTGGAGAGTTCGCTGTATCCTCCTGGTGGTTTTATGGGAGTGCACTGATCTGTCTCCATCTCCTTCACCATGCTGCTGTCACTCCAGTGGTTTAGCCTGGTCTTTTTGCTGTATCTGACGAGCCTCAGAGGGGTGAAGGCTCAGTTTCCCCGTCCTTGTACAACACCAGAAGCTCTGCAGACCCGGATGTGTTGCCCCCTCTGGAACGGCTCTCCTTGTGGGTTTAGCTCTGGGAGAGGAGTCTGTGCACCACATCCTGCAAGAGACCTCCCAAAATCAGAAGACTATAGGGTGAACTGGCCTCGTGCCTTCTATGATTCAGTGTGTACATGCTGGGGAAACTATGATGGATTTGACTGTGGCCAGTGCCTCCCAGGCTGGAGAGGATCCCAGTGTCTGCAACAGCATCATCTGGAGAGGAAAGAGATAACAGATCTGACCGATTCTGAGAGGGAGACCTTCCTTTCAAGCCTGCACCAGGCAAAACAGAGCCCCAGCAGCCGATATATGATCCTTACAAGTGACAACACAACAGTGGACGGGAACTATGTATTTGACAGCACGAGTGTCTATGATCTGTATGTGTGGATGCATTACTACTCAGCTAAGAGGTACGCTGGTTCTGAAGGTAATGCTGCACACCGAGGGCCTGCTTTCATATTCTGGCACAGAGTGTTTCTACTCTTCATTGAGAGAGAGATCAGGGAGCTTACTGGGAATCGAGATTTCTACATCCCCTACTGGGACTGGACCAGAACCAACCACTGCAACATCTGCACCAACCAGTACTTTGGGGGAGTTGGTCAGGATGGTCGTATTGACAGTGCTTCCCTTTTCTCAAGGTGGAAGGTGTGAAATCCTTCTCATTCTTTTCCAGACACCTGTTTTCTCTTCTTCTACCTCAAGTCCTCCTGTTTCTTTTTTCCACAGACCATATGTCCATTTCAAGAAAGTCTTGATGTAATCTGCATCCGCTCTGATACCTCTGATCCTGAACATCTGATCCGCAACCCCGGCAAAGATCCACAATACAAAACACTGCCAACTGCTGATGATGTTAAGGACACAATGGCAAGATCACTTTTTGACACCCCTCCATTTGACAAAACATCTAGGAACAGCTTCAGGAACACGCTAGAAGGTAGATTAAATAGCCTAATACTAATTAAATTATATTTCATATGACCAACCGGAGAAATTTACTTAAAATCCCTGCCCCCAGAAATTCAACAACTGGTAATTTGTGCAAGTAAGATAACATGTATATAGTGCTTTATCCTGATACTCAAAGTGTAGCACCCACTTGGAGTGCAATAAAAGATGCAAATATGAGCAAAAGGAAACTGTAAATCTTGTTGAAATGTGTTCCTTTGTCCTCCCAGGGTTTGAAATTCCTGATGATTCCCGACACCTGAATGCCTCGATGCACAACCTGGTCCACAGATACCTCAACGGCACAATGTCTCTGGTACCCACTGCGGCCAATGACCCCATATTCATGCTGCATCACAGCTTCGTTGACAAGTAAGCCATGTAATTCGACAGGCCACTCGGCCGCAGAGCCTGCACATCGAAAAATTATACCAAAGGAGTCCTGATCAAGAGTCCATATGTTTAAATCTTTTTAAAACGTACTCTTTTACATGGGCTTTCACTTAATTCCTTGCTCAGTTCTATTGTTTTGTTATTTTAATAACTTATTTGATACTTCTAGTTTATTCTCACGTTTCTGTTCTTTTTATAATGCTTTTATTTTACTGTAAGTCTATTGGATTCTGTTTTTATTTTGCAGTTACGAAGCACTTTGTAACTAGAGTGAAGTTCTATTTGGAAAGGTGCCATATGAATAAAATGTATTAATTTATTTATTTCAGTGGAAGAAATGGGGGACAAAATCCACACTCCTCAGTCATTGTAAAAATGCATGATAATGTTCAGCTGGAGCTAATACAGTATGAGGCTTCTGCAGACTGTGTCACAGACAGACAGATAAAGTGGTCTATCTTCCAAAGCTACAATGTCTTAAACATGAAATTCGGTCTTTGTGCTTCCACAGAGAATGTTTCCTTGGTGAGCTACAGCAGATAAAATAACACAAGTGTGAATTTGGTTCTCGCATTAATGTAACTTTGGAAGATAGCCACTTGGTATGTCTAGGTCAGGCTGCTAAAGCCTAATGGTAGCTGTGGTTGAACTTTGGAAGGCATTTTTACACACAATGCTGACTATGGATTTTGTACCCCACCACGTATGAATGTCAGGCTTCTCGAGACGTGGTTACAGGACCATAGTGAAGAGACCTACCCTGACAGTGAGCAGGTGCACCCAGCCCAGAGAGCACAGGCCTACATGGCCCCCTTTCTCCCCCTACGAACCAACAATTACTACTGGGGCAGGGACACCCAGAGCCTGGGTTACAGCTACAAGAAACATAGCCTTCATCACCCTGGAGCTGGGAAGAGTGTAACAAGACAGGATGCAGGTAAAGACGATTGTAAAAAGCAATGTAAGAATAACTCATCCGTGTATGTAACATGGTGCTTGACATGAAAAACATACATATCCCTCATTATTAGGGTTTCTAGAGGAATCTAAAGCAAGTGGGGTCCAGTGGCAGTGGCCTGTCCTGGGTGTATTCAGTATTGTATTGCTCTGTGTCAGTGCTGGAGCTGCGATTAAATGCAAAGGTAATATTATTAGTTATGAGTTCATATATTTTAAATATCCATTATGGAAAGGTTTATATTTGTCTGATCACAAGATCTCTATTTAGACAAAATACGGCAAAGACTTCAAGACTCTGAAACAGCGGAGAAACAGACAGAGGTGAGTCATCACTTTTTAACATTATAGCCTTTTTTGATAACTCACAGGGGTGGCACTAAACAAAGCTCGAAAAACGTATAACATCATATTACCTCAACACTACCCCCATGCTATTGTCTTTGAATGCAGGTTGATTACAGGTCCAACAATCTGTATGCAGTCTGGATTAAAGAGAGGAATGGGAACGCTGACAAATCGTCAGCAGCCGATGCTGCCTCTAGTGGGGCTTCACAAGAGACAGGCTTCCATCAGAGGGGAGAAGAGGCAGCTGTAAATGTGGAAATACCCCTTTAGATTCAAAAGGATGGAGAGCAAATCATTTGCAGAGCAGAGATGATTGGCAGCTATTTTATGTCAGCACAACATCTGATTTCTGTTAGATAATGTAGAGCTGCAAAACATTTTTAAACTATTAGTTAATCTGTTGATTTCTTTCATTGGTTATTTAGTGAATTGTTCAGAAATGTAACTCAGTTGGCGGTGTAGGTATGCCTAGAAACTGTAAGTTTACATGATCTAAAAAAAAAGCACAAACAGAGGCTACAGGGACATGGCAGGTAATTGATGGTGCAAGATAAAATATCAAAGTTTATTATAAAAACAGAGCATGTACATTGCATAAATTAAGTGTATCTCTGGAGCTCTTTTCCATGGGAAACATCAGCATGACACTGCATTTTCACAAGAAATAAATAAATCAGAATAGTCGCAGAACCTCTGTTAAGATGCTGTAAATAAATTTGACTATGAGAAGTCAACAAAGCCCATTACATGGTGTGTTTGTTTGCAAGACGGCTAACATCATGAGGACTCACACATACAAAAACATTGCTGTATAGGGTTAACAGTGGCCAAACACTCCAAAGGGAACCTTTCAACAAAAAGTAAAGGGCAATGTGCTGCCCTGTTTGTAATTTCCCTTCTACAGGCAAATCCACATATTTATTAAAGTTTCCAAATCTGAGACATTTTAGCTTTAATATCAAAACTTCTTCAGATGGCTACTTGGTGGCTGAAAGTCATAACTATCAACCAGTAGTGGTTGATGCCACTCTGCAGGAAATCATTATGATCATAAAGCCACATGCTGGAGGTGTTGAGCCTAAATTCCATGGTAGAGGAGATCATATTTGGGAATATTTTGAGGATCTATGGGACTCTGGACAATCATCTTCCCACGCATAGCTCCTCTGTATATGACCTCAATCAGATCCATGAAATCTTGCTTGGTCTTGAAGCTGCCAACAAACTTGGTGTGATCTGGGGAGCTGAAAAAGCAAAAAGCAAAAGTCTCTTTTCATTACAGTGTGCACATCTGTGGTAATTTAGAGTTGGGTTGTGTATGTGGTGATATGCATCGAGAACATTTTATTCACCACTCATTTTCTGACATTTCCGGGACTGTTAGACAAAACAAACATTTTAAAGATGTCAACTTTGGCTAAAGGAAATGTGTCCATTATATTTTAGAATACACTCACATTTTAAAGGCTACATAATTAATTGAATTATAGAGCTGAAACAATAATTCAATTGATCAATTTTTTTATCAACAGAAAATTAATCCAGCAATTTTTTTGACAATCAATTCATGGTCAAGTCATTTTCTAAGCATAAATGCCGAAAGAATTCCCTGGTTGCACCTTCACTTTGGTGGTATATTGAATGGCTTGGGGAGGCTGGAAGGTTTGTTGGCCAACACAAAAAGTCTGAAGATGTCAGCAGGCTCTATGAGTTGTGATGGTCAGTTTCACCACTGATATTCAATAAACCAATAATTTAATAGATTGAGAAAATAATAAACAGATGGATCATAAAATCCGCCTGTTTCTCATCTGTTACGAATGATTCAGACAAAGGGAATCGTACATATACTAAAGAAAAAAAAACCTCCTTCACTCACCCATAATCCACTTTCATGTGCTGTCCGTTGAAAAAGAAAACAGTGGAGGGGATGAAGCTGATGTCAAAGTATCTTGTGTAAATGGGAGCTTTATCCACATCAACGATGTAGATGGACGCCATGTTACTCAGGTCATGGGCTGTTTTTGACAGCTAGAAAGGAAAGAAATGACAAATTAGCTAGTCGTGACACTAACGCTGAGCAACCGATTAGTTATTTACATTTACAGCCCTGCTTACAATCTCATCCAGCTGGAGACAAACCGAGTCTTCGTCTCTCCCAAACCTCAATACTACGACCTTTTCTGCTACGCATTTGATAACTTCATCTATGTCTTTTTTGCAACTTAATTTAGGCAAAAACAAACTCATTTCGTGGACTAATTAATGAGCTACTGCTGTTTCGCCAGCAAGAGGAAATTACGTCATTATTATTGTACGACGCTTTGAAAAAATCCGACTGGAAACTACTACTATGACTGAATATTTTAACAGACTACTACTATGAAATTTGCTTTAGTAAAAGTATTGTCGTTTTATCGACGTGTCATATAGAATAGATACTATAGCAAAATGGTACTGGTTGAAACATTTTCATTTTGCCAGTCAAATAAACTTTCAAGAAAAGATCAGCTGTGCCATTTCCGGCAGTATCATTTCACGATGACACATTATAGTGTGACACCGTTTAACAACGTGACCTTCCCCCTGCATTTTAGAAGCATGGACATCACGCAAATGAAAACAGTGTTGCGACAAGTCAACAGTATGTAGGATTTAGAACAAGACGCAGATCTTCTTTGTTATTATAGAACAGCGGACATCCGTGGACATATCGCGATGTTACGGCTGTTCTCTATCTATGGTTTTCCTGCACTGTGGAAGTGCAGTTATCAGGGGGCATCCTGTGTTACCGAGAGGAAAGTTTTAAGTTTATTACCAGTCAGCAGCACCTTCCGTCACCGACCACTCACCCTTGCTTGCCACTTTAGTACTGGGAGGCCAGTATGGAGCGATGCCCTGCAGCCAAAGAGAGACAGATCCGAGGAAAAAGAGGCAATGGATCTGAACAAATGGAAATCTATCATGAGATCCCAAGCTGCATCAGAAGAGAAACAACAAGTCAATGATAAAGAGGAAGCAAGTGATGCTGATGAAAACCTCAAAGAACCAGAAGATGATTTAAAGAACAGTTCTTCGCTGCAGGCAACTCGGGATCTGGTTGCAATGTGGCGGCAAGCTGGGAAGCGTGTACCTCAAGAGATTACTGATGAAGAGGTTCAGACGCTGTCAGGGCTCACTGCCAAATCCTCTATGAAGAAGTACCTGAAGCACCTGGCTCTCAGGGAGCGCCACAAAGAGGTGCGTAAAGAGAAGAAGCAGAAGAAGAAGGAAGAAAGGGAAGCTTCGATGAATCAGAATAAAGCAAAGGACAGCAATGCAGAGGAAGGCAATGATCAGAGAGAGAGAGAACTGAAAAACACATTCCTCCTCCAGTTCTGGAACCGCTCTGTGGACACGCAGCATGCCTGGAGGAGCGCCCAGGCCATGGTGTTTGGTCAGCCGCTGGTCTTTGACATGAGCTATGAGTCCAACATGGTCAGGCAGGAGGTAGAGAATACAGTGCGCCAGCTGGTGGAGGCAGAAGGGTGGAACCGGCGTGCCACTGATCCCTTTCACCTCCACTTCTGCAACCTGCAGCCAAAAGGGGCTTACATGCAGCAACTGCTCAAAAGATATGGTGCAGAGGCCTGGGACAACCTGCTCGTCACCAGCACTGACCACCAGCATGTTGATGTGTTCCCCAGGGAAAAGCTGGTATATCTCACTGCAGACTCCCGCAATGTTCTCCACACGTTTGACCACTCCAAGGTCTACATAATTGGAGCTCTAGTGGACCGATCGATCCAGTCAGGCTTGTCACTGGCCAATGCCAAGCGTCTTAATCTGGCCACAGCCCGTTTACCGCTGGATGAGTTTCTCCACTGGGACATGGGAACCAAAAATCTGACTCTGGACCAGATGATCCGCATCATGATGACTATGAAGGACACAGGCAAATGGGAGGAGGCGTTGAAGTTTGTGCCGAAGAGGAAGCATGATGGCTTCCACAAGGACCAGACGGAGAAAGATATTACCAATAAATGGGTCAGGGGAGTCACACATCATGGACCAAGAGTGGACAATGGCAGGCAGTTAAGATCTGGTGAACGGACATTTAAAAATGAGAGCCAAAAACTTTACAGGTTTCATAATCAGTCTGGGTTCACTGGTAGAGACAGAATGACTGGACTGCCCAGTGGCAGAGAAAACCAACCTGCTACAACCAGAGTACAGACATCACTTAAGAATACCTTGGCGGGAAGAAAAGGTGCAGGCAAAAGCAAGATATGGTGGGATGACGAGTGAAGTCAACAAAAATTGTAACTTTGGTTAAAAAGGACATGTTTTGCAAGCACAGTTTGAGGAAATGTCAGAAAATGAGAGGTGAATAAAATGTTCTAATAGGTTGACAATTGTGCTTATTATTTGCTTTTTTGACTGTGACAATGCAGGGTTATAAACAGGACAAGAACAAGACATTTTAACAAATTTGAAACTGCTTTGGTCTTTATTTTGATCTGTTGTGGAAAACAAATGATCTAGAATTATATTTATGGTGTGCTTTCACTGTATATTATACTGTCACCATCACCACAAAAAGCACTTTCCATAGAGATGACAAAAATCAAAAAATTATTCAGCTTGGTTTTAGAATGTTGCAAAAAGGCATGTGCAATATATTACAAGTCATTTCATAGTATTGTATTCTGAGGCAAAATAAGTCTTAAATCTTTTTCAATGATGAATTATGACAAACATCACAAAAATTAATGACATTATGCAATGAAAACAAATCAAACATCACAACTTTAAAATCTTTTTGGAAAATCTAAGAAAATGGCATTTTTATCTGAAACAACACCAAAGTCAAACTGCAAATAACTGGACATGTGTGGATATTAGATAATATCAGGGTTTTCTTTGAACAACACTGCTGCACAATAATAGTCTGTTGCAGGACCATAAAAATCACTTACAAAATATTTATGGTATATTATAATGCCTTTGCAGCATGCAATATACAAAACATGTGAATACAGTGTTGTTTTTTTTAAATATCATAGCACCATCATACCGAGAAACTGGGCAGATTCTTGCAGTGTAAGAGGCATCCTCTCTTATTTTTTGCTCTTGTACATTCACAGTGCACGAGACTGTGCTATTAACTCATAATCTGTGAGCTTTCAGGAGGGTATGTCCGAAACAAGCTGCTCAGTCAAGCCTCAGGCGTTTCAGCCTGTTTACTCTATTGTCCGCACATTAACTATTAGTTTATCTGCTGATTTCTTTCATTGGTTATTTAGTGAATTGTTTAGAAATGTAACTCAGTTGGCGGTGTAGGTATGCCTAGAAACTGTAAGTTTACATGAACTAAAAAAAAGAAAAAGCACAAACAGAGGCTACAGGGACATGGCAGGTAATTGATGGTGCAAGATAAAATGTCAAAGTTTATTATAAAAACAGAGCATGTACATTGCATAAATTAAGTGTATCTCTGGAGCTCTTTTCCATGGGAAACATCAGCATGACACTGCATTTTCACAAGAAATAAATAAATCAGAATAGTTGCAGAACCTCTGTTAAGATGCTGTAAATAAATTTGACTATGAGAAGTCAACAAAGCCCATTACATGGTGTGTTTGTTTGCAAGACGGCTAACATCATGAGGACTCACACATACAAAAACATTGCTGTATAGGGTTAACAGTGGCCAAACACTCCAAAGGGAACCTTTCAACAAATCAATGGGACAAAAAGTAAAGGGCAATGTGCTGCCCTGTTTGTAATTTCCCTTCTACAGGCAAATCCACATATTTATTAAAGTTTCCAAATCTGATCTTTAATATCAAAACTTCTTCAGATGGCTACTTGGTGGCTGAAAGTCATAACTATCAACCAGTAGTGGTTGATGCCACTCTGCAGGAAATCATTATGATCATAAAGCCACACGCTGGAGGTGTTGAGCCTAAATTCCATGGTAGAGGAGATCATATTTGGGAATATTTTGAGGATCTATGGGACTCTGGACAATCATCTTCCCACGCATAGCTCCTCTGTATATGACCTCAATCAGATCCATGAAATCTTGCTTGGTCTTGAAGCTGCCAACAAACTTGGTGTGATCTGGGGAGCTGAAAAAGCAAAAAGCAAAAGTCTCTTTTCATTACAGTGTGCACATCTGTGGTAATTTAGAGTTGGGTTGTGTATGTGGTGATATGCATCGAGAACATTTTATTCACCACTCATTTTCTGACATTTCCGGGACTGTTAGACAAAACAAACATTTTAAAGATGTCAACTTTGGCTAAAGGAAATGTGTCCATTATATTTTAGAATACACTCACATTTTAAAGGCTACATAATTAATTGAATTATAGAGCTGAAACAATAATTCAATTGATCATTTTTTTTATCAACAGAAAATTAATCCAGCAATTTTTTTGACAATAAATTCATGGTCAAGTCATTTTCTAAGCATAAATGCCGAAAGAATTCCCTGGTTGCACCTTCACTTTGGTGGTATATTAGATGGCTTGGGGAGGCTGGAAGGTTTGTTGGCCAACACAAAAAGTCTGAAGATGTCAGCAGGCTCTATGAGTTGTGATGGTCAGTTTCACCACTGATATTCAATAAACCAATAATTTAATAGATTGAGAAAATAATAAACAGATGGATCATAAAATCCGCCTGTTTCTCATCTGTTACGAATGATTCAGACAAAGGGAATCGTACATATACTAAAGAAAAAAAAAACCTCCTTCACTCACCCATAATCCACTTTCATGTGCTGTCCATTGAAAAAGAAAACAGTGGAGGGGATGAAGCTGATGTCAAAGTATCTTGTGTAGATGGGAGCTTTATCCACATCAACGATGTAGATGGACGCCATGTTACTCAGGTCATGGGCTGTTTTTGACAGCTAGAAAGGAAAGAAATGACAAATTAGCTAGTCGTGACACTAACGCTGAGCAACCGATTAGTTATTTACATTTACAGCCCTGCTTACAATCTCATCCAGCTGGAGACAAACCGAGTCTTCGTCTCTCCCAAACCTCAATACTACGACCTTTTCTGCTACGCATTTGATAACTTCATCTATGTCTTTTTTGCAACTTAATTTAGGCAAAAACAAACTCATTTCGTGGACTAACTAATGAGCTACTGTTGTTTCGCCAGCAAGAGGAAATTACGTCATTATTATTGTACGACGCTTTGAAAAAATCCGACTGGAAACTACTACTATGACTGAATATTTTAACAGACTTCTACTATGAAATTTGCTTTAGTAAAAGTATTTTCGTTTTATCGACAATGCTACTGGTTGAAATATTTTCATTTGGCCAGTCAAATAAACTTTCAAGAAAAGATCAGCTGTGCCATTTCCTGCAGTATCACTTCACGATGACACATTATAGTGTGACACCGTTTAACAACGTGACCTTCCCCCTGCATTTTAGAAGCATGGACACCACGCAAATGAAAACAGTGTTGCGACAAGTCAACAGTATGTAGGATTTAGGGTAAGACGCAGATCTTCCTTGTAATTGTAGAACAGTGGAAGCAGAAAGAACCGCGTTGATAATACCGCTTGTTCCGTGGACATTCGTATTCGTTCCGTTGACATATCGCGATGTTACGGCTGTTCTCTATCTATGGTTTTCCTGTACTGTGGAAATGCAGTCATCAGGGGCCATCCTGTGTTACCCAAAGGAAAGTTTTAAGTTTACTCCCAGTCAGCAGCACCTTCCGTCACCGACCACTCACCCTTGCTTGCCACTTTAGTACTGGGAGGCCAGTATGGAGCGATGCCCTGCAGCCAAAGATAGACAGATCTGAGGAAAAAGAGGCAATAGATCTGAACAAATGGAAATCTATCATGAGATCCCAAGCTGCATCAGAAGAGAAACAACAAGTCAATGATGAAGAGGAAGCAAGTGATGCTGATGAAAACCTCAAAGAACCAGAAGATGATTTAAAGAACAGTTCTTCGCTGCAGGCAACTCGGGATCTGGTTGCAATGTGGCGGCAAGCTGGGAAGCGTGTACCTCAAGAGATTACTGATGAAGAGGTTCAGACGCTGTCAGGGCTCACTGCCAAATCCTCTATGAAAAAGTACCTGAAGCACCTGGCTCTCAGGGAGCGCCACAAAGAGGTGCGTAAAGAGAAGAAGCAGAAGAAGAAGGAAGAAAGGGAAGCTTCGATGAATCGGAATAAAGCAAAGGACAGCAATGCAGAGGAAGGCAATGATCAGAGAGGGAGAGAACTGAAAAACACATTCCTCCTCCAGGTTAGGAGCCAGTCCGTGGTCAAGCTGCATTCCTGGAGGAGCGCCCAGGCCATGGTGTTTGGTCAGCCGCTGGTCTTTGACATGAGCTATGAGTCCAACATGGTCAGGCGGGAGGTAGAGAATACAGTTTGCCAGCTGATGGAGGCAGAAGGGTGGAACCGGCGTGCCACTGATCCCTTTCACCTCCACTTCTGCAACCTGCAGCCAAAAGGGGCTTACATGCAGCAACTGCTCAAAAGATATGGTGCAGAGGCCTGGGACAACCTGCTCGTCACCAGCACTGACCACCAGCATGTTGATGTGTTCCCCAGGGAAAAGCTGGTATATCTCACTGCAGACTCCCGCAATGTTCTCCACACGTTTGACCACTCCAAGGTCTACATAATTGGAGCTCTAGTGGACCGATCGATCCAGTCAGGCTTGTCACTGGCCAATGCCAAGCGTCTTAATCTGGCCACAGCCCGTTTACCGCTGGATGAGTTTCTCCACTGGGACATGGGAGCCAAAAATCTGACTCTGGACCAGATGATCCGCATCATGATGACTATGAAGGACACAGGCAAATGGGAGGAGGCGTTGAAGTTTGTGCCGAAGAGGAAGCATGATGGCTTCCACAAGGACCAGACGGAGAAAGATATTACCAATAAATGGGTCAGGGGAGTCACACATCATGGACCAAGAGTGGACAATGGCAGGCAGTTAAGATCTGGTGAACGGACATTTAAAAATGAGAGCCAAAAACTTTACAGGTTTCATAATCAGTCTGGGTTCACTGGTAGAGACAGAATGACTGGACTGCCCAGTGGCAGAGAAAACCAACCTGCTACAACCAGAGTACAGACATCACTTAAGAATACCTTGGCGGGAAGAAAAGGTGCAGGCAAAAGCAAGATATGGTGGGATGACAAGTGAAGTCAACAAAAATTGTAACTTTGGTTAAAAAGGACATGTTTTGCAAGCACAGTTTGAGGAAATGTCAGAAAATGAGAGGTGAATAAAATGTTCTAATAGGTTGACAATTGTGCCTATTGCTTTTTTTTGACTGTGACAATGCAGGGTTATAAACAGGACAGGACAAGAACAAGACATTTTAACAAATTTGAAACTGCTTTGGTCTTTATTTTGATCTGATGTGGAAAACAATAGATGTAGAAATATATTTATGGTGTGCTTTCACTGTATATTATACTGTCACCATCACCGCAAAAAGCACTTTCCATAGAGATGACAAAAATCAAAAAATTATACAGCTTGGTTTTAGAAAGTTGTAAAAAGGCATGTGCAATATATTACAAGTCATTTCATAGTATTGTACTCTGAGGCAAAATAAGTCTTAAATCGTTTTAAATAATGAATTATGAGGCAAAATAAGTCTTAAATCGTTTTAAATAATGAATTACAACAAAAATCACCAAAATTAATGACATTATGCAATAAAAACAAATCAAACATCACAACTTTAAAATCTTTTTGGATAGTTTTGGATACTTTTTTTTTTTACACAAAAGTCAAACTGCAAGTAACTGGACATGTGTAGATATTAGATAATATCAGGGTTTTCTTTGAACAACACTGCTGCATAATAATAGTCTGCTGCAGTACCATAAAAAACTAAATTTTTAATGTATATTATAATGCCTTCACAGCATGCAATATACAAAACATATGAATACAGTGTTGTTTTTTTTTAAACATCATAGCACCATCATACTGAGAAACTGGGGAGACTCTTGCAGTGTAAGAGGCATCCTCTCTTATTTTTTGCTCTTGTACATTCACAGTGCACATGAGACTGTGCTATTAACTCATAATCTGTGAGCTTTCAGGAGGGTATGTCCGAAACAAGCTGCTCAGTCAAGCCTCAGGCGTTTCAGCCTGTTTACTCTATTGTCCGCACACTGAATCACGGATATAGGAATATGCAAATAAAACACACTAACTTAATGTTCAAGTTTGAATAAGCAGACACCCTGACAGCAGCTTTTCACCATGTAACACTGACTCATCTTGACCTCACATCCCAGCAATAAATAGCACTTTCATGGTTTAAACGAGGCTGCATCGGCTCTGAAATGCATTCCGTTTCACTGCTTTCACGTCATAATTACTGAACAAAGAATTCCATTTTCTTTTTTAGCTTTTTTTTTTTTTTTTCAAGCAAACAGCTGTTTGATGGTTGAAATTTCAAACCATCATCTGAAATTGTGGAAACCAAACAATCGGCTGCTACACACTATCTTAGTGTGTACCAGCCGATTTTGCTGCTCTTTGACCTCTACAGTACCAGGATGTCTCCAGTGCAGCGCTCACAGCAGTTAAAAGTAATGTTCTCGTAGCGGGTGTATGGGTGAAACCTGCCGATGCTCTTCTTACTGCTGAGGAAGTTTGAGGGGGTGGAGTCACTAAGTGGTGGCTCTTCCATGTTTTCTGAACAGGAAATTGGATCTAAAATCTTCAGCACCTGAGATAAAAAGCAGAGAACACGTTTGTGAACCTTGTGGATTTTATTTTTACAAATATCAGACATAGTCAGATTTATGTGAGGATATAGATTTCGAACCTTCTCAGCCATCTTCTCAGCCGGTGTGCTGCAGAGCTGCTCAGCTGTTGCACTGCTGCTCTTCACCACGCTGCTGGTGGTGTTGCCCAGGAGGTGGGAGTTGATGGCATCTGCAAGCTTGTGATTGGCTGCTGCCAGCTCTCCGGTGCTGAGGGGCTGTGCGCTGGGGTAGTACGTTTGCTGTCTGCCCCACTGCAGAGACACCAGGAGCTGCTCCAGAGATCTGGTGGTTGAAAAGCAAGCATAGTCAGCACATAGACTCTGTCATTATCATCTATGCTAACAAAACGCATGCACAAACCCTTGATGGGCCATAACCTTTGGCCCATCAACTGTATCTGATTGGCAGCCAACAGCCACTGGTGCACACACACTGTATTATTTTGATATTGAGGTTGTGCTTGCAGCAGCAGATTGGTTGTCACTGTTTTATTCATGCTTAAGTATCAATGGCACAGCTGTGAACCTTGAACTTAATGTGATCAAGATTGTTTTTCTTTTTGACTTGGCCAAGGTATAATGTTCACACAGCCACCTCTGAATGCTGTGAACCGCAGCACATCTATTGTTATGCAGGAAGATAAGTTCTCCCAGCAGAGTCCTTGTTGCTGCTCAGATTCTTTTAGTGTTGCTTCAACAAGCAGACCCTTTACACCTGCATCTATGTCTCTGACTGAACTATAATGTTTTAATGTGCAAAATCAAATAGCCTAGTTCTCCTAATTCCAATCACGTGTGTGACAAATGTTAAAAAATAAGTATATTTAACCTATATAAGTAAGAAACACAATAATAACATGCTAACAGAATAGAAATGACTGAAAGCATAAACGTTTTATTTACCAAGTTCAACAAGTGATAAGAAATATATTTCATTCCACATGAACATGAAAGTCTTGGTCAAGTGTACCTATAACAAAGCTACGCCAATACAAGTCCACTTGCTAACTGATGGCAAACTATTAAAAATGTATGGTCCTCTATACAGCTAGTAGGGATATGCATGCCTTGTATCTATTTAACATACATTTCAATCGCTGTTTTTAAAGAAATGCCTAGAGACACCTAGAGGAGAATGCTTACCCTTTAAAATAGAGCAATATAAGGAGAAGCCATCAGTGTAGCAATGAATCTATTTATTAACTGGTGCCTGAATCAAAGATTATAATGGGGCGACATTAGCCTGCAGGGAATCCTGGCATGTTGAATTTAACAGAGAGTCCTTTCTTTGCCTAATGTTCAGGATTTTTAGATTGTGAGCTATCAACAACTTAATTTCGGAATTATGGGTCAATAGTTATGTTACCTGTGAGTGAGCACCATGTCTCTTGAGAACTCCTCTCTTTCTAACAGCAGGTCCTGGATGGC